>NC_140508.1:35088065-35608065 GCF_964339955.1 Pipistrellus hanaki | reverse complement strand
GCTTTTTGTGCTCCGATTCTTTTTTTTTTTTTTTTTTTTTAATTGAGCCCAGTCATTTATTCAGTAGATATTTATTGAGCATCTGCTGTGGAGCAGACACTGTTTTAGATGCTGGGATACAGCAGAGAACACAACAGACAATGTTCACTGCCCTCACAGAGCTGCATTCTAGCAGGAGGTGGAAGAAGAAAAAACATGATAAATAAGGAGAGTATGTGTGAAAAGGTGATATGGGCTGTGGGAAGTAAACATGAGGACGAGGAAGGAGAGAAAGGGGATCAGGAGGGCTGGAGGAAAGGCAGACTGCAGAATTAAATGGGGAAGGCCTCCCTGAGAAAGTGACATTCGAGTAAAGACGTGAAGGAGGTGAAAGAGTTGGCCAAATGGGCATTAGGGGAAAGAGAGTGCAAAGTCCCCGAGGTGAGGCCGTGCCTCGTGAATCTGAGGAGGCTAGAGGTGGGGGGTTGGAAGGGGAGAGAACAAAGAGGAAGGTAACCAGGGCCCATGTTGTCCAACTTTAAAGAGGAGCTTGGCTTTTTCTTTTAGTGAAACAGGAAGTTGTTAGCTTTTTTTGCAGGGATATGGTCCTGTCTGCCCTATCTTTTAGTGAGAGCGGAGAGTTTGCTGCCAGATTGGGAACAGATGGGTGAGGGTGCCGAGGGCAGAAGTAAGTGTAAAATAGGAGGCTGTGGCCATAATGCAGGGGAGTAACTCTGATGGCAGTGGAGATTAGGAATGGTCAGATTCTAGAAACAATTTGAAGGCAGGATTAGTGTTAATACGTAAAAACTGGGAAATCTAACTTGTAGAATTGGCAACACTGGGCCCATGTCCTGTGGGGCAAGAGCCAGCTGATTCCTGGCTATGTCTCTCACCTGACAGATTCCCACAGTGCTTAGTAACCCACTCCAAGGTCCTCATTTAGCTTTGAGGACACTTGAGTTTACCATTCCTGAATTGACCTCCCAGAGTACACTCTGTACTTCTCCCTGTGTTTTCCCCACTGCCCCCAAGTGATTTAATTTAATTTATTTTAAAATTTTTTATTGGTTTTAGAAAGTGAGAGGAAATGAGAGAGAGTGGGAGAGAGACATCGATTTGTGGTTCCATTCATTTAAAAAAAATATATTTTTTATTGATTTCAAAGAAGAAGAAGAAGAAGAAAAAGAAGAAGAAGAAGGAGAAGAAGAAGAAAGGGAGAGAGAGAGAGAGAGAGAAAGAAAGAAACATCAATGATTAGAGCACATGTGTCAAACACAAGGCCCGCGGGCCAAATCCAGCCCGCCAGGCCTTGCAATGTGGCCCGCACCGCGCTGTCATCACTGCACTCCGCTGTCAGTTTATGACATTGTCAGTTTATGACTGTTCAGTAAACCATTCGGCCCGCGATTTAGGCTGGATTTTAGATTTTGGCCCCTTCTCTGATTAAATCAACTACCTAACCATTGATCAGCTGCTTCCTGCATGTGACTCACTGGGGATTGAGCCTGCAACCCCAGGAATGTGCCCTGACCAGGAATCAAACTGTTACCTCCTGGTTTATAGGTTGACACTCAACCACTGAGCCACCATCACCAGAACACTCATTTTTTTAAAAATTGATTTTCAGAGGGAGAAGAGGAAGAGGAAGAGAAAGAGAGAGAAACGTCAGTGTGAGAGCAAAGCATTGACTGGCTGCATCTTGCACGCCCCCTACTGAGAATTGAATCCTGACCAGTAATAAAACTGGCAACCTTTTGGTGCACTGGATGGTGCCTAACCAATGGAGCCATGCCAGCCAGGGCTGTTGTTCCACTTATTTATTTTTTATTTAATTTTTTTTTTTTTACAAGAACGCTGAGGGGAAAAAAAATTTTTTTTAGGTCTCCTGAAAATTTGTGTTGTCTTCTAACAAGAAATCAAAATTCATTATAACATGTGATTTTTTTATTTTTGAATGTTCTTGGTCCACTTATCTATGCATTCATTGGTTGATTCTTGTATGTGCTCTGACCAGGGATTGAAACCACAATCTTAGACAACATTCTAACCAACTGAGCTATCCAGACAGGTTCCGAGTGATTTAATTTTAAAGGATAAATCAACTACCTACCCTACTTAAATGTTTGTTTCTCTCAGGATAAAGAGAAAACTTAGCATGGCCTTTCCTGTTATCCTACATCCCCTACATTAGGGGTGTCGAACTCAATCAGAGAAGGGGCCAAAATCTAAAATCCAGCCTAAATCGCGGGCCGAATGGTTTACTGAACAGTCATAAACTGACAATGTCATAAACTGACAGCGGAGTGCAGTGATGACAGCGCGGTGCGGGCCACATTGCAAGGCCTGGCGGGCTGGATTTGGCCCGTGGGCCTTGTGTTTGACACATGTGCCCTACATCCTTTGCTCACACAATCTCTGCTCAGATTTTCCTCTGTTCCTTTACTCCCCACTCTCTGTCCCTCCTCAGGATCTTTGCTGACCCCTCTGCCTGGGATGCAAGTCCTCTCTCCTCTTGACCACATTGATTCCTCACCCTTCAGATCCCATGGTTATCTCTTATCAAAGTCTAAGTTTGACCCTGGCTTTGTGATTGTATTTTCCTCTCTGATTAGAATTAGGGGTGTCGAACTCAATCAGAGAAGGGGCCAAAATCTAAAATCCAGCCTAAATCGCGGGCCGAATGGTTTACTGAACAGTCATAAACTGACAATGTCATAAACTGACAGCGGAGTGCAGTGATGACAGCGCGGTGCGGGCCACATTGCAAGGCCTGGCAGGCTGAATTTGGCCCGAGGGCCTTGTGTTTGACACATGTGGTAGATCATAAGCCTCATGAGGGCAGCAAGATCTTTCCCCCCCAGAATTATATTCCCAGATCCAGCACACAGTAGGCTCATTCATTTATTTCTCCTCATGTTCACACCAAAAAAATATTTATTGAGCACCTACTCTTTGTCAGACGCTGTTCTGGGCCCTAAGGATGAACAAGTCAGCTGTGGATACCACTCTCTGGTACCTTCCACTGGGACGGGGTGGGAGTGGGGGAGATCATAACAAGCATATGTAAGTCAGATGGCAATAAGACCTATGAAGGAAAAAAAAATATATAGGGTAAGGGTTCAGATGTGATAGGCATTCTTTTATGTAGGGTGGTCGGGGAAAGACTCTGAGGAAGTGGCATGATGTGAAGGCCTGAATCAAGGATGCCAGCTGCCCTCAGGATATAGACGTGAGAGGCCCTGAGCTCCTTTGTGGCTTAGTTTTGCATGCCCAGTGGGCGAATGCTCTTCAAATGGCGGGGCCTGCGCTCATGGTAATTCCCTAATTCTGTGCAGCTTCCAGGAGAAGCTCTGGGCCATCCTTCGGGCCACGTACACCCACTCTTCGAACCTGGCCTGCTTCGTGTTCACCTACAAGGCCCTCTGTGCCCTGCAGGCGTACCTGCAGGGGGAGACCCACCAGGTGCACTCGTTCCTGGCCGGCTCCATCGGGGGCTTCCTCGTGTTTAGAGAGAACAATAACATCAACAGCCAGGTAAGCACCCTCCGCGGGAGTGTGTGTGCGGGCTGGCTGGGGGTTTGGGGTGGGATATGGTTCAGGTTTGAGTTGGAGTGGGATATGGTTCAGCTTATTGCAATTTTATGATTCCCAAAATCAATGTGTATGGCTCTCTGGGGACAAAGATGTTTTTATTTTTTTAAAGAAAATCACTCTGCAGTAAAATTAGGGGGGGAAAAGGGACCCTGATTATGATTTTCATAAAACAAAATTTATTAAAGAATTGCCTCTTATTCTGTAACTTGTCCTTTTTCTGGGTTAAAGTTCTATTTATTTTTTATTGATTTCAGAGAGAGGAAGGGAGAGAGGTGTAGGGGAGAGAGAAAGATAGAGAGAGAGAAAGAGAGAGAGAGAAAGAGAAAGAGAAAGAGAAAGAGAAAGAGACAGACATTAATCAATTGCCTCCTGCATGTTCCCCAAACCAGGGATCAAATCCACAACCTGGGCATGTACCCAAACCTGGAATTGAGCTTGCCACCTTTTTTTTTTTTAAATCAAAATTTCTATTTTATTTATTTTAAAATGTTTTTTATTGATTTTGAGAAAGAGGAATAGAGAGATAGAAACATTGATGAAAGAGAAACATCATTGATTGGCTGCCTCTTGCTCGCCCTCTACAGGGGATCGAACCTGTAACCCAGGCATGTTCTCTGACCAGGAATTGAACTGGTGACATCTTGGTTCATGGGTCGATGCTCTAACTGCTGAGCACACAAGCCAGGGCTATTTAAATATTTTTAAATTATCACAGTTTTATTTTCACATTTAAAAATGCAGATTGAACATCCCCTACGTACCTGGCATGTGTGTAGGTGCTTGGAATGCATGATAAATAGAAAATAAATTGAAAAGAAAGTTTCCATCCTCCTCCAATTGTCAAGCCACTGTCCTGGGATGGTCATTTTATTTATTTTTTAATTTTTTTAATAAATATATTTTTATTGAATTTTATTATTTATTTATTTATTTTTTACAGAGAGGAAGGGAGAGAGGTAGAGAATTAGAAATATCAATGAGAGAGAGTCATTGATCAGTTGCCTTTTGCACGCCCCCCACTAGGGATGTGCCTGCAACCAAGGTACATGCCCTTGATCGGAATTGAACTCGGGACCTTTCAGTCCGCAGGCCGACGCTCTATCCACTGAGCCAAACCAGTTTCGGCTGGGACAGTCACTTTAATTGTGTCTTGAGTAGCTCTTCAGAAATTATCTGTGCTTGTTTTTGTGTACATGTCAGTAGTTTTCCACCAATGAGATCATACTGTGGTGTTTTTTTTTTTTTTTATGGAATGATGTATCTAGGAGACCTTCCTTGTCATTCCTTCAGCCTTTTTAATATCAGAGCCCTCCACTGCTGGGTGGATGATCCTGCCTTCATTTTACTAATCTCCTCTCGATGGACATTTAGGGTGTCTGTAGCCTTTGCCATCACACACATGCAGTCTACATCTTTGGACATCTTCCTGCATTTGTGTCAGTCTGTCCGGAAGTTTCTAGACATGGAAATAAGGAATCTGTGCATGAGAGAGTTTTCTGTTTTGAGAAAATTTCCTCGTTTTTATATTTGTTAGAAATTTCACATCCAAAGGCAAAGAATGCTGGTCACACCATCTCCTTCCCCCTCCTCTCTTTTCCTTGACTCCTGGCAATAATTATTCTGACCTCCATTTCTAAAATCTTGTCATTCCAACAGTGTTATATAAGTGGAGCCTTAGGGATTGGCTTTTTTCACTCGGCAGATTCATCCACATTATTGAGTCTGTCAGTAGTTCATTTATTTTTATTGCTGAGTGGTGATCCATTGCATGGATATACCACAGTTTGTTTAAACATTTATCCCCAGAAGGACATGTGAATTGTTTCCAACTTTTGGCTATTAGGAATACAGCTGCAAAGAATATTCTTGTACAAGTTTTTGAGTGAGCATTAGTTTTCATTTCTCTGAGATAAATGCCCAAGAGTACAGTTGCTGGGTCAAATGGTACATGCGTGTTTAGTTTTATAAGAAACTGCAAACTATTTTCCACAGTGACTCTACTGTTTTACATTCCCATTAGGAATATATACAAGTGACTCAGTTCCTCTACATCCTAGCCAGTATTTGGTTTGTCTTATTTATTTTTTTATTTTAGCTATTTTGATAGGTGTAAAGTGTCATTTCATTTGTGGTTTTAAGTTTGCATTTCCCTGAAGGCTAATAATGTTAAACAGCTTTACATGTGCTTATTTCCCAACTTCAGTGAAGTTTCTATTCACGTCCTTTGACCATTTACTAATTGGGTTCTGTGTTTTTTTACTGTTAAGTTTTGAGTTTTTAAAAAATGTATTCCAGTATAGTAGTCTTTGTCATATATATATATATATATATATATATATATATATATATATATATACTTTTTTTTTTTTTTGTAAATGCTTTCTCCCAGTCTATAGCTTTCTTTTTGGCCTCTTCACATGGGCTTTCATAACAAAAATATAATAATTAATTTTGATGAGAACCAGTTTATCAAACATTTTAAAGGATTTTTTTTTTTGGTGTCATGTTACTTTTTAGTTTTGAACCGTGTAAGTATATTAATTAAAAATTTTTAAATAAGTAAAAATAATAAATTAAAGATATAAAATAGTATTACTTAAAATGTCCATACTAGTAAGGCAATCTACAGATTCAGTGCAATCCCTATTGAAATACCAATGGCATATTTCACAGAGTTAGAACAAATACTCCAAAAATTTATATGGAATCAAAAAAGACCCCAAATAGCTGCAGCAATTTTGAGAAAGAAAAATAAAGTTGGAGAAATCACAATACAAATTTCAAGTTATACTACAAAGCCACTGTAATCAAAACAGCCTGGCATTGGCATAAGAACAGGCATACAGATAAATGGAACAGAACAGAGAACCCAGAAATTGACCCAAATCATTACACTCAATATTTGATAAAGAAGGCAAGAGCATACAATGGAGTCAAGAGAAAGGTGTTGGGAAAATTGGATAGATACTTGCAAAAAAATGAAACTAGACCACCAACTTAAACCATACACAGTATAAACTCAAAATGGATAAAAGACTTTTAAATGTAATTTGTGAAAACATAAGAATCCTAGAAGAAACCATAGGCAGCAAAATCTCAGACATCAACAAATCAATAAATGGCAAGTGCTGTCAAGGATGTGGAGAAAAGGGAACCCTAGTACATTGCTGGTGGGAATGCAGACTGGTGCAACAATTATGGAAAATAGTAAGGAGTTTCCTTAAAAAATTAAATCTGGAACTACCATTTGACCAAGTGGATTCCACTTCTAGGAATATATCCTAAAAAACCTGAAACACCAGTCAGAGAGAATGTATGCACCCCTATGCTCATAGCAGCACAATTTACAATAGCTAAGATCTGGAAACAGCGCAAGCGCCCATCAGGAGATGAGTGGATAACCAACGCACGAAATTTGTACAAGAGCAGGCCTTCCTTCCCCCGGCTGCCTGTACCAGCTCCCTCCGGCACCCGGGACCCAGGCTTCCATCACAGCCCCGGCTACGTCTGGAAGATTGTCTGGAACAGGGGTCTTCAAACTACGGCCCGCGGGCCACATGCGGCCCGCAGAGGAGTCTGATCCGGCCCGCCAGGTTTTTTGGGCAGTGAGCGCAGCCGAGGTGTTACAGTAGGAATTAGTAGTTCATATAGTCCGGCCTTCCAGCTCTCTGAGGGACCGTGATCTGGCCCCCACTTTTAAAAGTTTGAGGACCCCTGGTCTGGAAGGACATCTGATCTAAATAGCATATTACGAGAATCCAAGATGGCTGCTCGGGTAGGCAACTAGCCGCAGCCGCACACAACAATTTTAATAAAATACAACTAAAATATAAAATGGACATTACCCAGAACTACAGGAAAGTCGACTGACTGGAAATCCTACAACAAGAAGCAAGGAGAAAACCAGAAGGAAGCACGGAGGAGCTGTAAAAGCCTAAGGTACGGAGACACGCGGCGCACGCGAAGAGGTCGGAGCCGGAGAGGAGGGAGGCCGAGTGCCTGGCGGGCGTTCCCTAGCGGAAAGGAGATAAAACTCCGACTGTGCTGGGCCTCCGACTGCTCTGAACCCCAGTTCTGGGCCAGACCCCGGGGACTCAGGCTCAGCCATAGGGAGCTGGGCTGTAAGTCGGAACCCCGGGGTAGCGGAGAAAGGAGGTCCCGGAGGCGCGCACACTGCCCCCAGAGAAGGGACGGCCGGCTGTGCCGCGGGATTGCCCTGACGGGAAGGAGACTGGGGCTCCAGACTGCTGTGAACGCCACCTCCAACTCCACTTCCAACTGAACTGAACCCCAATACCGGGCTCATTGTGGGAGAGCATAGACTGTTTGGCAGCAGGCGAAAATCGAGGGCACCTTTCTCTCAGAGGCGCTGGCAGCGAGCACTGAAGGACCCGCATAGGGCGGGGCTGACGGAAGCCAAAGCTGCAGGCTCCACCCTGAAACCCCGTCCCATCTGTAACAGCGAAATGCGACAACAAAATAGATCACAAACGAAAGAAATGGAGGACAAAAAGCGTCTGGATATAGAGTTCAAATCTACGCTTATAAGGTTTTTCAAGAATTTCCTAGAAAAGATGGATAAGGCCTATGAGGATATGAAAAGAGATCAACAAGAAATGATCAGGGATCAACAAGAAATAAAGAATACATTGTCTGAAATAAAAAATATTCTACAGAGTCCTAAAAACAGAAGGGAAGATCGCAAGAATCAAGTCAAAGATTTGGAACATAAAGAGCCAGAAGACACTCCTCCACAGAAGCTAGAAGGCAAGAGAATCCAGAAAATTGAAGATAATGTAAGAAACCTCTGGGACAACTTCAAGCGAACCAACATCAGAATCATGGGGGTCCCAGAAGATGAGAGAGAGCAAGATATCGAAAACATACTGAAAGAAATAGTGACAGAAAACTTCCCCCACCTGGTGAAAGAATTTGACTTACAAGTCCAGGAAGCGCACAGAACTCCAAACAAAAGGAATCCAAAGAGGACCACACCGAGACACATCATTATTAAAATTCCAAGAGCAAAAGATAAAGAGAGAATACTAAAAGAAGCAAGAGCAAAGAAGGTAGTAACTTATAAAGGAGCACCTATACGATTGTCAGCTGACTTCTCAACAGAAACCATGCAGGCCAGAAGGGAATGGCAAGAAATATTCGAGGTGATGAATAGCAAGAACCTACAGCCAAAAATAAGCTACCCAGCAAAGCTATCACTCAGAATCGAAGGCCAGATAAAGAGCTTCACTAATAAAAAAAAGCTAAAGGAGTTCATCACCACCAAACCAGAATTATATGAATTGCTGAAGGGGGTTCTTTCAGAAGAGAAAGTAAACAAAGATAAAAATTATGAACAACAAATACGTAATTATCAACAAGTGAATCTAAAAACCAAGGAAATTAAAAAAATCTGATGAACAATATTAACTGTTGAATATAATAGAATCAGAGGTATGGAAGGGGAGTGAACTGACGATTCTTGGGGGAAAAGGGGAGAGGGGGGAGTGGGAAGAGACTGAACATAAACTGTGCACCTATGGATGAGTACAATGGGGAGAGGGGAAAGGGCAGAGGGTGGGGTGGGAACCTGGTGGAGGAGAGCAATGGTGGGGGGGGGGGGAGGAACATTTGTAATAATATGAAAAATAAAAACTTATTAAAAAAAAAAAAAAAATAAATAAATAAATAAATAAATAAATAGCATATTACACTTTTATTATTATAAATATGCATGACCCATGGACACAGACAATAAGGTGCTAAAGACCGGGGGACGTAGGGGGGTAGGCTGGAGGGGGTCAATGAGGGAAAAGGGGATATATGTAATACTTTCAGCAATAAAGAATAATTTTTTAAAAATTAAAAGTGAGGTAACAACCTTAAAAAATAAATAACATAGTACTATTAAAATGTCTGATAGCACTTTATCTGCACACCCACTTTGAAAAACACTGATCCATGCAGTGGGCAGAAGGTTCCCAGTGGCTGTGCATACCTGTAATCCCCTGTTGTTCCCTCCCCGCAGATCAGCATGTACCTGCTGTCCCGCGTCCTGTTTGCCCTGTGCCGCCTGGGCGTGGAGAAGGGCTACATTCCCGAGCCCAAGTGGAACCCATTCCCGTTGCTCACCGCGCTAACGTGGGGGCTGGTGCTGTGGCTCTTCGAATACCACCGGCCCACGCTGCAGCCCTCGCTGCAGTCCTCTATGACCTACCTGTACGAGGACAGCAATGTGTGGCACGACATCTCGGACTTCCTCATCTACAACAAGAGCCGTCCCTCAAACTAATGCAGCCCTGAGGCACTCAAGGGGGCTGCCGCCTGAGTAAACTCCGGGCGGTGTCCGGTGGTGGCTTGAGATTGGCTCCATCCGTGAAACTCCCAGAGGATCCTGCCTTCCCAAGATCATGGCTCTCAGACTCCAGCTTTTATTTACGCAGGGTTCCATTGTCCAAAGCAGAAGCACCGATTTCCCAACCTCATTAGGCCCTCTTGAATGGTGGCATAGGAGGCTGAGTCAGGCGGAGGAACCCAAGGCACGGTTCCAGCATTCTGCTAACTTCTGTGAGACCAGGGAAAGCCACCCCCTCTCTAGGCCTCAGGGTCATGGAGCTCAGAGGAGGGCCCCGAAATCTCTTTCTGGTGGGTACGTTCTTTGGCTGTTCTTACGCTGGTGGGTTTGCAAATATGTTTTTACAAAATACTAAGTTCCTTTCCTCGAGTGTTCCATTGGAGAGGCTCTAGAGTTTTACTGTCCAGTGGAAACATGACGACGGTCATATACGTTATGTAATTGAAATTTTTCTAGTGGCCACATTTAAAAAAGAAAGTGGAAAGCAGCAGATGAGATTCATCTTGATATATTTTAGCCCAAATTGCTAAAGTATTATCATGTCAACATGTAATTACTATGAAAATAAGGTCTTTTATATTCTTTTTTTCTTATGCGAAGTCATCAAAATCAAGTATGTGCTTTACATTTACAGCACGCCTCAATTTAGACCAGCCATATTTCCAGGCTCAGTAAGTAGTCCTATGTGGCTAGCAGTGGCTGTTTTGGACTATACAGATATAGAATACTTCCATCATCACAGAAAATTCTATGGGCATTGCAGATACAGAGCTAGAGGACGTGGTTGGAGTCTCCACCCACCACTATGTAATTTTGAGGAAGGTTTGTGACCTCCCAGAGCCTCAGTTTCTTGTAAAATGAGGAAAATTGTAATAACACCCGGTGTCCATGCTGGACTTGTACCCACACTCATCATTTCCATCTAAGGAGCTCCTACTTCCTCCGGGGTGCTTTGCACATACTTTTTATTTTATTTTATTTTTTTTGCACATACTTTTTAAATCCATACATTCTACAGATGTGGAAACAGAATCCGAGAAGGGAAGTAACTTGCCCAAGATGTACAGTTAGTATGGTAGCCCTATCAGGGTTTGAACCCAGATTTATCTGATTTCAAAGCCTGTGTGTTTTTAAGTGCCTTACTTTAAATTTAGAAACCTAAGCTAAGCTATGCAAATGTTAGCTAGTTCTAGGGTCTGTTTCAGAAGGGGGTACACACTCAAATGCCTACAGAGGCCTGACAGTGGCATAAATGATAATGTTCTGGGTGCTATGTAGTAGTCACTGACGGGGACGTGGTGAACTGGAGTCTCAGATGCCAGTCCGATATTTTAAAACCAAGTTAGACACATCAATCAGGTCTCTAGGAAGCTTTGGTCCATGGACCCACTAATTGGAGTCCCTTGGCCTAAAAGGAATGTATCAGTCTCTTTATATTTTAGAACTTACTAGTAGAAATGTACACATGAGTCACTGGAGATCTTATTAAAATGCAAACTCTGATTCGGTGGGTTTGGGGTGGGCCTGGATATTCTGCATGTCTCTCAGACTCTCAGGTGCTGCTGCTGCTGCTGCTGCTGGTCTGAGCCACACCTTGAGTAACAAGATTGTAGGGGATGATATGGGGCCAACTGCTAACCCATGTGCCACATGTGGAAACTGAATTAAACAGAGCTGAGCTGTTAGGTAACAGAGCAGAGATTAGGTCTGATTCTCACAGCTGTGTTCTCAGCCACAATGTTGTACTGCCAACCTGGAGAAAGGGATCTTGAAGGTCCCTTAGTTCATTCTGTGGAGGGTGAACGAGATCCTAAGGTTATGGGGAAGGGAGGGGGTCGTCATCAGCAAGTGGGTTGCCCATATCCCTTTAGTTGACCATGTTAGAGCATACCAGCCACCTTTTGTGTCTTTCTGCCTGAGGCCATCGCTTGCCACTGGCACCTGCTCTGCCACCCGCAGAGGATTAACACATCCAGGGCACAGCTCTCAACCAGTGCCTGATAAATAGCCCCCTCCCGCCCCCGTTGCCCAGTAGGCATGCTCCACTCTGGCTCCCAGGGCGCTCTAGCGCAGGGGTCCTCAAACTTTTTAAAGTTGGGGCCAGATCACGGTCCCTCAGAGAGCTGGAGGGCCGGACTATATGAACTACTAATTCCTACTGTAACACCTTGGCTGCGCTCACTGCCCAAAAAACCTGGCGGGCAGGATCAGACTCCCCTGGGGGCTGCATGTGGCCCGTAGGCCGTAGTTTGAAGACCCCTGCCAGGTCTGAGCCCCTCTTGCCCACAGTGGTCACTTGCTTGATAACACCTCCTTTCCTGTCTCCCTCATGCCCCTGCCACTGCTTCCCGGGACCCCTTCCCATGTACACCACGTGCACTCGCACCCTTGTCTTGGGGTCTGAGAGAACCCAAACTAAAGCTGGCCTCTGGTAGAGCAGGTTGAGAGGCAGTATAACACGGTGGTGGGGGACATAGTCTGGGCTCAGCTCTGGTTCTGTAGTTTCCTAGGGCAAGTGACTTAACTGTTCCGTACCTGTGTTTCATCATCTGTAAAGTGGTGGTTCTGTAGGGTGATCTGGAGGATTAAATATGACACATTAAGTGGTCACTCGGTAAATGTTTGCTGTTATTTCTAATAGTGTTCACACACAGAAGGAAGCATGGTCCTGAGAACTGGGTATACCCTGCTTTCAGCCTGTCCTACCCGCCAGCTGAAGGTAAAGCCTTGGCTGCCTGCCCTCCCCACACACCCCGCTGCCACTGGGGTTGGCCAGCTCCACCACCGACTGTCTCTGCTCTCTAAGAATAGGTTTTCCTGGCAGATGGCATCTCTCTGGGTCCTGCCAGAGCATCTGGTGCCTCCAACTGCTCACTCCGGGGACGAAGGCGGGGTGGGCCTTGCCGAGGAGCAGAGTGTGGCTTCCAGCAGATCTGAAAGGAGTCCCCACTTGGCTCCCTCCTAAGACCAGTAAAGTGGGCATTGCCAAAGGGCCTTGGTACACAGTAGGCACTCCATAAATGCTGGTTCCTTAAACAGCACCGCGGTTTAACATGTTTGTTTATTATGCACTCGCCACCTTCCTACAAAGCCTTCTGACATGCAGGACTTAAACTTCATTTTAAAGATTTTTTATTGATTTGAGAGAGAGAGAGATCGACGTGAGAGTATAAAATCAATCAGCTGCCTCTGAGCCCGCAGTCTGAGCATATGTCCTAACTGGGAATCAAACCAACGGTCTTTCGGTGCACCGGACGACGCCCAACCAGCCACACCAGCCAGGGCTGTGGACAATAACTTTAAATTAATTATATGTACACATAGCACAAATAGGAAAGTCAGGTTCCATCCTACAACCCGAGCTCCTCCCTTCTCTTGCCAGGGCCGCTCACTGTTAGCGCTTCCCGGTGCTGCCTTCCAGAGACATGCGCGCACAGTCACCATCCTTGTCTCCTCAGAACCTGTCACATCACACTGTCATCTCAGCAACTTTGGCATTTCCTCTCCGCCCTCTGCACTGTTAGTTTCTCTTTGGTTAATAATCTGAGTTCTTTCTTTGAGCTAGTTCCCTCAACTCAACCCCTAGCCCCCAAATATCTTGGGCAGATTAACACCAAGCGAAAGGGAAGGACAAAGCTGAGTAATTTGGGCCCTGCTGCTGCTCTGCTCCCAAATCAGAGATCTTCCAGTGAACCCACATGAGAGCAGTGATTCACGGGCTGGGATGCCAAAATCGCCTCAGGATGCTCGCTGCTCCCGCCTTCCACAGGCTCTAGAAAGGATCCAGGAGCTGGTGTTTCTTTCTCTATTGTTCACTTCTCCCACTCCCACGAGTGCATTTTGGGTTTATAAGAATCAGGCTTCAAACTTAAACCAGAACATTGTGCTGTGCTCCACTTCCTGGAACGAACCCCACGTGTCCACAGTCTGGACTTCAGATAAGTTTCTTTTTTTAATGGATAGGAGAGTATTTATTTTTTTTAAAAAGTCATTCTCCTCCCCTCCCCTTATCTAATTCCAGATACATAGGGAGAGAGTGTGCCTTGAAGAGCATTTTGGATGAGGAGTTTAAGTATCCTGAAGGATTCACTCTTATGATCTGGAGGCCACATTGTCAGGCAGAGGACTGAGGGAAAGCTGGGTATTCTGAGTATTATTCTTAATTGATTTTAGAGAGAGGAAGGGGAGAAAGAGAGAGAGAGATCTGTTGTCCAATCAGTTATGCATTCATTGATTGATTTTTGTACGTGTTCTGACCAACCCCACAACCTTGGTGTATCAGGATGATGCTAACCAACTGAGCTGTGTGGCCGGGGCTGTAAGTATGTTTTTAGAGAGGGCTTTCAGTGCAGGGCTCCCCATTTTCTGTACCAGGTCTCTGCTCAAAGCTGCCGCAGATGTCACAATTTTATAAACAAACAGGAAATAGAGGCTATGGGGTCTCTTTTGGAAACCTTGTTCTCACTGCTCTTCCGGGCTTCTCCCTTCAGCCTTTCTTCATGGGCTGCATGTCAGCTGACAGAAGGGTCAGGGACAAACCACATCAGCTCTTTAGGTACCTTTTATTTTTTATTTATTTATTATTTATTTTTTTTAATATATTTTATTGATTTTACATAGAGAGGAATTGAGAGGGATAGAGAGTTAGAAATGTCGATGAGAGAGAAACATCGACCAGCTGCCTCTTGCACACCCCCTGTGCCCGCAACCAAGGTATATGCCCTTGACCGGAATCGAACCCGGGACCTTTCAGTCCGCAGGCCGACGCTCTATCCACTGAGCCAAACCGGTTTCGGCTAGGTACCTTTTATATGTGTGTCATGAACCCCTTTGGCATCTGGTGAAACCTATGGATGCTTCTCTCTCTCTTTTTTTTTTTGACCCTTCTCTTAATGCTGTTTTAAAAACATATACAACAAAATACATAGGATTTTTAAAAGGACAACTATTACATTAAATTTTGAAATAATAAACAAGATAGTTTTAAATATATTTTTTATTGATTTTAAGAGGAAGGGAGAGAGAGAGAGATAGAAACATCATTGATGACAGAGAATCATTGATTGGCTGCCTCCTGCATGCCCCACACTGAGGATTGAGCCCACAAGCTGGGCATATACCCTGACCGGAAATCAAACCGGTGACCTCTTGGTTCCTGGGTCGACACTCAACCACTGAGCCACACATGGCTGGGCCACGTGTGTGTGTGTTTATCTCATTAGAAAACAACAGTCCAGCCTAAACCAGTTTGGCTCAGTGGATAGAGCATTGACCTGTGGACTGAAAGGTCCCAGGTTCAATTCCAGTCAAGAGCATGTACCTTGGTTGCGGACACATCCCCAGTAGGGAGTATGCAGGAGGCAGCTTATCAATGTTTCTCTCTCATCGATATTTCTAGCTCTCTATCCTTCTCTCTTCCTCTGTAAAAACTCAATAAAAATATATTTTAAAAAAACAGTCAAAAAATACCACGATTTTATATATGCAATAGCACAAATAATCTCACAATACCTGCAGCAACTGAAGCAGGATATGGAAATAGCTGTGATTTCTATTGGGGATAAAGTCCCAGCTACTGCAAATAGGCCTCTAGTTTGTTGCCAACATTTAGAATCAATGGAAACGTTACATTGCCGTCAGAGGCTAATGAAAATATAGGTGTAATTTTTTTTTTCTTTCTGTCCAAGTTCATGGATTTCAGATTCAAAATTCCCACTTGAGAGTGACCTTCCCAGTCTGACCACATGGCAGCTGCCATTGTTTAGCAAACCCTGAGCACGGAATAAAGAAAATAATGGCTAATGCTGGCTGATCCCTTACTAAGTACTAAGTACACGGTGATATTGGAGACTAGGACTCAGCAATGAAAGAAGCCCCTTCCTGCCCAACTGGGGCTTACAAATGAATATGTAAGTAAGATGATTCCAAAATGGCAGGCACTATGAAGTCAGTAGGACAGACAGTGTAATAGAATGGCTTAGAAGGGAGGACGAAAGGGTCTGTTTTCCGAGGAAAGGTTCTCTGAGGAGGTGATGTTTGATCCGAGACCTGAATCGGGAGAGTCTACAAAGATGTGGATGGAGAAAGGGTGACTGGCCACAGGCAATTTTGTCTTGTAAAAGATTAACTGGCTAACAGTTTTTTTGTTTGGCTTCATTTCTCCGTTGTTTTTAGACTTAGTAAATTTCATTTTTTCATTGGTTTCAGACTTCACATATTTAAGCTAGTTATTTGGTTTCATTTCTTCATTGACAAAGTTCTCTCAGTTACTCCCATTTTTATATTATAGTAGTTGCCCCTTATCCAAGGAGGATCTATTCCAAGACTCACAGTGCATGCCTGAAACCGAGGATAGTACTGAATCAATCATAAGTATATGTACAATATGTATACACACACACACACACACACATTTTACCCTATACATACATGCCTATGATAAAGTTTAATTTATAAATTATACACAGGAAGAGATTAACAATAACTAAAAATGGAAAAGTTATAATAATATACTGCATACAAGTTATCCGAATATGGTTTTCTCTAGTAATTTTTATAGTTCTCATTCTAAACCTATTCCTTGGTTTGGTGTCACTCATTTCAGGAGATCCCTTCTGAAATCTCTGTATAGACTTAAAGCTTTCTGGCCGAACACATTGTCATGAGTCAGAACACGTTTTCTATTCATGTCTCCCACCCACAAATTTAATGTCTTTTACAATTAACTAAGCACTTACACACTGTGGCCATAACTTTTGCAATTAGAGGTGCAAGAGCAAAATTAGCATAAGTTTCTCTTTTTTCTAAGTTCTTTTTAAAAATTTTTTTATTTTATTTATTTTTAGAAAAAGAGAGAAACATAGGTTTGTTGTTTCACCCATATATACATTCCTTGGTTGCTTCTTGCATGTGCTCTGACCAGGGATTGAATCCTCAACCTCAACCCATTGGGACAATGATCTAACCAAATGGGTTACTCAGCCAGGGCTATTAGCACAAATTTCTTTTTCCTTCTTCATAACCAGAGGATATTGTTTCCATTGAATTTTAGAGAGAGGAAAGGAAGGAGGGAGAGAGAGAAATTGATGTGAGAGAGACACATGGATAGATTCCCTTATGCACATGCCCAGACCCAGGTTTATGCCCCTGACAGAATTGAACTTGAAACCCTTCAGTGTGCTGGTTGATGCTCTACCACTGAGAATACTGGCTAGGGCAGAAGATCCATTCTTACCATAGATCTTGGCAGCCTCAGCATATGATTTTTTCTCATTTCTTATTAAGTTGAAAACTTTCACCTTTTCACTTAAAAGAAGCACTTTATGGCTTCTCTTTGTCATATCTGAATTGCCAGCATCACTATTCTTGTGCTTTGGGGTCATTATTAAGTAAAGCTAGAGGCCTGGTGCACAAAATTTGTGCACAGGGGAGGGGACAGTTCCTCAGCCTGGCTTATGCCTCTCGCAGTCTGGGAGCCCTAAGTGAGAGCAGGCTTAAGCTGTCAGTCAGACATCCTTAGTACTGCTGCGAAGGCAGGAGAAACTCCTGCCACCACCACTGTGCTCACCAGCTGTGAGCCCGGCTCAGGGCTTCTGGCTGAGTGGTGCTCCCCCTGTGGGAGCTCACTGACCACCAGGGGGCAGGCAGCTCCTGCTTGAGCATCTGCTCCTTGGTGGTCAGTGTGTGCCATAGCAACTGTGGTCGATTTGCATATTAGCTTTTTATTATATAGGATAAGGCTTACTTGAACACAAGCACTGTGATACCAGAACAGGCTCTGATAATTCAGATGGCTGCTAAGTGACTAATGGGCAAGGAGTACATCCAGCATGGGGATGCTGGCCAAAGGGATGATTCACAGCCCTAGGGGGACAGAGCAGGACAGCATGGAATTTCATTCACTACTCAGAATGGTGCACAATTTAAAGCCTGTGAGTTTATTTCTGGGATTTTCCATTTAATATTTTGGACCACAGGAAAACAAAGTTGGATCAGGAGGGACTATATACATAAATCTTATCTAGCTCTCCAGATACAGTGACAAATAGACTCGGTGGCGGTCTTCAAATAGTTACCGTTTCTTCCAGATGATATGATTTGCCCCAAGAGGTGGTTTCTTATTTTGAAAGACATTACTTTGGAGAAAAGCCAAGGGCCCTCTGTGAAGGAGCAGAAAGGAACACATATTTCCCATAGAAGGAAGACAAGTGCTTAGGTACAATCCGCACAAAAAATAAAATTCATTATTTGCGCAGTATTGTCATGAATCTACACACATTTTGTTGTTGTTAATCCTCACCTGAGGATATTTTTTCCATTGATTTTTAGGGAGAGTGGAAGAGAGGGAGGGGAAGAGAGAGAGAGAAACATTGATGTGAGAGAGACTCATCAGTTGGTTGCCTCCTGCATGTTCCCCTACTGGGGCCAGGGATCGGAACCTGCAACCCAAGTATGCGTCTTTGACCTGGAAGCAAACCTACAACCCTTCAGTGTGAGGGCCGACGCTCTCACCACTGAGAACACTGGCCAGGGCCATCATGTCCTTTTTTTTTTTTTTTTTTTTTTTTTTTTTAATTGAAATGCAATTTATTTATTTATTTTTTTATTGTTTGAAGTATTACATATACATAGTAGTACATATATCTCCTTTTTTCCCCACTGACCTTCCCCCAACCTCCCCTACCCACTCATTATGTCCTTTTTTTTTTAAAAAAAATTTTGTTGCCAAAACCGGTTTGGCTCAGTGGATAGAGCGTCGGCCTGCAGACTGAAAGGTCCCAGGTTCGATTCCGGTCAAGGGCATGTAACTTGGTTGCGGGCACATCCCCAGTAGGGGGTGTACAAGAGGCAGCTGATCGATGATTCTCTCTCATTGATGTTTCTAACTCTCTACCCCTCTCCATTCCTCTCTGTAAAAAATCAATAAAAAATATATAAAAAAAAATTTTGTTTTTTATTGTCATTATGTCCTCTCTAATGTGATTTTATCTTTTTTATGACAAAATTGCCTTATGGTCAATGAGTTTTACAGTGAAAATGTTTGTGGCAAAAATGCTTGCCACAAATATGCTACAGTGAAAGTATCTAGAACCGTGTACAGTATAGGACCTGCAAAATGCCCAGACCTGGAGAAGGGAACCAGCTGAAAGCTTTCAGGGCCTGGCAGGAGGCCCGAGTGGCTGAGACGGAGTGCAGGGCGGGACTTGTTGGAGCATTGGAGCCGACGTCCATCAGGCAGGCTTTGTGGGCCCGAGCAAAGGGTCTGAGTTTTCCTCTAAGTATGAGGGCAGCCTTTGGCAGGGTTAAGCAGATTTTTTAAAAATATATTTTTATTGATTTTTTACAGAGAGGAAGAGAGAGAGATAGAGAGCTAGAAATGTTGATGAGAGAGAAACATCAACCAGCTGCCTCCTGCACACCCCCCACTGGGGATGTGCCCACAACCAATGTACATGCCCTTGACCGGAATTGAACCCGGGACCTTTCAGTCTGCAGACCGACGCTCTACCACTGAGCCAAACCGGCTTCGGCGGGTTAAGCAGATTTAAGAGTGATGTGATGTTAATTTACAATTTAGAAAGACCCAGCTGCACGTGGAGAAGAGTGTAGGGGGCCAGGCTGGCGGCAAAAATCTGTTGAGGAAGCCCTGCAGTGGTCCACGTGAGAGACTATGGCTGCCTGGAGCAGGGTGGGGCCATGAGGTGAAGAGAAGGGGCAGATCTGGGGTATAATTTGGGGAGACTCAGCAGCCCAGAGCTGTGGGGGTGAGGAAGTGGGGCGTAGCGAATAACCCTCATGTTCCCCCTCCTGAGGCCTCCCCCCCACCTTGTGCCCATCTTGCCTCCTCAGCCCCCTACAGCCCTCCATGGCCCCTCTGGGGCCTGCTGCCCGCCCACCGGCCCCTGGTGTTCTGGCTCCCCAGCTGGCCCCAATTGTTGTCATTCTCCAGGGAGCCATGGGAACACACGCCTCCTCCCCCTCCAGCCCCTCTCCTCACAGATGAGGCCAGGCCCTAACAATGGCCCCTCAGCCAGCCAGCGGCCTGGACACAAGACCCCTGTTTGGATTCATCGCCTGCTCCGGGAGGCCTGCTGGGTCTCCTGGCCTGTTTGGCAAATATATAACTCTGGCTTCCAGGAGGGATTCTTTTTTTTTTTTTTTTTTTTTTTTGTTAAAACAAAATAACTGCCTCCTCTTCCCTGAATCTCTTAATAGATTATAAAAAGCCTTTCTCTTCCCATCCTGAGCCCTCCCTACTCCCTTTCCTGACCGCATTTGCCATGTGCCTGTCAACCCAGGGCCAAATGCAGGTCAGCAGGTGTCAGTGAGAAAATGAGAAAAAGGAAGAAAAGCTGCTCACCTCACTGTGGCCGACCTCGAATGTGCTGGTGAGGCTGAAGGTCGTGAGATTACTCTGAGGGCTTATGGCGTGGCAGGCACCGTGCCCGGCGCTCTTGTATACACCCTATCTCATTACTGCTGAGATCCATCGAAGATGAGGTACAACAGTATTTTGAGCCCCTGAGGAAGAAGCTACTGAGCAAAAATGGACATGCCATTGATTGTACGACACACCTCCATTTTAGAGATGTTAAAATATAAAATAAAATAAAAAGTCTTAGAATCAAGGGAATATGGGATTGCCTCACCTACACCCTTCATTGCCCTTCAATGTATTTTGTTCCTTGTCTCTGCGGCATCGAGTTTGGGAGGCAGTGCAGGATTACTTAAAGAACACGCTCCCATTTTACCATTTGCAACAGCATGGGTGGAACTGGAGAGCATTATGCCGAGCGAAATAAGCCAGTCGAGAAAGATAAATATCACGTGATCTCATATGTGGGATATAGTAATGATCAACATAAACTGATGAACAAAAACAGATCCAGAGACAAATGCCAGAGGAGGTGGGGGTGGGTGAGTTAGAGAACAACCAAAGGACTTGTGTGCATGCAGATTAGCATGACCGGTGGACACCGACACGGGGGCAGTGGGGCTTGCCTGGGTGGGAATGGCTGGGGGGTGGGGGATGGGGTCAATGGGGGGGGGAAAGGAGACATATATAAAATTTTAGACAATAAAAAAAAGAAAAAGAAAAGTTAAAAAAAGAAAGAAAAAAGACAACATGAAACAGAAAATTCATTTGATTATTAAAACAAAAAAAACCAACAAAAAACCTCTCCCATTCTGCAGCCTAACAAGAACAGTTTTTCTTGTCTCCTTTGGGGGGAAAAAAAAAATCAAGATGTAGGCCAGTCATTCGCCTCATATTCTTTTGTTGTTGTTAATCCTCACCCCAGGATATTTTTCTATTGATTTTTAAAGAGAGTGGGAAGGAACGGGAGAGACACACAGAGAGAAACATCAATGTGAGAGAGATACATCGATTGGTTGCCTCCTGCATGTGCTCAGACCAGTGCCGGGGATCGAGCCTGCAACTGAGTTACGTGCCCTTGACTGGAATCAAACCCAGGACCCTTCAGTCTGGGTCCGTAGGGCTGAAGCTCTCTCCACTGAGCCAACCTCACATTCTTAATTTAAAACAGCTTACATTTATTGAACACTCTCTATGCGCTAGGTACTGTCCTAAGAACTTGAATAACGAACTTAATATCCCAACAACCCTATCAAGTAGAAACTTATCCTTATCATCATCCCCATTTTATAAATGAAAAAAGCTGAGCTCGTGTGCTCTACAAAGCCCCTACCAACTTACTGCACCTCTGGTCAGGGCAGTCATAGCTACTATGTCTGATTTTCTCCCTCTCCCCGGGAAAGCAAAATCCCTTCTCACCCATTGGAGCGATACAATGAAAGGAAGTGGCACTGGGTGAGCCTTGGAAAGGAGAGAAGTCCCCAGAGCATGAGCTCAGCGAGAAACAGGTTGGGGAAGGTAGATTTGCTTATAGGCCTAAGATCTATGTGCTCACATTGGACCTTGGACCCTCTGGCCCACACCACACTGAACATATGGACTGAACGAATGGCCAAGGATTTAGCCAAGGCCACACAGCTAGACAGCTGTCGCTGGCACTAAACCCATCTCTTCTGTTTCACCATAAGTGCCCACTTTTCCTACTCTTCCATGGCCACATCTCTTTAGTCACTTGCAGAGCAGAGGAGCCGTGCTGGTGCTGGTTGGTTCCTTGGCAGTAATAACAGTCGTTAATATTTACTGGGTGTTTACTCTGTGCCGGGCACAGGCATCAGGGTTTGCAAATTCAGACACCTGGAATGGCAAGTAAGGTCGCTGAGGGAGGCAGGCAGAGCAGGCACTCTGGTGGCCCAGACGGTCAAGGCTCTGGCTAAATGGGGACAGCAGCTGCTCAGACCGTGATGGCCTCGGTAGTATTGCCAGGTATTAGTGTTTAAAAGGAAAGGAAAGACATATATTTGAATTTTTATATGGCATTTCCCAATTTAAAAAAAATTTTAAACGAATTCACAACTCAGAAAAAGTACTCTGTAGGCAAATGAAATCACACCTGTTGGCTTGTTTGCAGACTCTGCTTGCCGTTTTCTCATTTCTCATTCTATAAAGGGGCCTTGCCCCTTGTTCTACTGATGGAGCAGCAAAGCTCTTCAAGAAGGTAAATCGCCAAAACCGGTTTGGCTCAGTGGTAGAGCGTCGGTCTGCGGACTGAAAGGTCCCAGGTTTGATTCCGGTGAGGGGCATATACGGTGGTTGCGGGCACGTCCCCGGGGGGGGGGGGGGGGCGGTGTAGGAGGCAGCTGGTCGATGTTTCTAGCTCTCTATCTCTCTCCCTTCCTCTCTGTAAAAAATCAATAAAATATATTTAAAAAAAAAAAGAAAGAAAGAAAGAAAATAAGGTAAATCACTTACTCAAGGTCATCTAGCCACGCTACACAGTTGTAGTCTGTATGACTACAAGGTGTGAACCTATGATAGACGGCCTCTTGGATGGGCAAAGGGTCTGTGTTCAGAAACAGCCAGAGCTGACACCATGACAGAACGTGTCCAGGGATAGTAAACTGTCAGTCTGAGAACTCAATGTAGCAACAAGGGATAATTCAAGACGAATGTAATGTTGCAGAACTTCCGACTTCCCTCTGCCAGAACTTAACAGTGGATGTCTCTGTGCCCTTAATAAAGTTGAGTTACTACAGCTCAGTTGGTTAGAGCAGTGGTCGGCAAACTGTGGCTCTTGAGCCACATGCAGCTCTTTGGCCCCTTGAGTGTGGCTCTTCCACAAAATACCACGTGCGGGCACGCAGATACAGTGCGATTGAAACTTTCTGGCCCATGCGCAGAAGTCGGTTTTCGGCTCTCAAAAGAAATTTCAATCGTTGTACTGTTGATATTTGGCTCTGTTGACTAATGAGTTTGCTGACCACTGGGTTAGAGCATTGATCCCATATGCCAAGGTTGCAGGATCTATCCCCATCAGGGCACATGCAAAAAGCAACTAATGAGTGAATGAAGAAATGAATCAGCAAATTGATGTTTCTCCCTCCTCCTCCCCCACCTTTCTCTTTAAAAATCAATAAACAAAAATTAAGTCATTATATGTTTAGAGAGGTGGCATATGTGGAATAAATACCTTTGGCTTATTTGTATCATTTATCAAACTTTTTTTTTTTTTTTTTTTAATCAATCTTTATTGTTCATATTATTACAAAGGTTCCTCATTTCTTCCCCCCTCCACCAGGTTCCCACCCCACCCTTCGCCCCCTCCCCATCCCCCATTGTCCTCATCCATAGGTGCACAGTTTATGTTCAGTCTCTTCCTCCCTCCCTTTCCCCGATAGTAAATCCCTTTTCAGATAGTAAATCTGTTACTTAGCATTATCTCATATCAATAATACCTCCACATGCCCAATGATACACTTCACACAAAAGACATTTCCAAATAGGTCAACCAGCCTCATCCAGGCCCCACCCAAGGCACTTACAGATCAACACCCCAGCGCTATACTAACTCAACACATCCAGATCTAAGCCTTCATCACTTGATTCAGCAGACCCTCAAGTTCCCGCAAAAGTTTCCAGCCATGTCTGAGAGGCAGCCGTGGGCAGGTACAGGCGAGGAGCGAGCTGTTTCGGGCCTGGCTGCTCCGGGCCTGGCCTCTGTTGCTCTGGTTCGTTCCACAACCAGCTGCTCCGGGTCTGGTCACTGCCGCTCCCGACCTAGTTGCTCTGGACTTGGCTGTTGCTGCTACAGGCCTGGCCGCACCCGACCCGGCTGCTCTGGGACCGGTTGCTCCGGTCCCGGCCGCTCCGGGCCTGGCCGCTCCCAGCCTGACAGCCGCTGCTCCGGGCCTGGCTGCTCCCAGCCTGGCAGCCATTGCTCCTGGCCTGGCCGCACCAGACCCGGCTGCTCCGGGCCTGGCCGCTCCCAGCCTGGCAGCCGCTGCTCCTGGCCTGGCCGCACCAGACCCGGCTGCTCCGGGCCTGGCCGCTCCCAGCCTGGCAGCCGCTGCTCCTGGCCTGGCCGCACCAGACCCGGCTGCTCCGGGCCTGGCCGCTCCCAGCCTGGCAGCCGCTGCTCCGGGCCTGGCCGCACAAGACCCGGCTGCTCCGGGCCTGGCCGCTCCCAGCCTGGCAGTCGCTGCTCCGGGCCTGGCCGCACCAGACCCGGCTGCTCCGGGCCTGGCCGCTCCCAGCCTGGCAGCTGCTGCTCCGGGCCTGGCCGCTCCCAGCCTGGCAGCCGCTGCTCCTGGCCTGGCCGCACCAGACCCGGCTGCTCTGGGCCTGGCCGCTCCCAGCCTGGCAGCCGCTGCTCCAGGCCTGGCCGCACCAGACCCGGCTGCTCCGGGCCTGGCCGCTCCCAGCCTGGCCGCCGCTGCTCCGGGCCTGGCCGCACAAGACCCGGCTGCTCCGGGCCTGGCCGCTCCCAGCCTGGTAGCCGCTTCTCCAGGCCTGGCCACTCCCAGCCTGGCAGCCACTGCTCCGGGCCTGGCCGCACCAGACCCGGCTGCTCCGGGCCTGGCCGCTCCCAGCCTGGCAGCCGCTGCTCCTGGCCTGGCCGCACCAGACCCGGCTGCTCCGGGCCTGGCCGCTCCCAGCCTGGCAGCCGCTGCTCCTGGCCTGGCCGCACCAGACCCGGCTGCTCCGGGCCTGGCCGCTCCCAGCCTGGCAGCCGCTGCTCCGGGCCTGGCCGCTCCCAGCCTGGCAGCCGCTGCTCCGGGCCTGGCCGCACCAGACCCGGCTGCTCCGGGCCTGGCCGCTCCCAGCCTGGCAGCCGCTGCTCCGGGCCTGGCCGCACCAGACCCGGCTGCTCCGGGCCTGGCCGCTCCCAGCCTGGCAGCCGCTGCTCCGGGCCTGGCCGCACCAGACCCGGCTGCTCCGGACCTGGTTGCTCCCAGCCTGGCAGCTGCTGCTCCGGGCCTGGCCGCTCCTAGCCTGGCAGCCGCTGCTCCAGGCCTGGCCACACCAGACCCAGCTGCTCCGGGCCTGGCCGCTCCCAGCCTGGATTCTTCGTGGTTGTCTACTGCTGTTCTGGGCCTGGCTGCTCCCAACCCGGCTGCTCTAGGCCGGGCTTCTCCGGGCCCAGCCACTCCGTGTCTGGGTGTTCCTGGACTGGCCACCCTGGGCTTGGCCGCCTCTGCCTCAGGCCTGGCTGCCACTGCCCCAGGTCTGGCTGCTCCAGTGCTGGCCGTTGATGCTCTTGTTCTGGCTGCTGCTGTTCTGGGGCCTGGCCACTGCTGCTCCGGGCCCAGCTGCCACTGCCTTGTGCCTGGCCACTCTAGGCCTGGTCGCCGCTGTTCCAACATTCTGTCCCTTTTTTTTCTCTTCTTTTTTTTTTCTTTTTTTAAAAAAAACAACAAAACGCATTTATGTTGCAATGTTGGCTGGTGCGTTGAGTTCTGACTTAGTCTTTGATTTTTCAAGATCTTCTTTGTATTCTTTCTTAAGTAATTTTACTATCATTTGCTCTCACTTGATTTCTTCACATTGAGAACTTCTTTGGTTTCTTCCTCCTTGTCCTGGGAGCTCAGCAGGTTGGCCTGTGGCACCCCTTTGTTCTCCGCGGGCTCCCGCGCTGCTCCAGCCTGTTGCCGGGGTCGGCTCCGCCCAGGAAGCAGCCCCCGTCCTTGGCTCCGTTGCCAGCGCTCAGCAGTCGAAGGCTCAGGGGCACCCCCCCCACTGGGGGCCCCGTCACCCGGCTCCTTGCTGGCGCCCAGCTGGCCGGTGTCCGGCAGGGGCTCCTGCTCCTCGTGGCGTTCCTCCAGTCTGGAGCTTTCTTTCTCCCTCCCACTAGGGAAGTCCAGGATCAGAGTCAACAGACTGTCCTCTGCGCACAGTGTGCGCGACTCCGGGGGCTCGGCCTTTCGCCACGCTCCCAGGACTCCACCTCACAGCCCCGTCTCCCCCTGCCCGAGCCTGGGTCCCCAGGGACTGGCCCAGACCTGGAGTTCGGGGAGGTCTGGACTGAGGCTCAGAGCTGCCGCCTGAGGCTTTGTTTCTTCCGGCTAGGGTAATCCAGCATCAGAGTCAACATTCAGTCCTCTGCGCGCCATGTGCGCGCGACTCCGGGGGCCCCGCATTTCGCCGTCCCCCGGGATTGTCTCCCCCTGCCGGAGCCTGGGTCCCCAGGGTCTGGCACATAACTTGGGGCTCAGCGCTGCCGGTTCGGGGGTTCAGCCCAGGCTGGGGGTTCTATTTCCTTCCTGCTAGGGAACGCCAGGCAGCACCCAGCCCTCTCCTCCTCTCCGGCTGCGACCTCTCCGCGTGCGCGTGCGTGTGAGCGCGCAGCATGTCTCCGTACCTTAGGCTTTTTTTTCAGCTCCTCTGATTTTCCTTCTGGTTTTCTCCCTCCTTCCTATTGTAGAGTTTTCAGTCAGTCGACTACCTGTAGCTCTGGGCAATGTCCACTCTACATTTTAGTTGTATTCCTTTGAAATTGTTGTGAGCTGCTGCGGCTAGGTGTATACCCGAGCAGCCATCTTGGATCCTCCTATCAAACTTTTTAACAAACATATTGTGTAGGTCTGTAAAAACAATTCTGACTCTTTCACTGGACTATGAGCTCCAGCTATCAGAGGTGGATCTGTTTTGCTTCCAGCTGTCTCCCAGCGCCGAGCACAATGTCTGACACACAGTAGGTGTTCAATAAGTATATGCAGAATAAAGGAGAGTGGCTCAACAGAAATGAATTGACTTGTCAGGTCACACAGACCAACGTTCCTGTTTACACACCTTGTTTTAGAAACTCATGCTGTCATTTCTACCCAATCCTGCCTCTTGGAGAGAATCAAGGGAAAGGTGTTTTTAGGCTAAGGATCTTGGGCCCAGGAGCTTCCCCCTCCTTGGACTCCTATAGAGTAGGAGTTGGTAGAAGTGGTGATAGGGGTAAGTATCTATTAATTAAGCCATGATCTACCATAATACCTTTTGGAGACCACACATTATAATCTTGACAGCCCTGAGCCCGGCTCTTAGGGTATTTACAGAGGGTGGCAAGGTCTGAAGGGCAGGGCCTACCTGGGTTTTGCTGTGGAACAGCAAAGCTCCCATCTCAGTTCTGCTGTGTTACTTTGACCTTTGAGTGCCCCTCTCTGAGCCTCCTTCTTCCTGCACCCTGTGGATAAAAAACAACAACAACAAAAAAAAAAACTTCACTTAGGGATTATCAGGTTGAAGGGAGATCATCAATGGAAGTGGCAGCCCAGTAATTGTGGAATTTTTGGAAGCCTGCCAGCCTGAGGAGAACTGTTGACACTGAGAACAGCCTTATCAGGATCAGCCAGGCTTAGGGCCAAGGAGTGCCACCTATCAGGCCTTTGCTGCTTTCAAGTGGGCATTAGTAGATACAGGAGGCCCTTATCTCTCCCTTGCTTTCACACTGGGAAGTCACTCCTTTTCTGCTGAGCAGGAGAGGAGGGCGCCTGCTTCTCCGTGGGAGGGTGTGCACTTGAATACTTGGGAGAAGGCAGGGCTTTGGAAAACCCCTGGCTTTGGCCTACCAAGCCGGAAAAACATACTTTTCACCTGCTAGGTAAGCTCGTGTCCTTTGGGCTTCAGTTTCCTCATCATAAAACGGGCCAAAAATAACTGTATCTTCCCTCTCCAGCAATCAGTGCAGTGCTTGCACGTGACAGGTGCTCAGTAAGTGTTCATTGAATGACTATCGGGATTGAGAGGGCTTTATAAAGTGAACATTACTGTCGTTGAGGCCCTTTGGGAAAATGTGAAGAAAGGAAACTCCATTTGGAATGGGATTGTTGCTGGATTTTCTCACCTCCTGTCAGATTCTAGCTTGTTGTTTTTCTGAACAAGACTGACCATTCTAATGGCAGCTTCTCTATCAGTGGAGGGGGAGGGGGACAAGCTAACCCCACAGCTGGGAATCTGTGCGGGCCAGATTCTATCACGGGCAGCCTTCACAGGTCCCTAGCCCTAAGGGGTCTCACTTTCCTCATCTGTACAGTAAGAGGCCATATAGTCTCTCTGGTATTTTCTAGCGTTGACACAGTCTATGATGTCCATGATTTGCAATGAATAATTTCATAAAGGGCTTAGGAAACTCCTGCTGTTTTTCTAACCCACTTCTTAGTTTAGAAAACACTTTTAGATCCCTTATGCTTTTCATCCTCATGGCAACCCTGGAAGAGCCCAGGCAATGTGCCCATCTCACAGACGAGGAACTGAAGCTGAGGTGTCTTCAAGGGGCTATGATTTGAGACTGCAGCACACATTTTGGTTATACAGATATATCAATTTGTTCTCAAATGTAATCGTGCATAAAAACCACCTGCAATGGAGGTGGGGGGTTGCTTGCACAACTGTAGATTCCTGGGCACTTTGAGATTCTAAATCGGCAGGGCTGGGAGGGCCCAGAGTTAACAAGTCCTCAGGTGACTCTGAAGCCAGGGGCTAGAGCCTACTGTCCCATTCCAGATAGCCTCCAGCATCAGCCTGTTTCTTCTTATAATCCCTCTCTGTGCCTGCTCTGAGCTACGCTCAGACCAGTGTTGGGAGGAATTTGGAAGGAGGCAGATGGCAAAACAGTGTGTGGTCGATGCTAGAACAGAGGCATCACCAGGCAGTGGAAAAAGTGACTAATTCTGGAGGGCTCTCTGGAGGAAGTGATGTTTCTACTGGGCCTAGGGATTTGATTCTTATTTGTCTTAACTATTTATTTGTGTGTGTGTGGGGGGGGGGGGCACGCATCCCCTCCAGATGGCAGGCAAGTTCATAGAAATGGTCAAATCCTTCCTATCTCTGCCCTCAGTGCTGGCACAGACCTGGCAAAGAGGAAAGGACAGTATTGGTCAAGTCAGCTGACCTGAGCCATGTAAATGGCTGATGGGGAGATCCCAGGGCCTCCGGATTCAGTGCCTTTTCATGCTCAGCACCCTCACCTCCTCGCTTTATGAGATCTAACATGGAGTTCGTTTAATGGTGTAAATTGCTCATCAGATTGTAAACATTTGTTACCTCTTGATCGCTCTCCTCCCTTTTTCACTAGACTGAGCTTGTTAAGGTCTGAACTAAGAATGGGGCACAGAGCAGGCTCTCAAAACGTTTGCTGACTATGAATGAGTTCAATCAGGTGTGCATTTTCTATTTATATATATACAAAAAGTCAGCGACCTGACTGCCTGTAAGGACCAGTTGCTATGACGCCCATTGCGATCTGTGAATGATGGAGGGAGGAGGGGAGCTGCCGGCCAGCCTATCTCCTGCAGGCCCCCCCCCCCCCCCCCCCCCCCCGCCAGCCCTGCCTCCGCTGGGTCCCCATCACCCCATGGGCCCATAGCCCCTCCCCCTGCCAGCCGCGCCCCTGATCGCCCCCCCCCCACATCAATAGGGAGCGGGTCTGGCTGGCCAAACTCTTGCAGCCCCTTCCCAACCCGGCCCGCCCCCCCCAGCCCTGTTCCCAAAGGGCCCCCACCACCCCATCAGTCCATTGCCCCTCCCCCAGCCAGCTCTGCCCAATCTGAGATGGGGCTGGCTGGCCAACCTCCTGCCATCTCCGGCCTCTTGACAGGCCTGGTCCTGATCCACCAAGTGAGGCCAGGCAGACCCCACCCGTTCATGAATTTGTGCACTGGGTCTTTAGTCCTATATAATAAAAGTCTAATGTGCAAAATGTCCCTGCTACCAAGAGTTCAACCAGGGGGCTGGGTGGCCAGGCAACTGCCCGTGGCGAGCCCCCCCCCCAGTAGAAGATAAAAGGGGGCTTGCAGGAAAATCCCAACTGTTATTGGGATGGACACCCTCCTCCTTTCCTGGCAAACCCCCTTCTACTTTGAGAGGGACAGGGCGAATGCAGGATTAAAAAATATTTTTTAAATAAATGTTTACTGCTTTCAGAGAGGAAGGGAGAGAAACATCAATGGGGAGAATCATTGATCAGCTGCCTCCTGCACGCCCCCTACTGGGGATGGAGCCCGGAATCTGGGTATGTGCCCTTGGCCGGAATCGAACCCAGGACCCTTCAGTTCACAGGTGGATGCTATCTACTGAGCCAGACGAGCTCGGGCCGGTGGTAGGATTTTAAAGTCAATGGCCTACGTGGGGCAAGTTCAGGATGGGAGATGTGACTGAGGCATAGAACCTGAGAACCCAGCGAAGAGGAGCGGAAATTTCTAGAGATGTGGCAGAGCGCCTTGGGGCTACAGGTGTGTGTGTGGCGGCGTCTGGGGGTCAACTAGGAACTGCTGACGATGAGACTTACACACAGGTCCAAAAGGTCTCCGCGGGACGGGCAGCTTGGTGAGTGTCGAAGCGCAAGCCGGACCACCACGCCTCGCGCAGGGGACGCCCCAGCAGGGGGCGGGGGCTGCGAACGCGCCTGGCGCCGCCCCGACAAAGCCTGCGCGCGCCCCGCCCTGCGATTGGCCGTCCCTCCCCGCACCGCTGCCCCGTCCCACCCTCCGCCGCCGGCCCGGCGCGCCGCAGCCAATAGGTGCCGTCGCCGCCGCCTCCGTCACTGCCCGGGCAGCCAATAGCGGCAGCGCTCGGCGGCTCGTGGCTCTTTCGCGGCAAAAAGGATTTGGCGCGCAAAAGTGGCCGGGACTTTGCAGGCAGCGGCGGCCGGGGGCGGAGCGGGATCCGGAGCGGGACCGAGCTCTCGCCGCGGCCTGCCGCCATGGGTCCGCGCCGCCGCCGCCGCTTGCCACCCGGGCCGCGCGGGCCGTGAGCGCCATGGCCGTGGCGCCCGCGGGCGGCCCATGCGCGCCGGCGCTGGAGGCCCTGCTCGGGGCCGGCGCGCTGCGGCTGCTCGACTCCTCGCAGATCGTCATCATCTCCACCGCGCAGGACACCAGCGCCCCGCCGGCTCCCGCCGGCCCCGCCGTGCGCGCCGCGGGCCCCCGCGACCCCGACCTGCTGCTCTTCGCCACGCCGCAGGCGCCCCGGCCCACACCCAGTGCGCCGCGCCCGGCGCTCGGCCGCCCGCCGGTACGGACACAAGGACACTGGGCCGAGTGTGCTGCCTGGACCCCCCCATCCCCCAGCGCAGATCCTGGCGGGGCGCGGTTTTGGGCCCCGAGGCAGGAGGGTCGGGGGTGGGGTGGGCTGAGGCGCCGGGACTGGGCGGTGCCGAGCCTGGGTTGGGCCTCCGGGCTCCGCCCCAGGGTTCGAGGTGACCTCGGGCCAGTTCCTATTTGCTGTGGGCCTCAGCTTCCTCCTCAGAGCCGGTCGGACTCAGTAATAATAATAATGGCTCACGTGTATGCAGCTGGCGCTGCCTGCATGCCAGGCCTCTGGCCGACTTCCAGCCTGCTAAAGCTCAAAACCCAGGCTGGGGGCTCGGTGTTGTCACCGTGCCCATCTAGACAGAGGCCCAGAGAGGGAAAGTGACTTGCCCCGGGTCACACGGCTGCAAGGGGTGAGACTAGGATTTGAACTCAGGCCTGCTGGCTTCAGATCAGAACTTGTGTCTTGGTAGTGGGCATGGCTACTTGAGGAGGTGAAGGGGGTGCATCCTGGGGCCAGACTGTTGGAGAGCCTTTGAGAAAGCCCTCCTTCCTGCCCTGATGCTCTACTGCCAGCTGCAGGCCTGGGACTCTGGGGACAGGCCTGGCTGGGAGGCCTTCTCTGCAGGGCGGGGTGGCTGGGCCAGCTGCTGATTCCCCTCCCTCTGCCTGTCCTTCCATCTGCCACCCTCTACCCTCCCGGGCTCTGGTTGCCATGGAACCTCATTAATCAGGCAGGCAGACCCCTTGAAAGTACTGGGTGGGCTGGGCCTCTGGGAGCAGGAGAGGAGGCCCCCAGCGCCGGGAGAGTAAACATCCCGGGGAGATGTCTTCTTGATAAAGTGCTCCCTGAGCAACAAGAGGTTCAAGATCAGTTCAGATTGGGGGGCCAGGGAGAGCTGGCTGACTTACATGGGAAGAAGGGAGTGGAGGCCTGGAGCTTGGGCCTGTGGGCTGCAGGCCTGGGCGTGGAGACCAGTTTGACTGGCCAAGCTCGTGGGTGGAGGTGGGGCGCAGGCTGGCTGGCAGGGGCAGCAGGCCGGGCTGGATAGGGTCTCAGCAGGGGGCTTGCAGCAGTGGGAGGGAGAGGCAGGGCCCAGGACAAGGAGGTGGAAGCTGCTCAACGGCTGGCCGGCCGGGTGGGTGGGTGGAGGCCGAGGTGGCAGCTGGTCCCTGAGGCATCTCTAACCCCTTTGGCCCCGTGCCCAGTGTTGCCTTCCTTCCGGAATCACCAAGATGCTAATAATAATAATAGGAGCCCCATTGTTCCGAGACTGTTTTGTTTGTCAGGCTCTGTGCCAAAGCATTCTACCCAGTTAACTCATTTAACCCCCTCAGCCATGGTCCCCTTTTACAGATGGGGAAGCTGAGGCTGAGAGACGGCATAATCTTCCCTAGCTATTCAGCTGGTCGTTGGTGGGACCAGTCCAAATTTCCTGAGCGTTAACCATTGGGATACCTTGCCTCCTAGAGGTGTTACTACCGTGTTTCCCCGAAAATAAGACATCTTCCGAAAATAAGACCTAGCGCATGGAAAGACAAGACATCCCCTGAAAATAAGACCTAGCCCAACTTTGGGAGGAAAAGTTAACATAAGACAGTCTTATTTTCAGGGAAACAGGGTAGTAGTTGAAGGAAGCCCAGGGGCCCTTCCTCCTCATGAGGGATGGTTTGGGGGTGGAGGTGGGGTTACCAGTGGCCTGTTTCTGCTGGTTCCATCTTGGGGCCTGGAAAATAGCTTCCATTTAGCTGACTTGACAAGTACTCGGCAGGCCCGGGGCTGTGGGCCTGCCCTCAGGGAGCTGAATTCCAGGCTCAGTGACTGGGGGACATGCCCTCTGCTTCACCTCCAGTGGTGTGGAGGCAGCCTCGGGGAGCCTGAGCATTCCACTCATTCAGCAGTTATTAGTGAGCACCCAGGAGGCAAGTGTGGGGCCTCTGCCCTCATAGCGCGGAGGGTTGGTGGGAAGGAGTGGGGCTGGCGCCAGCCTGGAGCTGAAGCTTTTGCCCTCCAGTAACCCCCCAATTCATGAGTTGTGGCCTCCACTGGCCCACTGCATTGGTGCTTTTTTGGGGGGGGGGTGGAGGGGGGAAGCTCTTGAAACAAACTGCAGGCTCAGTGTCTGCACCAGTGAGCATTCGCAGAGCACTTCCTGCATACAAGGCTCTGCAGCTCAGCTGTCTCTCCTGGCCCTTCCTATCTACCGCTACTGTGTTGTCATGGCTTTCAAAAAACAAACTAGTCTGGCCGGTGTGGTTCAGTTGGTGGGGCGTCATCCTGTGCACCCCAAGGTTGCCAGTTGAATTCCCAGTTAGGGCACATGTTCGGGTTCCCCAGTAGGGGAGGCAGGGTAATGCAGGAGGCAGCTGATCAATGTTTTGCTCTCATCGATGTATCTCTCTAAAATATCAATAAGAAGGTTTTTTGTTTTTTTAAAAAATATATTTTATTGATTTTTTACAGAGAGGAAGAGAGAGGGATAGAGAGTCAGAAACATCAATGAGAGAGACTCATCGATCAGCTGCCTCTTGCACACCCCCTACTGGGGATATGCCCGCAACCAAGGTACATGCCCTTGACCGGAATCGAACCCGGGACCCTTCAGTCCCCAAGCCGATGCTCTATCCATTGAGCCAAACCGGTCCCGGCAATAAGAAGGTTTTTAAAAAACTAAATATAATACACATTTGCCATAGAAAAAAGAGTTAAGAGACTAAAAAAGTTGAACAAGGCAGGATCACAACTCCATTTTTCCTGTTCCTAAGCCTATTTTTATTTTTAGGTTGTTATGACAGTTTTTTTCTAAAATTTTGAAAACTGTAGTTTTTCCTTTTATTTCCATGTTCAAACAGTGCACCACCCACACTTTGCAGATAACATTCCCCCATGGTCCTCTCTCCCATGCATGGGTTACCCCTAAAATGCATTCTGTAATAATAGAAACTGAACCAGAGAACAATGGTTTCATGAGCTTTTCTTTTAATTCAAAAAATGATTATATACCTTCTTTGCCCTAGTGTTTTTCTCGTCAGTGTCTTTGAGAGGATTCTGGGAAGACCTGCCTCAGTCTTTGATGGCTGTGTGATAGTCCAGGGTCTGGACGAACCACAGGTTCTGTAGCCCCTCCCATGGGTGGGTTTTTGAATCATTAGGTTTTGTCACCAGTGTTCTGTGCCTTCCGGGACCCCTATGCCAGGATCTGGAGAATGTTGGCAGCAATGGGTGTCCATCTGGTGAGCCCTTGTTTTAGGGTGTGGGATTGACCTGCCTTCAGGGAGAAGGCAGGGGAGGCATGTCCTCCTGCTAAGGGTTCAGGCAGTAGGGGAGAGACTAGTGAGGGGGAGCACTCTGGTTGGCTTTGGGGGGGCCTGGCTCTGGTTTCTGGACTGGGTTCAGGAAGGCAGGACCTGTGAAATTTTTTTTTAATATATATATTTCTTATTGATTTTTTACAGAGAGGAAGGAAGAGGGATAGAGAGCTAGAAACATCGATGAGAGAGAAACATCGACCAGCTGCCTCTTGCACACACCCTACAGGGATGTGCCCGCAACCAAGGTACATGCCCTTGACCGGAATCGAACCTGAGACCTTTCAGTCCGCAGGCCGACGCTCTATCCACTGAGCCGAACCGGTCTCGGCGTCCTGTGGTGAATATTAACGTGGGCTCTGCCCGCTCATTAAGGTTGAAATCCTGCCTCCACCTCTCACTGTCTGTGACCTCTCTGAGGTATGGACGGCTCCTGTGAAGCGGAGGCCATGAGGGGCTGCGGCATGGTCTGCTCGGAGGGCTGATGAGCGAATGCGGGGGGAGCGGCTCCTCAGGGGTGGGCACAGGAAGCACCCAGCGCGGGTCAGCGCCTCTTCCCGGGGACGCCGGAGGGAATCCCTGACGGAGAGGGGGTGTCCGGTCCGTCAGCACCTGGGAGGCTCATTCAGGAGACGCTTGCTGATGCCAGGGCCCCTCAGACACCGTGTATAGAGATTGTTTAGACCCAGGGCCTGCCTCTGAAGGACTCCCTGGCTTCTTGGCGAGTCAGACACATCTGTAGAAGTTTGTAGCGAGAGCCCCTGTGGGAAAAGGTTGGGTTCCAGTCAGTTTAGAGGGAGGAGAGGTGCAGGATCCTGCGGGCTTCCGTAAGGGGTAAGCACCTGCCCTCAGGAGCAGGTGTGAAGGGCAGGAAGGAGGGAATTACCAGTATGGACTAAGGTTTGGAAGGACAGGTTTGCGAAGAAACATGTCTCAGCAGTGGTTTATGTGAAGAAGCCATAACCGATGAGGATGCTAAGGTGGAGGGGGACAGGTGGAGGCGGGAGACCAGTGGGGAGATGGCTGAAAGGTCCAGATGGGAGGTGGTCGTTCCCCGGTGATGGGGTTTCTTGGCAAACAGAGGCCGTGCGGTCAATGGCAGGGCTGAATGAGGTTCCAGCTTGGGAACCCCTCCCCCATCCTCCAGCCCCGCCTTGCCAGGAAGTGCTGTGGTTGGCAGGAGGGTGAGGGGAGGCACATCTGGTTTTGGATGTGTTTGAGATGCCTCCGAGGCTTCCTGGGCAATCTCCGTCCTTGTGTGTGTCGCTAAATCAGGGAATCCTGGCTCTGCCACTTCCTGACTTACCTTAGGCCTCTCTGGGTTTGGTTGCTTTATTGGTAAAATGGGGCCATTACTGTGCTGCTCGTCCATAAAATGGAATGAACTACTTATTATATGCAGAGCACGTGGGCACCAGCTACTGTTCGTAGACAAAACCCGAGAGGTGGTGACTTGCCCGAGGGGTTCCTTATTCTTGCCCGAGGGGTTCCGTTTTCGACTGGCTTAAAATAAACATCACACAGTTTCTGTGGGTCAGGGATTCAGAGGAGACTGAGCTGGGTGCTTCTGGCTCAGGGTGTCTTTTGAGCTTGCAGCTAACACGTTGGCCTGGGCCACAGTTGTCTGAAGGCAGGGCTAGGCTTGGAGACTGTTTCTAAGCTCAGTCCTGTTGCTGTTGGGAAGAGGCCTCAGTTCCTTGCCTCTTGGGACTGTCCTCTGAGCTACGTGAGGATCTGCAAGCCTCGGCAGCCGGCTCCCTCCAGAGTGAGTGAGCCCAAAGAGCAAGGAGGAAGCTCTCCTGGGCCTCTGATCCAGCTCCGAAGTGGCCGTGTGTCACTGCTGCCACACGCAGCTCATTGTAAAGATTTGGCTTCTATTTAAGGGGGGAATTAGGTTTCATCTTTTGAAAGGACAGGTATCAAAAAATGTATAGAACGTATTTTAAAACCACCACAGGCCCCAGGTAGGTAGTGGGAGAGCTGGGACTTGAACTTGGATCTTCTGCCTTCCAGTGAGTGGTCCATCCTGTGTGGTAGGATTGGGTGCCCTAGGATCTCCCCTAACACTCAAAGGCTTCCTAGTAGAGAAATTGAGATGGGGTCTCTCATGGCCTCACTCTCCCGGGTACTGAGTGTTCTCCCATTGTTTTTTGCCGTAGGTAAAGCGGAGGCTGGACCTGGAAACTGACCATCAATACCTGGCTGAGAGCAGCGTAGCCCGGGGCAGAGGCCGCCACCCAGGAAAAGGTACCCGCAGAGCTCAGGCTGGCGCAGGCTCCCTGACTGGGCCCGGGCTGGGGCTGTGTGTGGATAGACAAACATGCTTGCAAACCAAGTTCTGGTCTCTCAGGCCTGGGCCTGAGCCAGGCCTCTGGGGGCCCCAAAGGGCAGCTGGAGTGTTTGTCTGGCACGGTTTCCCGGGCCCTGGGGGTGGGGAGCTCCCCAGCCTGAAGAGGAATGCTGTGGTTGGCAGGCAGCAGCCACGGGGCCTCCCTGCTTGGCCTCACCAAGGGAAGGCGCCATCTGTCAGTCCCCCGCCCCCATCCTCCTGCCCTACATTGCCGGGGAGGCTGGCCCCGCTGGATGTGTGGGTGGTGCTGAGGCCCTGTCTTGCCTGTCCCCTGCCCCAGGTGTGAAATCCCCAGGGGAGAAGTCGCGCTATGAGACATCCCTGAATCTGACCACCAAGCGCTTCCTGGAGCTGCTGAGCCGCTCAGCCGATGGCGTCGTCGACCTGAACTGGGCAGCGGAGGTGCTGAAGGTGCAGAAACGGCGCATCTACGACATCACCAATGTCCTGGAGGGCATTCAGCTCATCGCCAAGAAGTCCAAGAACCACATCCAGTGGCTGTAGGTACCCGGCAAACAGGAGGGCAGGCAGAGGTCCAGCTTAGGAGCCGACACCGAGCCCCACTGTGGCAGCTGCATCTCCATCTTATAACTGGGGAAACAGGCTGAGAGAGGAGAGGTGTCTTGCCTCGGTGGCAGATGCAGGAAAGTACACAAACCTTGCATATCCAGCTTAGTGCAGCTTGGCAGACTTCAACTGGGTAACATCAGGAGAAAGCATTTCCAGTGCCCAGAAAGTTTCCTTGTACCCTCCCTGGTCATTGCCCACCCCTCATACTACCGGTGACCACTATTCTGGTTTCTGTTGCCAGGAATGAGATTGTCTAACATAGCTGTTTCATTCATTCATTCATTCATTCATTTATTTTAGCTGTTTTATTCTTTTTTTAAAAATATATATTTTATTGATTTTTTACAGAGGGGAAGGGAGAGAGATAGAGAGCTAGAAACGTCGATGAGAGTGAAACATCGACCAGCTGCCTCTTGCACACCCCCTACTGGGGATGTGCCCGCAACCAAGGTACATGCCCTTGACCGGAATCGAACCCAGGACCTTTCAGTCCGCAGACCGACGCTCTACCACTGAGCCAAACCGGTTTCGGCATGTTTTATTCTTGTTAATTATTATTTTATTTTTTCCTTCTCCCATCTTTCCTCGATCATCCTACCTTCCGTCTCCTTGACAAATCTGCCTTTTCAGTTTGTTTCTCTCCAGTTACAGTTGGTATTCAATATTATTTTGTATTGGTTTCAGGCACATAGCACAGTGGTTAAACAATGATACTTTTTAGTGTTTCCCTCGATATTTCCAGTACCTGCCAGGCACCATACATAGTTATTATAATATTACTGACTATTTCTGCACTTTACAGCCCCATGACTGTGTTACAGCTACCAATTTGTATTTCTCGATCCCCTCAGCTTTTTCACTCAGTTTCCCATCCTGGCAACCATCAGTTTGTTCTCTGTATCTATGAGTCTGTTTGTTTTGTTTGTTTATATTGTTCTTTAGCTTTCATGTAGTTTACATGAAATCATGTGGTGCTTGTCTTTCTCTCTGACTAACTTATTTCACTTAGGATAATACCATCTAGGTCTACTCATGCTGTTGCAAATGGTAAGATTTCATTCTTTTTCTTTTTCTTTTTTTTTTTTCTTTTTTTTTAATATATTTTATTGATTTTGTACAGAGAGGAAGGGAGAGAGATAGAGAGTTAGAAACATCGATGAGAGAGAGTCATCGATCAGCTGCCTCTTGCACACCCCCTACTGGGGATGTGCCCGCAACCAAGGTACATGCCCTTGACCGGAATCGAACCTGGGACCTTTCAGTCCCCAAGCCGACGCTCTATCCACTGAACCAAACCGGTCCCGGCAAGATTTCATTCTTTTTCATGGCTGAGTAATATTCCATTGTGTATATGTACAACAGCTTTTTTTATCTACTTGTCCATTGATGGTCAACATTGGCTGCTTCCGTATCTTGGCTATTGTAAATAACGCTGCACTGAATGTAAGGATGTGTATATCCTTTCAAATTAGTGTTTTGGATTTCTTTGGATACATACCCAGAAGTGGAATCCCTGGGTCAGTGCCTTTTCAGTTTTTGAGACATCATTCTATTCTGCATCTTTTTTCTTTTTACTTGACAATGCTTTAGAAATACTTCTATGTCTATACATCTAAAGTGTTGTCATTCTTTTATACAGCTATGTAGTATTTCACTGCATGTCTGTGCCATCCTTTACTTATCCGGCTCCCTCTGAGGGACAGGTGGGTGTTAGAGATAGTCAGGTCTGACTTTAGCCCATGCCAATCTGACCTGGAGCCCTGTGCCAGCCCTCCGCTGTTTGCCAACTGAGGAGCCAGATCGAGCGAGGAGTGGGGCCCACGGGGGTCGCAAAGCACAGAGGCAGCAGCAGGCTGAGTGCAGGGGTCAGGGCTCCTGGGCAGAGGGCGAGGAGCCGTTAACCCTCCCTGTGCCTCTCTCTCCGCAGAGGCAATCACTCCACGGTAGGGATTGGTGGGCGGCTTGAAGGACTGACCAAGGACCTACAGCAACTGCAGGAGAATGAGCGGCAGCTAGACCACCTGATCCAAGTCTGCACCACTCAGCTTCGGCTGCTGTCTGAGGATGCCGACAGCCAGCGATATCCTTGACTGTGGAGGGCAGGCCTGGCGGGCTGGGCCCCCACCCAGTGAGACGGGAGCGGCTACCCCAGGCCCTGGATTCAGGAGAGAGCGAGCTCTGGCTTTACATGCAAGTCCTGGCTCAGCATTGACTCCCTCAACAAGTTAGTTAATCTCTGAGTCTCAGCTTCATCTCCAAAAGGAGGAACAAGTCCAGTTCCAGAACTGCTAAATTAAAACAACAACAGGCACTTAGTACAGTGATTCAGTTCATGGTTGTAGCTTCAGGATTAGAGATACCAATTTTTAAAAAAATATATTTTATTGATTTTTTACAGAAACGAAGGGAGAGAGACAGAGAGTCAGAAACATCGATGAGAGAGAAACATCGATCAGCTGCCTCTTGCATGTCCCCCACCGGAGACGTGCCCGCAACCAACGTACGTGCCCGTGACTGGAATCGAACCCGGGACCCTTCAGTCCGCAGGCCGACGCTCTATCCACTGAGCCAAAACCGGTTTCGGCAGAGATACCAATTTTTATCATTCATAAAAATAGAAATTTTATTTTGAAATAAGCTTTTTTTTTTTTTTTTTTTTTAAGTGAATACCCAAATTATATTTATAAATTTTAGAGACAACCACTAATTGACAACATGCTCATGAGTCAGAATAAATTCTTAACGCCAGAATGGACTCGTCATACAGATGTGGAAACTGAGGCTCAGGGCCACGAGAAAGGCTTGAACACAAACTGGGTGTCAGGTGACGGATGGAGAGGACAGGAGTAACTAAGCAAGTGTGGGTGCTACCTTAGATGCCCGAGTGGGTGGCCCGCAGAGGTCAAAGGTTATGTGGTTCTTGACTCCCCCAACCCTGGCCTACGTGACTTGCCAAGATCTTCGTAGCATTGCAGACCCCGCTGAGGAGATGGTCATGGTGATCAAGGCTCCTCCTGAGACCCAGCTTCAAGCCGTGGACTCCTCAGAGGTGAGGCGTGGGATCTCGGGTCTGACCAGGAGAGTTGTCAGCTGAGCCTCAGTTTACCCTGTCTGCCACCTCCACACAGACCTTCCAGATCTCCCTTAAGAGCAAACAAGGCCCCATCGATGTTTTCCTGTGCCCTGAGGAGAGTGCCGGTGGGATCAGCCCTCGGAAGACCCCGTCCCAAGGGGCAGCTTCTGGGGAGGAGGACAGGGAAGCTGATTCTACCACTACAGTGCCACCATCATCATCTCTCCCCTCCACCCCTGACGTGGATCCCAGCCAGCCCCTGCTCAGCCTGGAACAAGGTGGGTGAAGGGTGGGTGGGTGAAGGGGTGGTGGTGGGCAGGCCTAGCAGCCCCCTCTGCCCTCCCTGCTGGGGCATCTCCGGCCTGTGATGCTCCCCCGTCTCCCCAGAACCTCTGCTTTCCCGGACGGGGGGCCTGCGGGCCGCCTTGGACGAAGACCACCTGTCCCCACTGGTGGCAGCCGACTCGCTCCTGGAGCACGTGCGGGAGGACTTCTCCAGCCTCCTCCCCGAGGAGTTCATCAGCCTGTCCCCTCCACACGGGGCCCTCGACTACCACTTCGGCCTGGAGGAGGGCGAGGGCATCAGAGACCTCTTCGACTGTGACTTTGGGGACCTCACCCCCCTGGATTTCTGACAGGGCTTCTGGGGCCCGGGGCCTCCTGGGATGCCCACCCCGTCTCTGCAGTCCTGGAGCCCCCTGCTCCTGCCCGTGCTCCCAGCCTGATTGGAAGTGTTTAATTTATACCTCTTTCCTCTGTCTCCAGAGGCGTATAGCTCTGGGGTCTGGCTACTGCCAAGAGGCTGAGCAAGCCAGACAGGGAAGGATTCTGTTCGTGGTGTATGTGTGCATGCACCCAATACCCAGCGTGTGTACACGGGGTGAGTGGTGTGTGGGCATGTGTGTGTGCATGTACCGGGGAATGAAGGTGAACACATCTGTGCGTGCACTGAAAACACGTCCCGGTGTGTCCACGTGTGTGCATGAGTCCGTGTGTGTGTGTGGTGGGGGCTCTAACTGCACTTTTGGTCTCCTTGCTCCAAGGGCCCCACAAGGCCCAGGGTGGCCACCTGCCCCCGAATCCTGCGTGCTGACCAGGCCAGGCGGTGAGGCCTTGGCCTGTCTGCTTGCAGGACAGCAAGAGCACTTCTGTCTGTCGTCTTAAAGGTTTTTCTGATTGAAGCTTTAACGGAGCGTTATTTATTTATCAAGGTCTCTTTGGCAAGCCTGGGGCACCAGCAAAGGGCAGGAGGGATGTGGGGCTGATGTCCCAACTCCTTATACCCCTGAGTGAGGGCAGGGGTCCCTGAGCTGTTCTTTGCCCCACTCTGAAGGAGTTGAGGCCTAAGCGGTTTTATTTATTGGGAGAGGGGGAGTGAAGGAGGGAAACTGACTGACAGCCATGGGTGGATCAAGGGGGTGGTCCCTCCCCAGGGGTTACTGCGGGGCTCCTGCCGCCCCCCAGGACGGATGGGAGATGGGAGAGGTAAGTGGGGGACCTTCACCGACAGGGTGGGCAGGAGGGGTGGGTAAAGGGCCTTCTCCCCTAGCCCAGCCTACGGGGCCCCTCCTGTGGCATTTGGAGCGCCTCCTCCACTCCACTTCTCGCTCTGCTCCATCCTCCAATGTGCACTTTGATTTGCCTTCCTAACAGCTCTGTTCCCTTCTGCTTTGGTTTTAATAAATGTTCTGATGGTGTTTGGGCCAGTTTCTGGGATTGTGTACTGGGAGCAAATCTGAGGGTGGGAAAGGTCAAGATTGCTGGGAAAATGCCCATTCTCTCTTTCTAAAATATGTTATTGATTTCAGAGAGGAGGGAGAGGGAGAGATGAAACATCAATGATGAGAGAGAATCGTCGATCGGATGCCTCCTGCACGCCCTCTACTGGGAATCGAGCCCACAACCTGGGCATGTGTCCTTGACCAGAATCAAACCCAGGACCCTTCAGTCCACAGACCAATACTCTATCCACTGAGCCAAACCAGCTAGGGCAGCCATTCTCTACTTGCCTTCTCCCTGTCCCTACTTAGTGCCATTTCATTGGAGCCTCACTGCCTCAAGAAGAAGGGTAGGCTTCATCACCACCATTTCTGTCCGAACTCAAAAGACTGATCCAACGGAGCAATAATGGGAACTCCCCTCTCCACAGCCCCAGAGAAGCTGCTCTGCTCTGTTCCTTCCAGATGTTTCTGTGCAACAAATAATCACAACCGGCCAGTCCGTGTCAGGATCTTTCAGGTTCTGGGGACACACGTTCCCTCCTTTCATGAGGCTCATAATCGGTTGGAGGGGACTCAAAGTCAGGGAGGGCTTCCTGAGAGAGTGCTTGTAGTTAGCGGAAGAGGAGGGCATGAGCACAGCAGGCAGAGGGCAGTGTGGACCAAGGCCCTGCAGCAGGAGGGAGCAGGCACAGGGTCAGGTTTTGCTGGAGTTGGGTAAGGACCTCGGAGGAGAGAAATTCAGTTGGGCTTTATTCAGGGGACAAGACTCCCCAATGAGCCTGGGGAGTGATGTCTTATTTTATATTTTATTTATTTTAAAATATATTGACTTCGTACAGAGAGGAAAAGAGAGTTAGAAACATAGATGAGAGAAAGTCATTGATCAGCTGCCTCTTGCACACCCTCTACTGGGGATATGCCTGCAACCAAGGTATATGCCCTTGACCGGAATCAAACCCAGGACCCTTCAGTCCCCAAGCCGACACTCTATCCATTGAGCCAGACCGGTTTCGGCCTTATTTTATATTTTAAATATTGTGGAAGGGGGGTTAGGATGGCAGAGGGGAGGATGGAATTGAAGGTGTCCACACAGACCTATTTTACGAACCCTTAGGTGGGCTTTGAGCCAGTCCCTATTTTAAGCCCTTTATAGTCTGCATCCTCACAATTCTATGGAGTGTCTACTACCGTGTTTCCCCGAAAATAAGACATCCTCTGAAAATAAGACCTAGTGCATGGAAAGATAAGACATCCCCTGAAAATAAGACCCTACTTTGGGAGAAAAAAATTAATATAAGACACTGTCTTATTTTCGGGGAAACAGGGTATTGCCCCGATTTTGCGAAGGGGATACAGATGCTCAGGTGAATTCATTGGGGTAATTCATTGCGTGTCACGGTATTGGCTGGTTTGCTGGCCCCTTAAGGGTGTGGGACCTGCCGCTGGGCGTGTGCAGCCCTCAGTCCTGCTCCTGGCCGCGTGGTGCTCCCCGGCGGACAGGGAAAGCCCTCCGGCCAGGTTCCTTCGCGGAGGCCACTGTCCAGGAAGCCCCACGGTGAACGGTGCTCGGCATCTCCGCTGTGCACTTGCTTGTAACTCACGGGAGGAAGTTTGCTCCCCTCTTCCAGCCCGGGCACCGCCCTGGAGGGGCTCTCAGGCTCCGGGCGGGGAGGGGCGCTGGCGGCCGCGGGCCGTGGGCGGGGCTGCGGGGCGGCGCCCTCGGCGTGTGCCGGCGCCCATAGGCGGGCGCCCCCTCCCAGGCTCCGCTCTCCAATCTCCGATCCCGGCCGTGGCCGTGGCCGTGGCCGCTGCGTTCCGAGCCGCAGCCGCAGCCCAGCCAGAGCCGGCGGCGCCATGGCGTGCGCGGGGCTGCTCACCGTGTGCCTGGTCCGGCAGCCCGCGCCCCGGCCCCCGCGGGCGCCCTCGCCGGCCTCCGGCCCCGCGGGACACGCGCTCTTCCAGGACGTGAGTGGGGAGGGGGCGGGGGGCGTCGGCTCTGCTGGCCCCGGGGGTTGGCAGTGTCTCCTCAGGTCTGTCTCCCCAGGTCTGTCTGGTCGTCTCTCTCTCTCTCTCTCTCTCTCTCTCTCTCTCTCTCTCTCTCTCTCTCTCTCTCTCTCTCTCTCTCTCTCTCCTACCTCTGTCTGTGTCTCCCCTCCAGGTTGGTTTAGGGCCCTGCCTGCCTCTGGGTTTCTGTCTCATTCTCTTTCTCTGATCCTGCTGTCCCTGCCTCCAAGTCTCCCTTCTCCATCTCATTGCCTTTGTTGCCTGTTCTCTTGTCTCATTCTTTCTCACCTCCTTGTCTCTGGTGACACTGCCCTCCCCCCTTCTTCCCCGCACCCACCCCGTCTCTGTGTCTGGTGGGGAGAGACTCCCAACACTTGGTCCCCGGAGCAGTTGCACTGCCCTCTCTGGCGGCCCCTGGATGGGCTGGTCCAGCGAGGGGGCTTGGAGGAATGAGACCCAGTGCTGACCCCCGAGCCCCTGAGACCTGACCCAGGGCCGTGGGCTCCCACAGTTGGTCAGTGTTGCCCAAAGTCATCCTCTGGGGTCTGTGCACCTCTGTGGGTGGCGGGTGTCTGCAGGCCCATGGGCAGCAGCGTGGAGTAGCCTGGCCGTCGTCAATGCCCTGAGCCCCTTCCCCACCTTTCACCCCACGCTCAGTCCCACCTGGTCCTCCTCATGCTCCCACCCCCGAGGCCCTTGCCGGTGGGAAAGGCTGTGCTCCTGTCCCTTCCCCACGGCCCCTGGTGACTCAGCACCTTGACCACAGTCCTCTTGGCTGGAAGGGACTGACCCTCCCATTTCCTAGATGGAAAAAATAAGGCCTGAGGTGTTAGGGGGGTGTCTAAGATCACCCATGGAGACGGGCATGCTAGGGTGTGGCCCCAGGTGTCCTCATTCCCAGCTTGGCTCTCTTATACCCCCTCCCCCAGTATCTCCTGCCCCCGCCAGGCTAAGCTGGGCTGCTGCGACCTCAAGCCATGCAGAGCTCTCAGACTTCCGACGTGTAGTTAGATTTATTCCTGAGACTCACCTATACTGAGAAAACGGCCAGAGGGGGTGATGCTGAGAACTTCGAGCTGTTAGGGGCTCTCTGGCCAGGCTTTGGCCTGCCTCTCCTTGCCGGGCTGCTGGTCCCCTTTGCTGGGCTGCTTTAGGTGATCTGGAGTCTGGTCCCTGGAGAGGCAGCACCATGTCTCTTGACTCTGTGCCTTTCTGTTTACCTGCCTCTGTTGCCCTGCATCTCTGCTACACACACACACACACACACACACACACACACACACACACACAATGAGTCGGCCTCGCAGGAAGCCCCAGTCCTGGAAGGGTTAACCCCAGTCTGCTCTGCCAGGTCCTGGGCTAAAGCGAAGACACCAGCAATGGAAGGACAAGCACACAAACCAACAGCCGAGAGTGGGCAGAATCTGGGATGGACCATGCCCACTGCAGATTTGGGGGTTCAGTCTGGGACAGTTGTCCAGGATTCTCAGGCCGCATCTTGGCCCATTTCCCCATCTTCCGCAAGCTGGGACTCTGCCAAGGGCTGATGCATCAGACAGAAATCAGGATATACTCTGTGGGAGGCGGGGGTGCAAGGAGCTGGCCTGGAGCACCCCCCATGAAGCCAAGCTCCGCAGGAAAAGTGAGCAAGCAGAGGGACCTGCTGTGTGCTCTTCCTCTGCCCGCTCATTGGAAAGCTCCTGGAGGGCTGAGCTGGGCAGGAGGGAAGGCTAGGCAAGGGGGCAGGCTGGCCCGCTGGGGCCCTGTCAGGGAGGGCAGGGGCCTCTTACCTCCCAGACTCCACTCACAGCTCCATCCATGCCTCTTTGTCCTCTAGGTTTTCCGCAGAGCAGACAAGAATGGTGAGTGTGGCTTTCCCGGGCCCCACGGTGGGAGGAACAGTGGGGGGCATCATGGAGGCTTGGGGGACTTGGGGGCACAGTCTAGAATGGAGAAAAATTTGACCCAAAGCTAGAGAATCAATCAAGGCATCCTTCCTGGAGGAAGTGCTGTTTTGAGCCACGTTTGGCAGGCTGGAGAGTGGAGGGAGAAAGGAGAGGTTTGCTTTCACGCAGCGCCCTGGCACAGAGATAGGTACCCGTGCCTTTCTCTATACGACTTTGTGATCTTTACCCCATTTCACAGACAGAGCAACAGGGGCCCGGAGAGGTAAAGCAGGTTGCCTGAGGTCACGCATCCTTTAACCCAGGTCTGCATGATGCTTGGCCCCAGGCTCCCTGTGTGAGAGTCTGGGAAGTGTGGGCTAATGGGGATGAGGCCCTGTGGGGACTTTTAGATTTTCAGCGGGTTCAGTCGCTCTCCATATGACCAGCTGTCTGGGTCAGGAGGGCTGGGCATGACAGAGCTGGCTCCAGGGAATCGTCTCCGTCTGCCCCGGGGCCTGGGCAGTCGCAGACCCGGGTCTAGGAGAACCTTGGAAGTGAAGCAGGGGACCCTGCAGGCAGGGGATCGCCCAGGGGTGACCCAGCACAGCCCACCGTACCCTGCCTGGCTGGGCGAGGATCTGACCTCACTTCCATGTGGCTCTTCGGACCCTCTTGTGTTTCGGCCTCCTTGAAATAGGATCGTGTCCCTACCCTCCGGCCCTTCTCTTTAGGTCTCTTCAACATGTAGAGACCATTTGTCCCAATCCATGGCTCAGGACCCATAGTCTCATTTGGATCAGAGCATTCTGTCCGATCCCCCTGCTTAGACCTGAGGGCCAGCTCCCCAGTGCCTGTGGCCGCCCCCCTCAGTGTGCTCAGCCTCTGCTGCACGCACAGGGGACAGGAAGCTTATTCGCTCTGCAGCCGGGCTGCTGCTCACAGGGGCCCAGCCCTTGGGAAGGCCCATCGGCCTCCCCGTGGCTCCTCTGTACAAAGGCTGTCCTCCTCCTGGCGCCAGGCTGCCAGCACGTGAGGCGACTCTCAGCCCCCCAAGTCCTCCACGTGACATCGAGGCCCTGCCGTGATCAGGCTGTGTCCCGGGCTGTTCCTTTGTGTCTTCCTTTAGCAAACGTTTATGGAGTCCCTACCCACGGCCACATGTGTAATGCCCCGCTTGGGCGCAGGCACCGTGGTCCCTGTGCCTTAAGTGGGCCTCTCCAGGGGTTCCTGCTCTTGTCCCCAACAGCCAGGCCCCCCCGCCAAGCTCAGAATCCATTCCCCCTGGCCGGGTGGGTGTGATACGCTGTGAAGCCTTTGGGGGGCCTGGGCCTGGCGGCAGGGGTGCAGCCAGGGGTCGGGGGTATGGACGCTGTCCCCTGTCCACCACCAGACGATGGTAAGCTCTCCTTTGAGGAATTCCAGAATTACTTTGCGGATGGGGTTCTCAGCGCCCGGGAGCTTCGGGAGCTGTTCGGCGGCATCGACGGGCGCTCCGCTGAGTGAGTACAGGGGCGACGGACCAGCCGTGGGCGGATGGCTCCTCATGGCGGACAGGGGACAGAAGAAGAGGGGATGGAGGGAGGGGCATCCGGGCTCAGCGCCAAGTTTCACCCACCCACTCGCTGCCTCCCCAGCTTCAGCCTTGCCCGCCACATTCCAACTAGGACCTTAAAATAGCCAGACCTGAGTCACCGCGGTGGCTCAGCCCACAGCTGCCCCCTCCCCACTCCTGCCTCCTGAGGATGCCTGGGGACAGCGGGGCCTGCCTGCTCCCGCCCCTGGATGCAGGGACATGAGCACGCACACACCACCTCACGTGTGCTCCCCATCCACACGCCTCAGCCCGCGTTTGCATGCTTTCCTTCCCATGCTGCCTCACACGGGAGCGACACACACACACAAGCTGTCCCTCCCTCTCTCTGACCTCCTCCCCTCATCTCCTTAGAATGGATTGTGAGCGCCCTCGCTGGTTTTACCCAGTGGTTAGAACGTGGGCTTGTGGACCGAAGGCTCACAAATTCGATTCCGGTCAAGTGCCTGTGCCTCGGTTACAGTCTCGATCCCTGGCTCTGTCCGGGTACATATGGGAGGCAGCCCATAGTTGTTTCTCTCTCACATTGATGTTTCTCTCTCTGTGTCTCTTCCCTGCCCTTCTATTCTCTCTAAATCAATTGAAAAAATACCTTCAAGTGAGGATTAACAGAAAAAAAAAAAAAAGAATACATTAGAGGACTGGGCAGGACCCTTTGTCTGCACCCCCTGCACCTCACCGCCAGACATTCTGTATGTCCCCGCCTCGGCTTCCCTTCCCAGCTCTGACCACTCCTCTCTGGCCTGTGTCCACATCAGTCTCTCTTGGCCCAGAGTGGGTGTGAGTTTCTGCCCTCAGGGAGGGTCTGAGGGGCAGTAGTATCCTTGCTCCCTCCCACCCCCCCTGCCCCCGCCGCCCTGCCCCACAGCCCCTGCCCACTGAGCAGCTCAGCCTGGGGTGGGGTCCGGAGTGGCCGCCTTGTCAGGCTCAGCTGGGTGGGGAGGGAGGGGGAGAAGCAGGCCTGTGCTGGCTGCGCTTCGAAGTCCCAGTTCACCAGGCCCAGCTGGGAGGGTCTGAAGGGCACCTCTCTTTTCTCTACAGCAATTTGGAAACCGAGAAACTGTGTGGTGAGTAAGCCCACTGGGCTCTTGTCTCCCGGGCCCTCTGGACAGATGGGTGTGACGAGGGCCAGGGGCTGGTCTCCTGGGAGAGTAGGATGGGCTGGGTTCGGCACAGGAGGCTGGTTGGCTATTGAGGAATTCCCCGTTGGGTAGATGGGGGCAGGGCGGGAACCGTCGAGCACCCCCTCTGCCCGCAGACTACTTCTCGGAGCACCTGGGTGTCTACCGGCCGGTGCTGGCCGCGCTGGAGTCCCTGAACCGGGCAGTGCTCGCCGCCATGGACACCACCAAGCTGGTGAGCGAAAGGGCTGCTATGGTGGGTGTAGTTCAGGGGGTCAGCCGTGCTGTGGGAGCCTCCCCTGGCTTAGGCGGTTGAGCTAGCAGGCTGGGTTCAAGTCCTGGCTCTCCCACTTTCCGTTTGTGTACCGTTGGCTCTCCGGGCCTCAGCGCCCTCATCTGTACGCTGGGGGTAAAACGAGAGCCTGCCTCCCTGCGCTGGTGACCAGCGAATGGAAATGAAGGCAGGGATTTTGTCTTCTTCTCTATCCCCAGCGCTCAGAGCGCCGCCTGGCACACAGCAAGTGCTCAGCCGCTGGAGCTGCTGCGGCTGCTGTTGATTATCGGCAGGCCTAACTGTTGCGGGGTACTGCGGCCAGGACTCCGTAGGGATGGGTGGGGGTGCGCTGGGCTTGCACGTGTGTCCACAGGCCCAGGCGGGTGTGCAGAGCCTCTGGGGGTGGAGCCAGGCCTGAGGACGGTAGGGAGCATTCAGCAAGTGCTCGCCCACGTGTGTGCGCACGTGCGGACGTGTGTGCGCCAGCAGAAACAGTGCTCACAGCCCGGGCTCCAGCCTTTGTAGGGTGACTTCAAAAACCCACACGCCACCCATGCCTTTGTGTGTTCCTTTTAGATGTTTCCCGCAGCTTTAATGAGGGGGCCGGGAGGGAGCCGGGAGTGAGCCTGGCTTTCCTGGTGCTTGGCTTCTCTGCAGGAGGGCAGCTGACACCCGGCCCGCGGACGGTCAGTGAGGACAGTGCTTCCCCTCTGGTTGCTTTCACATGGGACTTGGTAGCTTCTCAAAGGGCCGCCCTTTGGGGTCTGGCGTGGGAAGGGAATCTAAACGGCGCTGTACCATTTGGGGCTGGCGTATTGTGGCAACTTCTGTATCTGCGGCCTGTGCGCGTGTGTGGGCATCGGCTTCCTTATCGCCATGGGGACAGGGCCCTGGGCGTGGGCAGCCCGAGTCGTTAGGGGAATTCAAACCGCAGTGACAGCGAGGGCCCCAGACCACCCCCTCCTGGCCCGGACACGGAGAGGAGGCGACCCATCACCACACAACGACTGACTCTGCGAGCTCCCGCCACCGGACACCTTTATCCGGCACCCGGTGTCCGCTTAGCCCGCCGCGCCTCTGCCCCTGCGGCCCGCTGGCTGCCCCGCCCCTCCCGGTCCGCGCGGACTCAGTTGAAGACTTCGTGCACCAGCCTGGAGCCACACTCGTGGTACATGGCCCGGGTCATCCACTGGCGCTGGAAGTTGTGCAGCGAAGCCATCATGGAGCCGCCCGTCCACACGGCCGTTCCCCGCCCGGGCTGGACCACCAGGCGCGGCCGCAGCGCCCCGGGGCCGTGCTGCTGGCACTGCGCGAGCAGCTCCCGCTCCAGGCGCTCGGTGAAGCCGGGGAAGAGCGTGGAGCCGCCGGCCGGCACCACCGTGTCGGCCAGCCTCCTCCGCAGCGTCTCGGGCACCTTCTGCAGAGCCCAGAAGGCCAGGGTGGCCAGCCCGGGCTCCCGGCGGCCCAGCAGAGCGGGCTGGAAGATGGGCTCCGGGCAGCGGAAGCGCTCGCTGCCGAGGCAGACGGAGCACCCGCTGTCCAGGCGGAACCGGACCGGGCGGTGGCGGGCGGGGTCGTGGAGGTCGCCCTCGAAGTCCAGGGAGACGTAGCAGCAGCGCTTCTTGAGCTGCGTGACGGCCTTGCGGGGCAGGCTCTGCAGCAGCAGGTCGGGGCGCGCCGCCAGCAGCAGGTCCCGCAGGTGGCGGGAGAGCGCGGTGCCCGCCACCTCCAGCCGGAAGGTGGCCTCGTGCCACGAGTGGCCGGCGTAGATGGGGGTGGCGTGGCACACCCCCGCGCCCGCCTCCACGGCCAGCCCGCTGAGGGCGCCGGTGGAGCAGACGGCCAGCGCCGCCGAGCTGGCCATGTGGCACGCGGGCACCGCCAGGGCCTCGAACAGCAGCTCCGCCGCGCGCTCCCGGCTGGAGGGCGGCGCCGAGGGCGAGTCGCTCACCAGCACCGGCCACTGGTCCGGCCGCACCCGCAGCCCGCACACCAGCAGGCGCTCCCACAGCCCCTCCAGCGCCTCCCAGTCCACCACCGTGCCGTGCTTGATGGGGTGCGCCCGCTCCACGCCCCCCAGCTCACAGCCCAGCGCCCCGGGCAGCAGGGGCTGGTCCCAGCTGGACACGAAGCCGGAGCTCTTCAGCACCAGGCGCGGCTGGTTCTCGCCCGCGAAGCCCGCCTTGGTGAAGCCCGAGCCCTGGTCCACCACCACGGCGATGCGGCCCAGCGGGGGTGGCCGGGCCCGGCGCCTCCCGGACACCGGCACCGCGGCCACCTTCGCCATCTCCGGCCTCAGCCGCGCTCCCAGAGGCGGTTCTGGCCCCGCTGGCCCAGGTGGAGGCCGGCCTTTCAGCTCTTGACTCTGAGCCCTGGGACTAAAGCCCTACCTTCCCGGACTCGGAACGACTCTCCCAGTGTCTGGCTCCGCCTTTTCTGCCCAGAGTGGATGTCCCTTTCCAGCTCCGGGCTCCCTGGAAACCTAGAAGTCCGGCCCAGGCGGTGTCCAGGACCGCTCACCGGGCCTGACGGAGGTAGTTCCTGATTGTGGAGACGGAACCGTGTAGGTCACCAGAGAAGGAAGAGAACTTGGATCCGACTAATTGTGACCTCAGTCCTCAGCACCTGCTGGGCTTCCGCAGACCCCCCCCCCCCACCCGCAATGAAAACACCCTGGACCCTCCTCCCTCCCGGGGCAGGGTCGAGGGCAGTGCATTGGGCATCCAGGAGTCTGGCTGCAACTGCCCAGCACAACCGGTGGTTCCTTCCCCAAACCACTTCCGAGGATCAGATCTACTCCGCCCCCTCCGATGCTGAAGAAAAAGCCCTTAGTCCCAGACCTACAGCCGCTCTGAGGACCTGCGTGCTCATCCTCGAGGGGCCCGGGCAGCCCCCAGGGGGACTCTGCTCTCAGGGACCTCCGCCTGTGGACGCTGTGGGCCTGAGTTTGTGACTCAGCTCTGAGGCTGACTCACTCGGCAAGCAGGTCCTCGTCTTCCTGAGCTCAGATTCTTCCTCCAAAAGCAGGAACCGTCACGCACAGGAAAGAGGCCGCGTCTGGTCTCTGCAGAGTCCCATTCTCTCGAGGACCATTCTGGTTGCAAGTTGAAGACCCACTCACGAGAGTGGAAGCTAAAATGAGGGTTTTATTATAAGGATCTTGTATGTGTGATGGAGACCAAAGGCAAAGGGTGAGAGCAGGCTTAGAGCAGCCTGGAAGCAGGGCCTGACCGCAGGAATCCAGGGTGTGTACTGTCTGTGTGTGTTTTTATTCTGAAGATTGGCTCCAGCCCGTGCGTGTTCCCGTAGAAAACAGCCTATGGCCCCTGAGTGACTGTCCCAGGGAAGGGGCTGATGGGACCCAGGGCTTAGGGCCAGGAGGTGTGGTCACATTGAGGAACTGGGTTACGCTGATTGTAATTGTGTGAGTGGCAGGGGAGGGTCGGTTCTTACAAACCGCAGGGGCGAAGCTATGGGTCATGGAGCCGCCAGCAGGAGGCGGGCAACGTGGAGGAGCCCCTGACAGGAACACCTCCAGCAGGAGCTGGGCCTGTGGCTTCAGGAGCTGGGCCTGCCCCTGCTGCTTCTGCCCCCAGCACCGTCCTGAGGTTGGCCGCCGGCGGAAAGACGGCACCGGTTCGAAGGGCTGGGGAGGCTCTAGGTTCGGACCAGGTTGGGGACCGGGACAGTGAAGAGCGGCAGCTGCACAGCGCCACCCGCTGGACCCCTCGTGGGTGCTCAGGGCGGTGAGCCTCACATTGGAGATCACACGTGGCAACGTAGCCAGAGCAGGTGAGGGTGGGAGTCAGAGAAGCCCCAGAGGAAGAGAGGTTGGGGGTTGGGCTTGCGAATCCCAGTAGTAGGTTTGGGTGTTTCCCTGTGGGCAGTGGGGAACCGGTGCGAGCTTATGAGCAAAGGGAACTGCCCCACAGGTAGTTGCGTGGTTTTGAAGGAGCTTTGGCCGCCGTGTGGGGAGAGGATGGAAGAGGGCCTGAGTTTGGGTTGGGAGACAGGTGACTAAGTTCCCGGTGGGTCACCAGGCAGGGAGAGCAGTGAAGGGTCCCTGGGAGGCAGAAGGTGAGTCCCAGGCCCACTCTGCTGGCGGAGGGGCCCTCACAGCTCTCCCGGTGCGGGCTGTTTGGCTGGGACCGGGTGCTGCCTGAGGACTGATGCTGGGGACTGGGAGGTGCCATGCCCAGCGGAAGCAAGCCCCTCCCAGGGCGGCCAAGCCTGGGTGTGCTCAGGCTCAGCCCCCTTGGGTCTGCAGAGCCGGCCCGGAGTGGAGGGGAAGGGGAGCTTCTCCCTTCTCCACTGAGGCAGGACGTCCCCTCCCCGGGGCAGGGGGGCAGGGGCTCTAACTTTTGGGTCACAAGGAAGGAAAAACAGTTTGCTCCCCACCGCTGTTCACACCGCCCCCCCCCCACCCCCCTCCGTCTCGCTCTGGCGCCAGAGCCCTCAGACAGAGCCAGCGGGAGCCGGTCGCTATGCGCTTTTTATTGGGTCGGGGCTGGAGGGGTCAAGGTGCCAGACCAGGTGCGGGGGCCGCGGTTGGGACGCTGTGGATCACCAGGCGCGGGTGGGCACCGGCGGCCCCCTGCGGCCCTGGCCCTGGTCCGGGTCCCGCCCGCTGCGCTGAGCCCCGCCGCCTGCAGCCGCGCGCCGGGGGCCGGGGTCGCCTCGGGCTCCCGCCCGCCACTCGGTGCCGTCGCCCGCTCCGCGCATCCTGGGGGGCGCCGCCAGGGAGCCCCCCGGCTCCTCGCTCGGCCGCCCGGGCCCCGGGCCCCGGCCCACCGCCGCCTCAGCGAGCTGCGGCCGCTCGGCCGAGAAGAGCAGCAGGATCTTGGTCTGCGGGTGGGGCAGCGGGTGAGGGAGAGGGCGTCGTCCCCCCCCCCACCCCCCCCCCCCCCCCCCCGGGACCCTGGCCGCCCTGGTCCTGTCTACCGAGGCCATGCCCTCTCTGTTTCCGGACCCCGCCATCCTCCATGCCCGGGAGGGGGATCCCCACTCTGCTCCGTCACCAGGGATCCCCGCCTCCCAGGCTGACCCGAGACCACCGTTCTGGGATCCCTGTCTGCCCACTGGAGGGGAACAGTAGCCTGTTTTGAGGCGAGGGGTTGGAAAGGGGCTTACGGAAACCCTTGGGGCTCATAACCCAGAGATGCCAATCATGCTGGCACCTCCCCCACGGATCCATCCAGGTGGTAAAATCCCCTTCTGCTCACCCTTCCGACTCCCAAGTCCCATCCGTCTCCTGGTCTCTGGAACCCCTGCCCTCTCTTCTGGGCATTTAGGACCCCATCCATACCCAGTGCGTTTCTGGGACCCTCCTCCCCAGGAGGGATTCTCTAACCTCCTAGTTCATGGCCCTGGGACTTCGGAACACAAGGCCTACACTCCCAGCATCCCCGCCGGCCGCCTGTCCGTGTTCCCCTGCCCCTCCCACCCGCCACTTACGCCCGACTTCCGCCGGAAGCAGCTGAACGGCCGTCTCCCCGGGGCCTTGTCCGTATCGGGTGGCCTCTTCTTGCCAACCTCCTTGGGCACCTTGGTCCTTTTGTGGGAACCGCTGTTTCCCATGGCAGGACTGGTTCGCGCTGGGTCCTCGGCCCATGCTGCCCCGCCCTGCCCTCTGGCCAGGGAGCCCTGCCCCAGCATTGTCCCTGAGGCCACTTTGTGACCTCATGGGTCGACCTCACCAGCTCCAGGCTCTGGGCATCTCACAGAACCCACAGGCGAGTCTTGGCTCCATTCACTCTGTGATTTCAGGCCTGTAAAAGGGCTGATCATAAATGAGGCAGTGTTTCATTATCGGCCTGGGTCCAGTAATGAAGGTGCTTAGTGATGAGAACAGGGATTTCTGTGGCCTAAGTTTGAATTCTGGCTCTGTTCCTAACTAGCTGTGTGATCTTGGCCAAGGTAATTAGCTGTTCTAAATCTCAGTCTTCTTATCTGCAAATGGGGTCCTTCATGGGTCTCTGTAATCGTTAAGAGGATTAAGTGAAATTCTGCTTGGAACAGGGCCTGGCACAGAATAGATGCTTGTGTCAGCTGGGTTCTTTGGTTGCAAGCAACAGAAGCTGACCAGTCATTTTAAGTGCCCCAAATGGAATTTATTGGAAGGATTTTAGAGAGCTCAGAGCATGGCCAGAAGTCTGGGGCAGGACAGAAGTCTAGAGAGAGATCAGAAACCACTGGCCTGTCTGAGAATGCGAGGACCCCCCCCACCCCCCGTCCTTGCCTCTCCGCAGAAGTCTCCGCATAAGCCTGGCCCAGCAGGGCCCACCTGACGGCAAAGCCCCTGTGGGTGGTGCCTCTGGGGCCCCTCGAAGAGGGAGAGCAGCACCTGGGCCGTGGCTCCTGACGGCCGGGCACATGGTCTGCTCTCTCTGCCCTTTTTGGGAGGCGAAGGGAGGCTGGTTGTGTAGGTTGGGCTCAGGGCTGGGATGTGTGTGTGATGACAGTAACTTGGCTGTCTTGTGTCTGCAGCTCCTAGTAAAAGGCTCTCAGTAAATGTCTGTTACATGGATGAGTGAATGAATGAATGCGTGCATACACTGAGTGGCCAGATTATTATGATCTCTGAATGCATAATAATCTGGTCACTCAGTGTATATCCTATATAATGAAAGGCTAATATGCACATTGTCCCCTCGACCAGGAGTTCGACCAGCAGGCAGGCTGGCCAACTGCCCATGTCCCCACCCCCTGGCCAGGCTGGCCGGACCCCACCCATGCACGAATTCATGCACCAGGCCCCCCCCCCCCCAAATATGTAATAATAATCTGTCCACTCAGAGTGTGTGTGTGTATATGTGTGTTTATATACACACACACACTGAGTGGCCAGATTATTATGTGTTCAGGGATCATAATAATCTGCCCACTCAGTGTATATAGCCTGTGACTTTGTGGCCAACTGGTGAGAATGGGGCCATATCACACCGTCATTTTGCCTCGTGTCAAAATAGGTCTTGGGATACCCTATGACCTGCCCTATCCGCAACCCCCACCCCAGCCTAACTGTGCAGGGGCCTCCCTGGCTGAAGGTGGTAGCTCCATTATAGAAGGGGCCCTGGGCCCAGAGAACAGCAGATAACGCCTTACAAGTTGGCCTCATACTTCCCTGGAGGGAGGCCAGGCCCTGTGCCCTCCTGCTATGCCAGGTCTGCAGGCCTCTTTGCGATGCCACTGCGGCTCTGATGGGGAGGGGGGAGGAGCAGGGATGGCTCCTCCTTCAGAAAGATAGACTTGGAGCCCAGAGGTGCTGACTGTGTCCCCTCTGCCCCCAGGAGTATGAGCGGGCCTCCAAGGTGGACCAGTTTGTGACTCGCTTCCTCCTGCGGGAGACGGTGAGCCAGCTCCAAGCCCTGCAGAGCTCGCTGGAGGGGGCGTCAGACACCCTGGAGGCCCAGGCCCAGACCCGTGGGCCGCGGTATGTGAGGAGCCCTGGGCCCATCCTCTCCACGTCAGTCCCTCCGCTTTCCTGCATCGGGTAGTTTCTGCCGATGCTTGCCCTGGGGCAGGGGGCCATAAAGGTGCGAGAGGCCGGCTGGCTTTGGAGCTAGGGCCTCCCTATCCCCGATGCCTGTCTTGCCCCACCCAAGCCTGGTCCTTCTGGGGGCCCCGGTCCCTGGCCCTGAGGGTCTGCCGGCCGTGCACTGAGCCTCCACTCCCTCAGGTCAGACGAAGAGCGAGTGGAGGTGCAGAGCAGGCCCCGTGGCGGCCGGCGGGCGGGGCGCAGGGCCTTGCGGAGCGTCAGCCGGTCGCCCACCTGGTCTCCTGGCTCCTCTGACGCAGGTGTGCTGTGGTGGGGGGAGGGCTGGCTGAGGGGACCCAGAGCAGCGCCCCCAGTGCCTGCTCCTCCACTGCCCCCCAGTTCCTCCTGAGGGGCCTCCCCGCCTGAATTCCCCTGTGGGCCCCGCCCCAGGGCAGAGCTCGGAGGCCGAGAGGCAGTGGCGGCTCCAGGTGAACCGTCTCCAGGAGCTCATCGACCAGCTCGAGTGCAAGGTGAGCAGCGGAGTGACCGGCGCTCCAGGCGTGGACTTTCCTGGAATTTGCCCAAGACAGGCGCCTGCGGGTGCCTGACCCACACCCCATGTCCCTCACAGGCCCCCCTCCTGGAGCCCCTGCATGAAGAGGATCTTACCAAGGGACCCAGCTCGGTGAGGCTGGGGAGGGGGTAGGCAGCGGGGTCTCAGGGGCTGGGTGTCATGAAGTGAGGGCGCTCACAGGGCCAGCTTCCCACCCGGCCTCTGCCCTGCACGCATCTCCGATTTCCCAGCTTTGGCCCAGCCCTCGTCCCCCAGGCCTGGCAGGCAGGCAGGTGCTGGGTTCTGGTCCCTGCTCTGTGACTCCGCAGAAATCACTGCCCCTCTGTGGGCCTCAGTTTCCCTTATCTGCATTTCTGAGTCAGGCAGTGTGGACGGAGGCTGGAGGGGGCAGTGAGAAGTGGAGGCGGGCTGCAGGGGAGACAATGACTGGCTCAGGGCGGCATCCTTGGGGTTGGGAAGAGGAGGATGGAGCCAGGGAGGTTGGGGCCAGGTTGGGGCAGGAGCCCAACCTCAGGGTCAGCCAGGTCTGATGCAAGTCGGGCAGGGTGGGTCCTCCTGGCGGCTACAGCCAGCCTGTCACCGGTGGCCTGCTCTGCCCGAGCTGACGGGGCCACCTCTCTCGCCAGCGCATCCTCGTGTCCCAGAGGCAGGTCCAGGTGGCGGAAGAATCCCTGCAGGACTTCTCCCGGGCCCTGCACTGCTACGTGGACTTCACAGGGGCCCAGAGCCACTGCCTGCAGTGAGTTCCCAGCCTCCGGTGGGCCGGCCAAGGTTGGGGCAGGAGCAGGGGGGAGCACGGGGGCTGAGCATTTTGGGCCAAAGTGCCCATTCGATACCCCAGCCTGGGTGGGCGGCAGGGGTGGCAGCCCAGGCCTGGCCTGGCCATCTCTTTGGCTCTACAGTGTGTCTGCTCAGAAGATGCTAGACAACGCCTCCTTCACGCTGTACGAGTTCTGGCGGGATGAGGCCTCCTGGAGAAGGTACGAATGGCGGTCTAACAACTAGTGTGTATGGAGCGTGGGCCCTGGCGTGAGGAGGGTTCAGATCCTCCTCTCTATTCACTGGCCGTGGGACCTAGAAGAATCACTTACGTAGTCCCTCTGTACCCTGTGGCTTCCTTTCCAAAATGGGAGTGAGAACGGTTCCATCTTCACTGGAGCTGAGTGAGGTGACATGTAAAGAACTGAACACGGCATGTGCACAGAAGATGCTCCGTGAATACACACCGTCACCATTGTGTCACATCCTTTGGCAAGCACTTGTTCCTTCATGTAATCCCCACAGGAGCTAGCACAATAGACACTCTTGTCCCATTTCACAGAGGAGAAAGCTAAGGTTCAGAGAGAGTGTGAGGAAGGACTGGGATCTGAATCCAGGCAGCAGGCCTGGGGTGGGGTTGATCTTTGGGGAAGATCAAGCCCACCCATGGCCCTCCCCAGGCACCAGCAGTCCGCCTGCAGTAAGGCCTTCCAGCGCATCCTCATTGACCACCTGCGGGCCCCGGACACCCTCTCCACTGTGTTCTTCCCAGGTGTGCGGGAGCCCTGACCCTCTCTGTAGCCTTGGGGCCTAGGGAGGGGCGCTGTACCCCTCATGGCCTCTGACCCCCAACCTCTGACCCCCAGCCTCCTGGTGGATTATGAACAATAACTGATCCTGGCCTGCATTAGTCAAGGACCCTGTGGCCCTGCCTGTCTCCTCCTGGAGCTTCTGGACGGTCCATTCAGCATCGAGACCAAGGATGCTGCTGCTCCCAGACCTGGAGTCTGCCTCTGAGGGGCCTCCCAGACCCGCTGGTGCAGAGTCCTCAGTCCAGGGATCAGGACTGGTCTGCTTGCTTTCTATTTCTTTATCGGTGTATTTTATTGTTTGTAGCTTTGGTCTCTGAGGCACTCTGGCCTCTGACTCCGAAGGCCTGGGTTCTGGTCCTCTCTGCCTCTGCCTTGTGTGTGACCAGGGCAGACCCCCTCCTTCCCTTTCCGCGTGAGCCTTGGACTGCCTGGCTGCCCTGTGGGTGCCTGCTTCCTTCCCGCTATCTTGGGGCCAAGTTCTGCTCTTCCTCAACCAGCAACAGAACCAGCGCTGATGCTCAGGGACCCCCATCTCCACCCCAAACCTTGACCCCTGAGGCTGAGCTGGGTCTGTCTACATTGTGGGGTAAGGACCTGGATGTCCCCACCACCCTCCTGGGCTGCGAGCTTCTGACTCTTCAGCACCCTCCACTGCACCAGCGACATCTGGAAGATCCTGGGTTGGTTTGCATGTCATTTGCACATAATTTGCATGTCCATGCCCAACCAAACTCAGGACACTATGGGAAGCCCGGAGGTGACCTTGCCCGGTAGCAATAGTTTGGGGCTGGAGTCACCTGCTGTCCCCAGATGTCTCTGAACCCGAACCCCAGCAGAGAGACAATAAAGGCCGTGGTCGCTTCTGGTGTCGCCTCCTGTCTCCGCAGCCAGGAAGCTGGACGGTGGGGCTCAGGGCAGGAAGCTTCCTTCAGAAACCAGCCCGTTCCCATCTCAAGCCCCCCTGCCTTCATCGCTGCTGACCAGGCCTCCTCAGTCCGGGGCCCTCACAAGCCCTGGCTCTGGGAGTGAGTGTGATCTGTGCTTTCCACCCCGCCCACGGGGGCTCCAGCTTCACCGCCCCTCCCCCACTCTGCCAAAGGGTGTGCACTGGACTTGGGTACTGAGCACAGAGCCTCCTCAGGCTCCCGGAGAGCATAGTTGGGTTCTGTGAAACCTGTCCCCAGGCAGAACCTCCCCCTCCCCCCACCTCTCCTCACCCCCTTCCAGGCCACCCGGCCACCCGGCAGAGCAGCCCAGGGAAGTGAAGGCCGAGTTGGTCTGTCCAGCTTCTGGAGGAACCTGGGGGGGGTTAGGGGGGGGGGTGGGTACGGGCATGGGGTGATGACTGACACTGACGAGGGCTCTAAAGGGAGGTATGTGGCACCACAAGAACAAGATGGCCTCCGACCTTGTCCGGGTGTTGGGTGAGTTGTTGTTCAGGCTTTGAGGGGAAGGAGAACTTGCCTCCCTGAACGGAGGGAAGCCGGCTGTGGGCTGCAGCTGGAGGGAAAAGGGGGCTGACACCAAGGTGGCAGGTGGCAGGGCTTGGAAGGTGCCTCATCCTAGGAAGCCGGGGCAGCCCTTCAGCAGCTGTGACTGGCCAGTGGGCCGAGCGACATTTCCCCAATGTTCTGAATGCCCGGTGGTGCCGGGTCACTGCTGGGTACAGGTATGGCCAGGAGCACAGCTCAGATGGCGGCAGCTCAGGGTGGGTGGCCTGGACTGGGCCTCCAGGGAGGGTCTTCCCTGAGGTTTCCCCCAGTGACTCCTGGGCCGGCACTGTGCCCGGCTCCCTCCGGCCGCCCCTCCCCAGACTCCCGGCGGCTCCCAGGAACGGCTGCCAGCACCTGCGCCACAGCCCTGGGTGGGCCTGAGGAGGTTTCAGTGTCCTTGTCAGAGAAGAAGCCCACTTAGGGCAAATAATTGTGCTTTCCGTTCTGTGTTCTAATTTTTCCGCTTCCTCCACAAAAACAGCAACAGCAAATCCTCAAAACAAAACGAAAAAAACTTCCATCTTAGAACAAAGAAACTGAATTCCTCAAGCTGACACCTCTCAAGGGTCTCCTTAAATTTTGCACCTTTGCCTGCCTCTGCAGTGGAGTTGTAAAAGTTAATACTTTAAAAACAAACAACAAAATACGGGCTATGCTGTCCCTCCCTAGCTGAAGGCTTGGCGGGGCGGGGAGGGTCGGGGAAGCCTCTGCAGACGGTGGGACCAGTAGGGGTCTCCAGACGGATGGTGGGGCGGATAGGCAGTGGGGATGCGGCAGAGGGAGTCCTGGAGGGTAGAGGATTGGAGGAGAGCAGGGGGGCCAGACCAGAGGGAGTGAGCCCGGAGGGTGCCAGACGGGAGTTTCTGGGTGAGGGGTGAGGGGCGTTGGACTGCTTCACTCTCGCAAGCCCCCATCCCCATCTTGCCATTCCCTACCCCCAAGCCTTGGCCGCCATCTCCAGGCTCTTGGCCATGCCCCTGTCCCCAGCAAGGCCCTGGGGCCTTCAGACATTGGTGAAATGCCCCCCAGCCCACTGGCCAGCCACACCTGGCCACACTTCCAGTCTCTGGCCTGGAAGACTATGCCCACCTCGTCATTGGGCTTCTTGTCCCCACTCCTCTCTTAACAGTCCATTCCCCATAATGGAACAGCAGAAGGGGCTTTCAAAGCATTGCCATGGTGACCACATTCCTTGACCAAGACCCTTCAGTATCAAGGTCAAGTTTGATTTCTTGACTCGGCATTCAAGGCCCCTTATAATCAGCCCCCAGTACGTGCAGCCTCCTGTCCCTAAACCATCCCAGATGAGCTGGACTATTCATGACCCCAGTCACCCCTACTCTTGGCCTTTGTCCTCCTTCCCACCCCTGCTCACCACAGAAGCACCAGCTTCGCCTTTATGTAGCAGGTCAAAGCCATCAGGTCCGGGTTATCTTTCTCAAGCCTTGTCCTCAGCACCCTGCTCTTGGTGGCTCTGCAGCTCCTTTCACCAGCCACGGACACCGGCTTTGTGGCAGGTGCTGGGGAGGGTGACATGCCCAGGCTGGTGGTAGTACCCAGGCCAGGGATAGTCAGAGTTCCAAAGCCAGTAGAGCTCCTGGCTCCTGCTAGCTGCCACTCCCCACCCTTTCACCTACGCCCTGCACCTGCCCCTGCCCCTTCCTCCCACCTGTGCTCGTGACTCACCTGCACACATTCGAACCTGCCCGGGGTGGGACTGGCCAGGTGCGAGAGAGTCTAGGCGGCTGCCGCTGGCCTCCAGCTCTCAGTGGGAAATATGCTCACTGAGTGCGCTTAACAGCCTCTGACGGGGTGACACAGGAACTGAGAATGCGGTGGGACCTCACTAAGTCATCCTCAAAACAAATACTACTTGATGCCGACGCCGTTTTGGCTCAGTGGTAGAGCGTTGGCCTGCGGATGGAAAGGTCCCAGGTTTGATTCCGGTCAAGGGCATGTACACTGGTTGCGGGCACATCCCCAGTAGGGGGTGTGCAGGAGGCAGCTGGTCGATGTTTCTAGCTCTCTATCCCTCTCTCTTCCTCTCTGTAAAAAAATCAATAAAATATATTTTTTTAAAAACAAAAACCAAAACAAAACAAAAAAAAGCAAATACTACTTGAGTAAGACCAGGGTCCAGGCAGGATGCTGGACAAAGATGAATCCTTGGAAATCACACATTGGCAGAGAGAAAAGCAGGGTGTCTGGCAGCCTCTGTTTACAGGGCCTCCTAGGTGCCAGGGCGACTCCCATCTGATCACGTTTCACTTCACAGCAGCCCAATGATTCAGGCATCGTCAGCTCCCGTTTACAGGTGAAGAAACAGAGGCTCCACGAGCAAGGCCCCTGCTCCGGGCCACACCGACGCGAAAACCCGCTCAGGGCCGGGGACAGGGGTAGCTCTAACAGAGGGGAGAGTGAGCTGTAGGATGGCAGATGGGGCAGCAAGCAAGAGCCATGGAGCACAGCACAGGCTCTGGTGTGTGTGTGTGTGGGGGGGGTTATTCAGCTCCCAGGCCTCAGAAGGTAGATGGTGGTGGGACCAAGGCCTGATCGTTTATGGAACTTCCTAGGAAGGCACCTGGAGAACGTTAGCTAACCTCGTGGGGCAGAAAGGCGTGCAAAGGCTCAGAAGGAGAAAGGAAAAGTCGCTGGGGTGTGTGCCCTGGATAGGAATCTGGCTTGCGGATGGAGGGCTGGGAAGGGGGCATGTCTGGCTTTGGCCACAAGAGGGCACCTGGCACCAGGCAATGAAGCCTGAAGCTGTCCTGGGGAACGGGATGTTGGTTTCCCCAACCTTCAAAGGGAGGGTCTGGATACCCCAACTCAGAACCCTGAAATTCCAGCAGTTAGCAACAAGCAAGGTGGGCTTATATTGATGCATGTTTGCTCATTCTGAAATTTTATCACCTGTGGCCAATTATTTCTCTTCCTACTGAGAAACATTGCTCACCAGGCTCCGTGGACTTCGTATTTGGTAAAATTTGAAAGGCTTTTCCCCTAGCAATTACCTTCCGAAGGAATAACCTATTTTCCCTCTCTTTGTCTTTGACAAAGAATCATGTAGTAACGCTTCACTCATTTTCAGGTTCACTGAATCTGCTGTTTGATGAACAGTGCACCCAGTATTTATTTCAGTGATTGCCATTTCCAGAATTCTATTTTCAAATCTGCCTAGTTTTATTTTCATTTGAGCTTGATTACTGCTTTGTCCCTCCCAGAGTACAGGCTCCGGAAGGGCTGTCTGCCTAGTTATTTTTAGTCTCATAGTTTTTTGCCAATTTCTTTTCTTGAGGTTTCAGTTACTTTATATTATGTATCCGATAAAAACGTCTTAAGTCCCAGGGGTCTAAATTGTTTATTGATCTGCTGACTCTTGCTTAGAGTGACTCATTTCATTGGATGTTCAATAACTTTTTTGAATAGTTTATAATTCTTTGGTATGCAATATTATGATTATTTTGGTATCTTTCTCTAGAGAATTTGCATTTTTGCTTCTGCCAGACACCTGGAGACAATACTATAAACCTAGAATCATCTTAATTCCTCAGCCCAGGAATTCTTTGGTCCCTGGAGTAATGAAAATCTGAAACTCAACCCCTGAAGGGAGCAGGCATACTTAATAGCCTCTGGTCAGATTTTTTCTTTTCTTTTTCTTTAAGCCGGGGCAGAGGTTTTCTGCTTAGCTCCCTTTGCAGACAGGCATGTTTCCCCTGCCTGCCTTCTCACTGTGGCTGAAGCCAAAGTGATCGTGCCTCTGGCCTTGTGGAGAGGTCCTGTCGTTGTGTTTTCTTGTAGTAGCTCAAAGCCTAGTCTCTCTCCTGTTCCCCATGAGGCAGCTAATCGCTCAAACTTCACTTCTTGAAATTTCTTTTGCTTCCATGCAGCACAGGCTCCCTCCTTTTGGATCCAGCCTCCTCTGTGGCTTCAGTTTACTCAAGTTTTTCCTGGCCCTTGGGGATTTCCTATACCTTCTTACCTGTGACCTCACAGCGATGCAGTTACAAGTGCACTCATTAAAACTTATTCTTTTGCCCTAGCTGGTTTGGCTCAGTGGGTAGAGCATTGGCCTGAGGACTGAAGGGTCCCAATTTGATTCCAGTCAGGGCACATGCCTGGGCTGCAGGCTTGATCCCCAGTAGAGGGCATGCAGGAGGCAACCAATCAATGATTATCATCATTGATGTTTCTATTTTTCTCTTCCTCTCCCTTTCTGAAATCAATAAAAAATTTATTTAAAAAGTTTATACTTTCAACAATAAAGATTAAAAAATACTTTAAAAAATTATCCGGAATCTGGGTGTTTATGGCAATGGCATATTTTTCAGTCTGCCATTTCTATAGGAAACATTTTTTTAAAAAAATATTTTTTTAATTGATTTTTTTACAGAGAGGAAGGGAGAGGTATAGAGTTAGAAAAATCAATCAGCTGCATCCTGCACACCCCCTACTGGGGATGTGCCTGCAACCAAGATACATGCCCTTGACCGGAATCGAACCTGGGACTCCAGTTTGCAAGCTGATGCTCTATCCACTGAGCCAAACCAGTTAGGGCTCTATAGGAAATTTAACACAGCATTTTACTATATTGTCACTAGATTCCCTGGGATCCTTTTTCCAGAGCTAAGGCAGACCGTGAACTCCTGACTTGACTACCAGATGTTTCTGTGGTAAGCTGACAGTCACAAGGCTGAGATCCTGTAATTGATCTGGTGGTGGGTTGCAATGCTGGGCAGCTGTGGAGACTGGCAGTGGGTCCCCATGTGCATGGAAGATCACACAGCTAAGCCCCCACCTTGCCTTCTGGGGCCAAGGCCACAGCCAGACCCTTCTCCCTATTCTGAGATCCAGTAACCGACCCCTCAATGCATTTTGAGGCCTGTGAAGTTGGTGGTGCCAACAAGGGTCTGGGCAAGACTGCTTAGAAGTAGGTTTAGGGCAGTTGCCAGAGCTGGGTATTCAGGCAACAGAGTGAGGCTGGGGCTAGAACCTTAGGAAGTGAGGCTTCAGGTCACCGAATAAGAAACTGGACTAGCCGAAACTGGTTTGGCTCAATGGATAGAGCATCGGCCTGTGGACTGAAGGGTCCCGGGTTCAATTCCGATCAGGGGCATGTACCTTGGTTGCGGGCACATCCTCAGTAGGGGGTGTGCAAGAGGCAGCTGATCAATGATTCTCTCTCATCGATGTTTCTATCTTTCTCCCTTCCTCTCTGTACAAAATCAATAAAATATATTAAAAAATAAATAAATAAATAAAGGGCTTAATTCCATAATATAAATCAGATTTCATCTTCTGAGAACTAAGAGTCAAATTACTATAAATAGGTACCAATACCTACTAGGTGCCACATCTCATCGTGTCATCTCACTCCCAAATATCGTCTGCCACCTAAGGCCTACCGTAGTGTCAACACATTATCATTCTACCATAGATATCCATCGAGATTGTACCCTGAGATACAATAAAAAAAACAAAACAAAACAAAACCCAACAAAACAAAACAAAAAAAAACTGGACTAATAGCCAAGACTCCATACACACAGGTGCACCTGCACCACTCTGTCATCTCACAGCTGGCTGGAGCATCGCAGAGCCCTGAAGATACGATCGGCTTGCTGGAGGCACAGTGCACTGGTGGGCTGTCAGGGAAAGCAGTTTGAACATATGCTTCGAGGGGCTGAGAAGCGTTCAGTTCTAGAAATCCCACTTCAGAGAATTATTCCAGAGAAATAAACCAAAGGAAGACCTTCAGTTCAGTATGCAAGACAGGGAAAATGGGAAAGCAATCCAATTGCTCAACAGGAGGTGAAGAATTAAGAAAATTATGGCTTTGATCAGTGTTTCCCAAACTTCTCTCATGATGAGAATCACCTGGTGGAGTTGTTAAAACACAGATTCCTGAATCCCAACTAAGAAGTGCTAAACTAGAATTTTTGGGAATATATAGGTAAAATTGTATACTTAACTAGTGCTCTAAGACAGATTTTATATACAGAGCACTAAGTTAAGTATGCAATTTTACCTATATGTTCTCAAAAATTCTAGTTTAGCACTTCTTAGTTGGGATTCAGGAATCTGTGGTTTAACAACTCCACCAGGTGATTCTCATCATGAGAGAAGTTTGGGAAACACTGGCTTTGATTAAAGCATACAACCCATTCAGCAAGTAAACGGGAAGGCAATGAACTTACGATTTAACATCAGTATAAAAAGGACATGAAACATTTCAAACTTTCTGTGGTTGTTTCCTTATTAAATCACTTAAGGGTGAAGAAACTAACAAGGAGTTGGGAGTCTGTAAGCTGTTTGGCACTGACCACAGGCCCACTGGGTGGGCAGGCAAAATCATGGGCACGAGCAGCCAGCCCAGTGGGGCTGCCCCTCAGCTGGCTTCCCGTAGGCCTAGCGGCTGGAACCACCTCTTAGCAAATCCTGCTTTCATTCCTCTGGTGGCTCTTTGGGCCGCAGCAAGGACCGCTGGAGGTCTGCCCACTCCCACTCCCACCCTCCGCCAACGACGGGGGAAGAAAGAGGAGGACGCGGAAGCCTGTCAGACGTCTCAGTGCACCTGCCGCCTTCCCTCCCAGGGGCATTCCAGTTTGAGTCACAAAAGGAATATAGCCTTTTTATTGACTACTTTAAGTAGAACAAACTAAATACATATTTAACAGTTTTGGTTCGTTTATACAGTACATTAAATAAGTTATGCACAGAGTTAAGTAACAAAAGTTCCTATCAGAGAAATGACAAAGCACAGAAAAATCAGACCCTACCGCATCCTGTGGGTGGCTTCACATTCATCGAATCCCTTAAAAAACCGCGCTTGGAGGCTTCGTTTTTTATTTACATTATTGGCTTTCTTTTACAAACGGAGCTCTTGTGGCCTCATCAGGAACTTGGAAAGCTATGAAAGTGGACCAAACAGCACTTTCAGCCATTCCCCTAATGCGTATTGCTGCTGCTTTGCCAACTCCGCCGCAGGGACAGGGCTGTCCCCGCCAGCCACTAGCCACACATGCCCTATTTGGTATAAGCATCATGAGTGTATGCTGGGCAGTAGTGGATCGGACCAGATGGGGTCTGCAGGGGAAGCACCATCTCTGTGGCTGCGGAAGGGAGGGAGGATGCAAGGCCCGCTGCCCTCAGGCCTCTGACCTTCTGGCCCTCGGTGGAAAAGGTCACCTGCATCATCTTTGGAAATGAGCATGTCAAAGCATGTGGGCAGAGGCAGGGAGTCAACGTTTTGGTTTCACAAGAACTAGGCACCCAGAGCTGGAAGGGTCCTATTGGGCAGCTGCCCAGTGCCCACCCCACCCCGGACAGGACTCCTCCTGACAGTGGCTGTCTGGCCCACGTGGGAACAGCCCAGGTTCCTCTGGCTTTTCTTACATTTGGTTCACACACACCACCACCCAGTTTTCTGCAAAGAGCTAAAAAATAATAAATTTAAGAAAGTTGGCTTGGTCAACTTACCTGGGAGTCTAGAAACCAGTTCTGAAGAAAGCCTCCAAGATATATTCTATTTTAAACGATTTATTCAATCCATAATCCCTTCCACAATTTCCAGGACAAACAGCCAGCTGGTCATCACCTATGCTTTCATTCTGAAGAATTCGCCACCATACAATTCCCATTTGGGTTGTTGAACCTTCAAATCCACTTGCTGAGATCTATTCTGGAGCTACCTAGAACGAGGTCTACACTCTTTGCAAGCGGGTGACAGCACTGGCTATCAATTCGGCTTTGGAATAGGCTGCACAAAGTCAAGTGTAGGTTTTCTATCTAGAAGCTGAAGATGCTCACATTGAAGTGAAGGGCTCCTGGCAGACCAACTGGCCTGGATGGGCACTGCAGCCAGTTCAGACGTACCCATGCTGGGTAGAGGTGTCCTTTTCCCAGACTTAGATCCACTGAGACACACACACCACTCAGCACGGTCCAGGAAAAGATCCACTCACTCGGTGACCTTAGGGCCCATGGCCCCTGGAGCTGAAGAGCCCCCCAAAGTGGAGTGCTCACACCTCAGGAGGTGGGTGGCTATTCCTGCGCAGGTGAAATGAACAAACTTCTTCGAGACTCAGTTTTCACCCCAAGGTAGAGCCAGGCACGCTGCAGGCAGTGGGGACACAGAAGGCGACTGAAGATCTGGGGGGCCAGCCCTCAAGTATCCCTCGGAACATCTAACGCACCCACACTGGTCTCTTCTGCTCTTTCTGGTTCCCACAACCGTTCTTCACTGGGACGATGGTTTCCCATCACTTGTCAGTATCCCTGAACACTGGCCTCATCCTCCAGATGTGCTCTGACTGTTGGGCAGGCTTGTGTCGCTTGTTTTTAAAATTTATTAAATTTATTGGGGTGATACTGGTCAACATGTATCACATTTGCTTTTGACTTTTAGGGTAACACTGAAGAACCTGTGACTGCCTTGATAACATCTTCAGTACCATCACCCGAACTCTTCTTTTTGTCCCCCCAAATATAAGCTATAAAAGTTGGTCCTCTAAGAAACCTGATTATATAAAAGTATTTAAAATCCAACTAGATGAAGGTGAGAAGCCTGAACTTGATACCCCCACCTGGTAGCTGGGGTGGTATTAGCAGAAACTGGAAATTAGTAGGGAACTCAGACTCAGCCCTGCCTCTCCAGTGCCACCACCCCATCCCGAGACACTGCCAGTGCCATCACCTCCTCCCAACCAGAGAGCTGGAGAATTTCAGACAGGAAGCTAGAGAAAGGAATTCTTTCTAGCTAAATAGTGAGTCTTGAACAGGTACCTGCAACCCATGTGAAACTGACCAAATACCGCTGAGGTTTTCAGCTTGGACTCTCGGTAGAACATGAGCAAAGCAGTGTTGAATAGCATCACAAAAACTCTGAAAACTAAGCTATCATTGGAACCACAGCCCACAAAGAGTCAGCTAGGACCTGCACAACTAAACCTATGCCTTCGCTTAAGAAAAGGACATCAAGCTCTGATAATATTTTGTTGATTTTTGGTCTTTATTCCAACCGGGAAAAATCTGATCTACCCTGTCTAGTCTTGTGGGTACTTAAGATTAAAGAACCCCATCCTAGCTGGTTTGGCTCAGTGGATAGAGCATCAGCCTGTGGACTGAAGGGTCCCAGGTTCGATTCCTGTCACGGGCACATGTCAGGATTGCAGGCTCGATCCCCAGTGGGGGGCGTGCAGGAGGCAGCTGATTGATGATTCTCTCATCATTGATGTATCTTTCTCCCTCTCTCCCTTCCTCTCTGAAATCAATGCATATATATAAAGAGATTAAAGAACCTGCCTAGGTGTTCATCTGATTTGCCAATGAGAAGACAGTGAGTGAGCTGAGGACAGACCCAATGGACACCTTGAAACACCCTCTTGCTGTAAACTGATCTATAGGCCCATGACTTCCTTGGGGGGCATTCCGTATCTTATGGAAATTTAGGCCAGTCCCATCCGGGCTGCTGACTTCATCCCTGTTAAAGTCAGAACACCCACAAGTACTGCAGCTGAGAGTTCCAAATCAATGTAACATTACTATTATTCCTTCTCTGTGTATACTTCACTTTCTGCAACGGAAATACAGGTATTTTAAAGGTGCCTTGTACTGAGTTTCTTTATAAGATAGAACATCCTTGGGTAAGGTCAGTTAGGGACTAGAGATTCTGAAAGCAAGGACAATGCTACCTATGCTGATTACTTTCCCTTTATAGGACGAGAGCTCCTATTTCACTCTCATCAGTGACAGAAAGTGGCTACCTAAAGCAGGCTCTTAAGTGCCAGCAGGAGCAAGGTCGACCAACACACCCAACTGATTCCGTGGGGAGAGACGGTGCTGGAGGCAGAGAGTAGAAAAGTCAGGGGGAAAGTGTGTGGCAGTTGTTAACATTTTAAAACAGGTTTAGGGGATGTCATATTTGGAGAACCAGGTCAATAGCTGGAAAACTCCCTGAAGATAGGAAGAAAAACTGGTCAATGGTTCTCACATTTCACAAAATTTCTTAGCTCAAAATGGGTATGTATCAAACACACGAGAAGGGAATCTGAGATTGTGTGTCCAATAGTAAACGGATGCAGTTCTGTGTGATGACATGAAACCATGAGGTCTGAAGAATTCTTTCTGGTCCATGAGGGCTGCTCAGAAGTAACCAGGCGCTGATTAGTGAGGCGAGTCCTAGGCACACCACATCACATCCTTTGGGGCAACTGTGGCTTCAGAGGTGCCAAACAGAGACCATACACACTGTGATCCGGACACGCGTGGTCTGAGATAAGACACAGAACAAGATGACTGTGCGCACAGCCAAGCAGTGACAAGAGGTTCTGTGTTTCCAAAAGATGATCCATCCAACAACTTGACGATAGTAGTTGGCCAAAATGCTCAGGGAGAACAGACTAATCCACACCTGAGTCTCATTCTTCGTCAGACCAATCCATGTGCGGGAAACTTTTCTGCACAAGCAAAATCAGAGAGAAAACTGGGTTCCAAACGAAAGCAGCCAGGCAGGTAGGAAAACTTTATCAAAGATGATCTGCGATGCTTGGTGGAAGTTTTATTTATTTTTTATTGTAATGGGTGCTTTTATTAAAATGGTGACTTTGCTGTGGTTTCTGAGAATTTTAACAAGTCTGAACAGCAGGGTCAGGGGAGTCCTGAGTGCTGCTTTTTGCCTCCCCAAGTCCCCTTGCAGCCAATCAGTGGCATCTGCTGAGGGTGGAAATGGGCTCATGAAGCTGTTGGGGATGAGGGGCCACTCCCTGTCAGGAGGACCCTCTCCACGGCCTGCTCTCAGCCTCCAGGCCGCTGCTGCGGGAGGACAGTGGAGCAGGAGACGGTGCACGGGGCCAGCTGCCTCCAGCCTGGCCGGGCACGTATGACAGTCTGCTGCCTCAAGAGGTGGGAGGGGAGCTGGTGGTCTGTCTACACTGAAAAGGCGTCCGCCACGCCAGCTCCAGCTGGGAGAGGAACACACCAGAAAGCCATGGAAGAGGCAGCTCCAGCCAACTGCCTGTGTGCACACTATTTCCCCCAAGGACACAGATGGGAAACCGGGACAGGTGTCTGGAGAGGCTGTGAGCAGTGTTTGCTGGGCTTGGACTCTTTCTGCCTCCACTTCACTTCTTGCTAATGACCCAGCAGCTACTTGTCCTGGTCCAGCCCTGGTGCTGGGAGGTCATCAGGGGAAGGAGCCCGGGCTCAGAGTCCGTTGCTGTCGATGGCTGTCACAGAGGCAGGTGTTGAGGAGCGCGAGGTGGTTGCGGAGGTCTTGTCCAGCGCTGGGCTTGGCACGCTGCAATCGGCAGACCTGGCTGACCGCCCTCCAGGAAGCAGTGGCCGGCTCTGGCTGTGGGGACTCTGGCCGTGCAGGTTCTGGCCACAGAGGCGGTGGTGCCGCTCCCAGTCCTTATGCTGGCAGAAAGAGCCGCAGTATCGTGCGATATTGCAGCCGCTGCAGGTCTCGCTGGCTTTGCGGCCACAGTTCCAGCAGTTCTGCAAGCACAGACACCGGTTAGTTGCTTGGATATTGTGGGGCAGGCTTGTCATCACTCATCGCCTGCCCTGTAGGAGAGGGGGCTTGGACCTACACACACCTGTGCTTGTCCTGTCTCTGCTTTCAGAGTTTCCTGAGTAACACAGGAAGAGTGTCTACCCCAACTAAGGGGACAGCGAGATGAGGGGGATGTGAAAACACACAAACAGCATCACTGCAGGGCAGGCAAGCCCCACATCCTGTTGAAGGCACTAACTCACGATTTATTCCTCAGGAGCCAAACCTAACTGTCCCAGCGTCCCCCATCATAACTGTCTATTCTAGGACCACACATGGTTTCTTCTCTTGGTCTTCCCAGCAGAGGAATAACCATGTTTTCAATGACAACACCTGATCTTTTAGAAAAGTTACCGGCCAGGAGCATAGATGGTTATGTTACTTCCTCCGTGTCCATTCTCCTTTAAGAGTTGTGCCTTGTCATAGGTTGTGAGGTGTGGTGAGAGCTACCGGTAGCAGCCAGGAGAGAGGCAGTTGAAACCTGCTCCTTAGTACTCTCCTCCTTCCTCTAGATTCCAGTGGTGGCTCCAGCAGTGACACAAGTGTTTTTTCCACACCCAATTCTCCAGGCCCACTTACAGAGAAGAGCCTTATGGCATTGGCCAGAGGACGCTCCCAGGAGGGGCAATGATTTCTTAGGCACCTGGAAGGACTTGAGTAGCTCCTCTCTCCCCAAGTTCTCCAGAACAGCAGAGCCAACCACAAGGCCCATCTGACCACTCCCCATGAAATCAGGACACTTGCTCAAGTGACAACAGGACAGCAAGCGTTGAAAAGGGCCACCTGGCCCACCTCTTGGGTTGCACAGATGGGACACTGAGGCAGGGACTTGCCTAAGGTTATAATTTGTTTGCTTGGCCCTGGCCGGTGTGGCTCAGTGGGTTGGAGCATTGTTCCACACACCAAAATGTTATGGACTCCATTCCCAGCCAGGGAATATATGGTCTTCCTCCTTCTCCTGCTAAAATCAATAAAAACAGCCTGGTCAGAGGGCTCAGCTGGTTTGAGTGCCATCCTTGCACTAAAAGGTTGCCAACTGGACTCTTGGTCAGGGCATGTAACTGGACTGCAGGTTTGATCCCTGATTGGGATGCGTATGGAAGGCAATCGATCAATGTTTTTCTCTCAGCATGTCCTCGGGTAAGGAATAAGCAAAAAAAGAAATAAATAAAAACCAATAAAAACATATCCTCAGGTGAGTCACAAAAATTACGTGGTCATGCAAAGTCTAGAACCCGGACCTCCTGCCTGCACTATACTCAGTGTGGAAGTTTAGTTTCAAAGAACATTAGAGAGGGCAGTACACTCCTCTCTAACACAACAGGCTTCTCAGGAATACACGCTAAGGACTGCCTAAGCTTGCCGACAAATGCCAGAGAGCCAAAATAGGAAGCCGAAGTAATTCTTAGGGCTCAAGCGAACTGCATTCCAGAGAACGCCAGGCTTTGGAGCCTGAAGACAATGCGCTGGCAGAACATCACCGCTTGTGGGGAAGACCTCAGCGGTTGTCTGCGTGGGGCTGCTGTCCAAACAGGCCAACCGGGCAGCCCTCGCTGACGGGAGACTTCTACTCCCTCTGCCCAAGTCTGTCTCAAACCGGGCAGAGTACTAAAGCACTGGAACTTTCGCTTGGATGCCATTTTATTAAAAATTGCTTATTTAATAATTTATGAAACATCATAAAACAAGGTAAGGAAAACAGCTTCCCACTGAGGCAGGAGCAGTCTATACACGCAGGAACATTGTGGTGTCAGAGCAGCCAGAGCGAACAGGTCATTGTTGTGTTCCCTTTCCCCTGACATTTCCTGACTTAATCACGAGGCTTTGGCTACGATGGAAGACAAGAAAGGTTTATTATGTAGTTGCCCTTCAAATCATCATTCCGTGAATCAGGAGGTCACGGTTCGATTTCCGGTCAGGGCACGTGCCTGGGTTATGGGCTTGATCCCTAGTGTGGGGTGTGCAAGAGGCAGCCGGGCAATGATTGGCTTTCATCATTGATGTTTCTATCTCTCTCCCTTCCTCTCTGAAATCAATTAAAAATAACTTTTGATCACATAATGCAACATACATTTCTGACAGAAAGTAAAAATTTGGAGAAATTACATTCTCACCAATATAACCATTCAATCATCTGAAACCTGGTATCGCTGCACAGTCTGCAGGGTAAATTAAATAAACTATTTCCTCACAGTAAGGAATTTTCCACATCTTCTGTGATGGCCACATGACATTTAGACATTTTTGTCTTTCCATCGTCATGCTTGGCATTGCTATATTGAAAGGGATCACTTAAAAAGATTGAGAAAATAAACTTCCTGTTGTTTAAGAAAACAAACAAACCAGCCCTAGCCAGTTTGGCTCAGTGGATAGAACGTGGGCCCGATGACTGAAGGGTACTGGGTTCGATTCTGGTCAAGGGCATGCACCTCAGATGCAGGTTCCCTGGCCCTGGTCAGGATGCATGCAGGTGACAACCAATAAATGTGACACATCAATGCTTCTCTCTGTCTCTCCCTTTCTCTTCCTCTCTCTAAAAACCAATGGAAAAATACCCTTGGGTGAGAATTAACAAAAATATATATTTTTTAATAAAGAAAACAAATTGACTAAAATACCCAGTTTTTATTTTTTTTTTTTTTTTTTTTTTTTATTTTTTTTTTTAATAAGTTTTTATTTTTTCATATTATTACAAATGTTCCCCCCCCCCCACCATTGCTCTCCTCCACCAGGTTCCCACCCCACCCTCTGCCCTTTCCCCTCTCCCCATTGTCCTCATCCATAGGTGCACAGTTTATGTTCAGTCTCTTCCCACGCCCCCCTCTCCCCTTTTCCCCAAGAATCGTCAGTTCACTCCCTTTCCATACCTCTGATTCTATTATATTCAACAGTTAATATTGTTCATCAGATTTTTTTAATTTCCTTGGTTTTTAGATTCACTTGTTGATAATTACGTATTTGTTGTTCATAATTTTTATCTTTGTTTACTTTCTCTTCTGAAAGAACCCCCTTCAGCAATTCATATAATTCTGGTTTGGTGGTGATGAACTCCTTTAGCTTTTTTTTATTAGTGAAGCTCTTTATCTGGCCTTCGATTCTGAGTGATAGCTTTGCTGGGTAGCTTATTTTTGGCTGTAGGTTCTTGCTATTCATCACCTTGAATATTTCTTGCCATTCCCTTCTGGCCTGCATGGTTTCTGTTGAGAAGTCAGCTGACAATCGTATAGGTGCTCCTTTATAAGTTACTACCTTCTTTGCTCTTGCTTCTTTTAATATTCTCTCTTTATCTTTTGCTCTTGGAATTTTAATAATGATGTGTCTCGGTGTGGTCCTCTTTGGATTCCTTTTGTTTGGAGTTCTGTGCGCTTCCTGGACTTGTAAGTCAAATTCTTTCACCAGGTGGGGGAAGTTTTCTGTCACTATTTCTTTCAGTATGTTTTCGATATCTTGCTCTCTCTCATCTTCTGGAACCCCCATAATTCTGATGTTGGTTCGCTTGAAGTTGTCCCAGAGGTTTCTTACATTATCTTCAATTTTCTGGATTCTCTTGCCTTCTAGCTTCTGTGGAGGAGTGTCTTCTGGCTCTTTATGTTCCAAATCTTTGACTTGATTCTTGCGATCTTCCCTTCTGTTTTTAGGACTCTGTAGAATATTTTTTATTTCAGACAATGTATTCTTTATTTCTTGTTGATCCCTTATTAGTTCTTGTTGATCTCTTTTCATATCCTCATAGGCCTTATCCATCTTTTCTAGGAAATTCTTGAAAAACCTTATAAGCGTAGATTTGAACTCTATATCCAGACGCTTTTTGTCCTCCATTTCTTTCGTTTGTGATCTATTTTGTTGTCGCATTTCGCAGTTATAGATGGGACGGGGTTTCAGGGTGGAGCCTGCAGCTTTGGCTTCCGTCAGCCCCGCCCTATGCGGGTCCTTCAGTGCTCGCTGCCGGTGCCTCTGAGAGAAAGGTGCCCTCGATTTTCGCCTGCTGCCAAACAGTCTATGCTCTCCCCCAATGAGCCCGGTATTGGGGTTCAGTTCAGTTGGAAGTGGAGTTGGAGGTGGCGTTCAGAGCAGTCTGGAGCCCCAGTCTCCTTCCCGTCAGGGCAATCCCGCGGCACAGCCGGCCGTCCCTTCTCTGCGCGCTGTGTGCGCGCCTCCGGGACCTCCTTTCTCCGCTACCCCGGGGTTCTGACTTACAGCCCAGCTCCCTATGGCTGAGCCTGAGTCCCCGGGGTCTGGCCCAGAACGGGGGTTCAGAGCAGTCGGGGGCCCAGCACAGTCGGAGTTTTATCTCCTTTCCGCTAGGGAACGCCCGCCAGGCACTCGCCTCCCTCCTCTCCGGCTCCGTCCTCTCCGCATGCCGCGTGTCTCCGTACCTTAGGCTTTTACAGCTCCTCCGCGCTTCCTTCTGGTTTTCTCCTTGCTTCTTGTTGTAGGATTTCCAGTCAGTCGACTTTCCTGTAGTTCTGGGTAATGTCCATTTTATATTTTAGTTGTATTTTATTAAAATTGTTGTGTGTGGCTGCGGCTAGTTGCCTACCCGAGCAGCCATCTTGGATTCTCTTCCAAAAATACCCAGTTTTTATAACTTAAAGAGAATGTCCCAAAGATAGCTAATTTTTCAATTAGTAGATGGAATTTACCTATTTAGAAATAAACAGGCTTGGTGTTTTTGTCATGTGCTATTCCCCCCTATCCCCGCTCAGTTTATTTTTATCCTCTGTGGTACAAGAGTGTCTTGTTTCTCTTAGAAGCATCACCAAGTCCTGGGCCATGGAGAGTTGGGCCGATCTGCCCCGTCTGTCCCTTCAGCCCATAAAGAACTACCCTCTTTACAAGCAGCCCAGGCTACCGGGGCTCCGTGCTCTCTCCTGCAGCCTGGCTTCGGCACTGGGCACAGTCCCTGATCCACAGTGTCCTCACCTGGGAGACTGGAATCCAGGAACACCCACCTCCTAGAGTCATTGTGAGGATCAAAAAGACAATACACACACCTGGCTTTGGGCTGACACACAGTACATAAGCCCACTCAGTGAAGGGGAATGTCAGCATTACCATGCAATCCACAAACTCAGCCCTTTTCAAAATTAAAATCAATATAATAAGAATATTATACATGATGGGGCAAAAGTAGGTTTATAGCTGAGTATGCGAAGCACAGAGTTTATCTTTTAAAAAAAAATACTTTTTATTGATTTTCAGAGAGAGGAAGGAAGAGGAAGAATCATCAATGTGAGGGCAAAACATAGATAGGCTGCCTCTGCACACCCCCTACTGGGGATTGAGCCTGCAACCTAGGCTGTGTGCCCTGACCAGGAATCCAACAGGCTACCTTTTGGTACACAGGACAAAGCCCAGCCAACTGAGCCATACCAGCCAGGGCGAAAGAGTTTATTGTATTTATTAAACATTGCATTATTTTCCATATGAACAACTGTAAATCTACTTTTGCCCCACTTTTTAGGATACTTCCTAAAATATAAATAACTACCTGTATAACTGGCAATAAAACCCTTCTGGTACTGGGTAATTATAATCATCCAGTAGTTCAAGAGCGGACAGTTCTGTCTTGCTGCCTAGCACTTACGCAGAAAGCAGTGGGCTGGTTCATTCCAGCTGCCCCAGCCCCAGCCCGAGCCCCCGCCCCCGCCCCCGCCCCGCCCCCGGACTAACGAACTCTGACCTCCGTTGACTCCTCTTGTTCGTTTATGACCAGGAAGGCATCCTCAGCGGCCTGCCGTTTGACGTCGGCTATGGTTTGCTCCATCCGAGCTCTCTCTGTTGCAATCACTTCAAAGGCTTTTTGCTCTGCCTCAGCAACGGCTTTCTGTACTTCTGACATGGCCTGAATTTTCACCTTATTCACAGCTTCTTCTAGAAGAAAGTGACAGTAAAATCAACTGGCCGATAAATCTTTTCCCTCCCACCCACATCATTTCTAAATAGGGACAAAACTGAAACTAGATGACTTTTTAAAAAAATACACAGGGATGAACATATGACACATGTGTTCACTTGTATTCTTACACTCACTTGTCCATTCATGCAACCATTTATTGAGTATATAGCTGGAGGTGGGCTCTGTGCTTGGGACTGGGGACAGCTAGGTGACTAAGACATAGTCTATATTCTCATAACTGTTTGTGATAGTATAAAGGTGGCTTAGGTGTCAGTATGGGAGCCAAAGGGAAAGTGGTCTGCTTTTAAGAGTACGTGTCCTGGTTGAGATGGGAGGCGGAAATGAATTTTTGGAAAGTCTTGCATCTCATGCTAAGGAGTTTGGCCCTTTTTCTAAAGAAAATGTGAACTCTAAACCTAAAGGGTTCTACGCAAGGAGAAAAACATGAAGGCTGAAGAGCCAATTTGGAGACTGGGACAATTCAGAAGAAGAGATAGAACAGTCTCTGAATTTAGGCAGAAGCAAGTAGCACAGAGTAAGGGAGGGAGGCAGAACGAGAGCAGCAACATCTAGGGGTCTGGAGGTGAAGGTAAAAGGGAAGGATGGTAGTGGTATGCAACAGAACGAATAAGCAGCAAAATGCTGGGGTGGAGACAAGAGAAGGCTATGGTGCTTCTGGGGCATCAGGTATAAATGAACAGGAGGCAGCTGGTATATAATATTGACCCAGGTAGAGAAAAATGGGAAGGTTGCTGTGAATCCTGGACTTCCACAGCCGTGTCCAGTTACCATTACCCCACTTGGCTCCTGGTCACTTTCTCCCATCATCACCCTGCATGGTTTCTATAGGATGGGCACTCCAAATCAGCGGTCACCAACCAGTGGTGGGCCATGAGGTCCGAAAGGTTGGATAATGCTGCTCCGAATAACTTACTATGCACTTGAGCCTCAGCCCTAAGTCCCAATGTAAATGACCTCCCTCCTGAGACCACAAAATGACAGAAGCCTAAGGAAGCTCGCTGCTGCTTGGCTCTTGCATGTGGCCTATGCTCAAAGGAGGTTTAAACAGTGTTCTAGGCCAGTGGTAGGCAAACTCATTAGTCAACAGAGCCAAATATTAACAGTACAACGATTGAAATTTTTGAGAGCCAAAATTTTTAAACTTAAACTTCTAACGCCATTCTTCAAAATAGACTTGCCCAGGCCATGGTATTTTGTGGAAGAGCCATACTCAAGGGGCCAAAGAACCGCATGTGGCTTGTGAGTCGCAGTTTGCTGATGACGGTTCTAGGCTATCATCATAGAACTTTACACTTTATTGCTCCAGCCTTAAGAAAGGAAAGTTTTCACCTCAAAGGCCAAGCAAGAATGATGCTGAGTTGACTTGGCACTGAACTCCATGCTTTCTTTACTCTTTTAAAAAAAAAAAAAGTATTTTTATTGATTTCAGAGAGGAAGGGAGAGGGAGAGAGAGATAGAAACATCAATGATGAGAGAGAATCATTGATTGGCTGCCTCCTGCATGACCCTTACTGGGGATTGAGCTTACAACCCGAGCATGTGCCTTTGACCGGAATCAAACCTGGGACCTTTTAGTCCGCAGGCCAACATCCTATCCACTGAGCCAAACCAGCTAGGGTTCCTTTACTCTTGATAGCCACACAGTTCATTGTGGCTCACATCTACCTTTCATATCCTACTAGTTACCAAATAGGTATTAAGTCTCTCTTATTGAGCCAACATAATGCCCTGAAGAACATTTATCCTCTAAGTTTAAGGATCAATAAAAATCAGTTTGGCCGAAACCCGTTTGGCTCAGTGGATAGAGCGTCGGCCTGCGGACTGAAGGGTCCCAGGTTGGATTCCGGTCAAGGGCATGTACTTTGGTTGTGGGCAATCCCCGGTAGGGGGTGTGCAGGAGGCGGCTGATTGATGTTTCTCTCATTCATGTTTCCAATTCTTTAACCCTCTCTTCCTCTCTGTTAAAAATCAATAAAATATATATTTTTTAAAAATCACAGTTTGAATAACTATCTTGCTCAAGGTAATTCAAGGTCACAGGTAGCACTAGACCAGAACAAAGACTCAAATTTAGCTGGCCTAATGCCATAATCTGGTTCTTAACCAAAATTAACCAAAGGTACCTCCCAAGTAGAAAATCACCAGTTACCACGGAGATCTTGTGCATGGAAATTTTTTGGATTGCCAGTAAAAGTAAACATTTTGCAACACGTTTATGTAAATTTCTCATAATTTGTCTATTTGTTTATTAGGTTCTTGATGGTCTTGAAAGTCTTTCTGAATGATAGGTATTAACTTTTTGTAGAAATAAATTTTATCTTAAGAAGAAAATAAAAACTATATTGGGCTAAAAATAAATGTTACTAGCAAAGGCAGGCAAGAAGAAAAGGTAGCTAGAATTTGGATGAGATAAATATTAAGAATGAGATATTAATTTAAATCCCTATCTTACCACAATAGGCAGTCTCACCTTCTTTATTCTTGTGGAAACTGAGGCCGCCCCAGAACTAATTTGATGAAGCTGGGGACAGTGAAGGTGAAAGGAAAAAGTTTTTTCAAGAGCAGAATAAATGAAATGTGGTAGTGTGTGAGTACAGTGTGTGCAGATTCTAGTGACCAGAACAGGCAGAAACGAATTAAGCTACATGGCCAGAAACAGACTCCAATACATAGGGAAGGAAGAGTTGGTTCCTTAATGTCTGAGTGTGACCCAGAAGCATATTAAAGGGACCTGCATGGTCTGCCGGGAGGCATTCCAAATTCTTGACCTGCAAAGTAACATGAGGGACATCCAGATGTGTGGGAAAGCTGGGGGAAAGAGGCAGTAGCCTAGAGTTCTATGAGGAGGTTGTTATGAGACAACCACCTTTACCTCAAATATGTGCTGCACACTGACACAAATCAGTGAGTACATGCAACCTATAAGGAGACAGGCACATACCGGTTTTTTTCCAAAATTCCACAGGTACATATCCTGTTGCTGGCCTACTGTTGAATTCCCGCTGAGGATCTACAGGAGAGAGATAAGTAGCAAGGGTCAGAAATTATTTATGATCGGCATGTTTTCTTTTTATGAAAAACTTACCAGATCTTTTCCACTTAAGACTCAAAAATATATGTTCACTTAGTGCAAAAATATTCTGATAAGGGATAAAATCTGATTGTAAAACAGCACACAAATTTTAATTTTAAATCCTCACTCGAGGATATTTTTACCATTGATTTTTAGAGAGAGTGGAAGGGAGAGGGACTGACAGAAACACCAATGTGAGAGAGACACGTTGATTGGTTGCCTCCTGCACACCCAACCAGATCTGGGGGAGCCTGCAACCAAGGTAAATGCCCTTGACCGGAATCAAACCCGGGACCCTTCAGTCCACAGGCTGATACTCTATCCTAGGGGTGTCGAACTCAATCAGAGAAGGGGCCAAAATCTAAAATCCAGCCTAAATCGCGGGCCGAATGGTTTACTGAACAGTCATAAACTGACAATGTCATAAACTGACAGCGGAGTGCAGTGATGACAGCGCGGTACGGGCCACATTGCAAGGCCTGGCGGGCTGGATTTGGCCCGAGGGCCTTGTGTTTGACACATGTGCTCTATCCAATGAGAAAACTGGCTAGAGCTTAATTTTTACTTTTAAAACACATACCTGCATGCCTCAGATATTAACAATATTTTAAAATAGTGAGATTAAAAGTGATCTCCACTTTCTACTTATCAATGTGTCCTTATTTTCCCCTCTGCACATATATGTATTTCTAAGGTACTTTATAAAATATAAATAACTATAGATATTTATGTGTTACATATGTGTGTTTTCGTATTAATTGAACTGAATTGTCCCCATCATGCACAGGGCACTACTGGCAAATGCTCTGTAGGTATGTCAGAGAATATAGCTTTTGTTTCTTGGCAGGTCCGAACCCTTACATGTGATTTAAGGAGGTTTCCTGTAAATTTCTTTAAACACTCATAAACAAACAAACAAACAAACAAACACACACACACACACACACCAAGCAGTGAAAATAGTCTGAACTACAACAGTGCATGTCAAAGGTACCATAAAGAGGCATTCCAGGGGTTCTGGAAAAGACACAAGGGTGGAGGGTGACTTATCATGTATGTTTACTGTGGTTGTAAAATGTAATATTATATAAGAAATGGTTCTATTGCTTTCAAAACTGTGAAAACTAATTAAGGTAATTTGAATGTTATTGTTTTTTAATGTTAGTGGACTCCATTTTTTTAAAAAAATTGATTTGAGAGAGAAACACTGATATGCTGTTCCACTTATTTATGCATTCACTGTTTGAGTCTTGTGTGTGCCCTGACTGGGGATGGTACCTTGGTGTATCGGGACAATGCTCTAACCAACTGAGCTACCCAGCCAGAGCCTCCCTCACTTCCTTATACTTTGTTGAGGTTAATCTGAAAAGTAGATGTATTGCTCTACACACTCACCAATCCGTGGGGCAAAGAGGAATCAGGAGAACAGCCAGTGTGGCAGGGGAGGCCAGCCCGGCACAAAACATTTGCCCAAGAGGCTTTATAAAATCGTTAGTTTTCGTGAGAATGCCTGGGAACTGGCTGCAAACTGGTTTTGGATAGAGAGAGAATTTGCACAAAGAACATACTACCATATCTCCCCCAGGCTGTGAGAGGATGAGGAGATTTTTATTTATTTTAGTTAATCCTCCCCCCGAGGATATTGTTCCATTGATTTTTAGAGAAAGTGGAAGGGAAGGGGAGAGACACACAGAGAGAAATACCGATGTGAGAGAGACACATCAATTGGTTGCCTCCTGCACATCTGCAACTGAGGTTTGTGCCCATGATTGGAATCAAATCCAGGGCCCTTCAGTCCTGGGGCCGATGCTCTATCCACTGAGCCAAACTGGCTAGGGCAAGGAGATTTTTTAATCCTGGAAAATACACGTAACACTTATCATTTTAGAGTATAAAGTTTCATTCAGTGATATTTTTTGTACATTCACAATGTTGTTCAACTATCACCCTTATCTAGTTCCAGAACATTGCCATCACCCCAAAAGGGAATCCCTAGGTTTAACATTTTGATAGTATTAATACTTTTTATGATATTGTGCTCTGTAGGAAATGCTATCATCACTGCCAATAAAAAGAAAACTGAAGGGCTCTTTTCAACATAGGTGAAGTCCAGCATTCAAATCTCATACCTAAGTATGGGGTGGGGGGGTCCTAGGACTGGAAGAGGCAAGGTAACATAAGCGAAGAAGGTGGGTCAATTTCAACTGAGTCCTTCCCCGCCCCCAAGGAAAGCCAGTAAGAAAGGGGGTTTTGAGTGTGTAGATCAGCGTTTTTCAACCGCTGTTCCACGGCACACTAGTGTGCCGCGAGATGTTGCCTGGTGTGCCGTAGGTGCAGACAAGACAAGAATTTTATAATTTTTCACTATTTTGTTTACTTAATATTTCATAATAAAGTAATTATAAAATACTTTCTTTGTGTTTATTTGATTCCTATTCAAGAGAATTACTTTATATATAGTCAATATAGGCACAGAGTTAAATTTTTTAACATTTTCTAATGGTGGTGTGCCTCGTGATTTTTTTCACGAAACAAGTGTGCCTTTGCCCAAAAAAGGTTGAAAAACACTGGTGTAGATAAGCAATCATGGATGTGAAATGAGAGAAGAAACACTTATTTACTTGTGAGGACGTGGCTGTCTTAAGCCACTCAACTTCAGTTATCAATAAGCCTTGGTCATATCCTTTGAGGACCCGCCCAATCCTCAGCATTTTATTTTTCTGACAAATATAAGTGGTGCGATGTACCTGACCCTAAAACTTCTCAGCTTACTCAAGAAATGCCTGGGAGCCAGGGACATTTGCATATTTCCCAAAGCCAGAGACAGAAGTCAGGATTTTCAGGTGGATCACTAAGAAAACTAGTGTTTCAGAGGTTACTGTAATCAAAGGCCAGACAAATAATGCAAATGAATGGGTCAAAAATGGGGGGCTAATGGTATTGTGGTTATGTAGGGGAATGCTCTAGTTCTTAGGAAACAGAAAATGAAGGACTGAGGTAAAAGTCTTCAGTGTGGGATAATGAGCTAGTAAATTCTTTATATGTTTCTGTATTTTCTACAATAAGCCATGCAGATTCACTGAAAAATGACTTATCTTGTGAGGTTGCTGAGAATTAAATGATAATGTACATAAAGGAGTCCAGGCTCCATCTCAGACCAATTGAACTGGAAACTTGAGGTAGGGCCAGGGTCTCAGGACTTTTCTGAAAAGTCCCCACATGGGTTCTAATGGGCACCCAGGTTAAAAAAAAAAAAAAAAAAAAAAAAAAAAAAAGTGCCTAAGAACACAGCGTTCATGTTTAAAGATCTTCCAAATCGGAGCATCATCTCTTTGAAGTCATGTATATTTTCTATTTTGACAATGAAAAAATGTCTTTTTTTAAAGCTGATTTTTCTGGTATTGCTACAGCTTGAAACCTCCCCCGCCCCCCCCCCCCCCCATTTCAGGCATTATTAACTAATTATTTCAATAGGAATTTCATTCTTTTAACCTCTACCCTCACCCCACCAAACACATTCTGGGCCATTCCAGTCTGAATTGGCTACGTTCTCGGCTTGTTGTACCACTGCAGCTTGGGATCCTCCCTCACTATCCTAGGGATTCCTTTCGGCTCTTTCTCAAGCTGGTTCCTATTTCATCAATTATGTCTTCCACCTTCTGGTTTCCTTCCCTGTACTTTCCTTCCTAATCATAGTAGACACTACAATAAAGGGGTTGTTAATCTAACAGTTAATTGTTTTTGGTTGAGTACAGAATTCTAAGCAAAGTAACTTTCCTTCAGATTTGTATTTATTCTAACTTCCAGTGATACACACTGATAAGTCTGTTTCTTCCACTGTGTTGTTTATTTGGTAGGATGGTTCAACCTGCAATACTGTCTTTCAGTTATGGGTAAATTTTTTGAATTACTTCAATAACTATTCTATTTTCACTTTCTGTTCTGTTCAACATTTCTGAAAGTCATAATTTGAATATATGAGTTTGACAGAAACTCTATTTTTTTAAAATCGTTTTCTCTCTAACTTGCCTGATCACTGGATTCATTAAACATCTATATTCAGATTCATTGGTCCCCAAATCATAACCTCCAGGAAAAGTCCTGGAATGTGTACTTATAATAAATGGCCAGATTAATCACATTCCCAGAAAAACTGGGAAAAATTGACAGCTGAGTCAGTTTCTTTCATTAAAATTCTTTTAATTGCCAAAACATTAAATGGCTAACAGGTTTATAAAAACATTAATGTATAAATTAATGAAAAATTATAAAGTTAACACCCATTAGCTCCCAGGTCAAGAAAGAAAACACTTCCAAAAACACAAAATCCCCAAGAAAATCAAGTGGTAAACCTCAGTATTGTTTAAATGATGATAAACAGTAATTCTGTTCTGAGAACAGCTAATAAGATGATGAGACCTCACACTCTGTATCATTTGTAACATCTGCCCCCTGGTGGTCAATGTGGGTCATAGCGATTGGTTGAATGGTTAACCATTTGGTTGGACTTAGCATATTAGGTTTATATATATATATGTAAAGTAATAATATCATCCAGTCTCCAATCACTTTCTTTCCAAATCACCCAAACACTTAAAAACTAAATACTTCAATAAAAATCAACCAAGGTTTCTGTATAACCCAGAACATGAATTATCTAGTCATTTAAAAGTCCTTCGTGTGTGTGTGTGTGTGCTAGGCCTCAAAATATACTGTAGTTCAGTGTAGGAAAGTGCTATTCACAGTGCTGGTCTGCAAACTGTTGTTTTTTTTGTCCGTGAAGAGATTTGGGACTTACACCAGAACACAAAGCAACTATGTCTTAAGCACACTGCTTAGTGCAGAGGGCTCTTCTCATAGTGAAGCTAATGATGCCTGCTACATGCTGGGGTAAGTGTCTCATATCAATCACAGACCAGTGATTTTGGTCACATTTTTTTTATTTTTTAGTTTTGGTCAAATTTTATTTTTATTTTATTTTATTTTTTTAAAATATATTTTATTGATATTTTACAGAGAGGAAGGGAGAGAGATAGAGAGCTAGAAACGTCAATGAGAGAGAAACATCGACCAGCTGCTTCTTGCACACCCCCTACCGGGGATGTGCCCGCAACCAATGTACATGCCCTTGACTGGAATCGAGCCTGGGACCTTTCAGTCCGCAGACCGATGCTCTACCACTGAGCCAAACCAATTTCGGCAGTTTTGGTCAAATTTTAAATAGCACACTAGTTTAGGATATGAATTATGCTTCCCCTTCTACACTGCAATGGATATGTAGTACAAAAAACAGTGAAATAAAAATATCAAGTAGATACTAAAAGATACTGTTCAAGTCAGACAAATTAATATCCCTGAGAAATCTGAGAGAATGAAACACTGGATATGTGAAGAGCTAAAACCTAGAGTGACTATTTATTATCCCAACTGTCCTCATTTGAGAGTGAGGTAGGTGCTAGTAATAAGACAGGATAAACTGGAACTTTGCCGGCAAGTTAGAACATATATTCATTCATCCTAGCTAGACCCTCAAGAAAAGGGTGAAAATGAGTAGATGTTGCTGCAAAGCAAAAATTGCAATCCTGGTGGGAGAAGAGCTGACTCCTGACTACATATCTCACTTTGCATTCATGCAGACTCGATGGAAGGTTTGTGATTTGGATGGTGAACTTTGGGTAAATTTCTGCAAGTTGTTAAAGGTATTCTTTGATGTCTTGCTGTGCTAGATCTCCCAATGTTGCTAACTTATGGTTGGCTCAAGAGTCACTTCTGTGGATGAGGTGGGACTGTGGGATTCCAATCTTTTTGTATATATTTTTTTTTGTCTTTTTGAGGCTAACAACTGTCTTCTGTGGAACATACTAGGTCTGTCATAGGAGATTTTCCTGGTGAGACTCTGGAGCTTGAACTGAGTGGGTGGGGAAAGAAACTATCAGACGGCCCCTCATTGATCTGTATCTTTAGATAAGGTACCTTTTCAGTTATTAGGTGAATGTGACGGAACACTTTGGAGGGAATAGATTTGGCATCCTAGATGTACCCTGGATTGAGAGAACAGTTGCTGCCTCAGGCAGGAAAAAGGGACAGCCCAGATTGATACAGTAAAATCTTTTGTAGAGACATCCAGGCAGAGGTTGAAAATAGTATTTTCCTGGATGTGGAGTTGGAAAAAAGACAAGGGAAAGTGAGGCAAACGTGTTCAGGGCTACAGTGAGGAATAAATGTAATGTACGTAAGAGTATCTAGTACATTCAGCCATGCTGAATTTAATAACCAAATACTCTTTTATCATCATCTAGCACATATACAGAGAGTTAAAAACAGAACAAGATCACAAATATTCTCATTTTCCATGAGAAAGACAATAGTTCCTGAACATGCTAAATACCGAGTCCTTGAAATATTTTAACATTTACTCTTCATAATCATCTGGGTCTTTTTAACTCCACATTCTAGCACCACCTTCCTTTAAAGTGAAATATAAAAAGCTGGTCTTGCCATCTTACCACTGCTGAGAGAATCTGCGCTCCCAGGACTGTGCTGCCTGGAGACCAGTTCATTCCCTGTTTTCCTCATCTCTGTGTTTTCGTTATATCGTCTTTTCCAGTAGTTGAGTTCATCACGATCAGATTCCTGACAGCGCCGCAGAACTGCCATGGAGCGCCTTGTTTTTTCTACCATTTCCATAATGCAGTTCAGGGCCTGAACCAGAGAAGAAGTCAGGCAGTGATGAGATGAAGACATTCAAACACTGATGTTGCAAATCAAGGATACGTAAACAAATTATATAAATAATGAAGGTTTAAGGGTCTTATAGACACAATATCAAGCTTACATTTTAAAGCCTTTATTATAGCTTCTTTAAAAATATTTAGTTTATATAAATATGTGCACAAACACACAATTTATTTTTTGTTTAGATTTCAAAATAACACTGGATTCTTTAAGGTTGAAGTAACCAGACTCTCATTATAATATAGCCCTTTAAAGACTATGGTGACCATGGAAATGATAATATGCTGGTGAAGACCTGGAGTGGGTGGATGGGTAGGGACTTAGTGGAGGAGGATAAAGGGGGGAGTAGAATATATATATTATACTGACAATAAAAAAATAAAAATAAATTAATGAGAATAAAAACAATACTTAAAAACCAAAAGACTTTGGTGAAACCTTATATATTTGCATAAACACACCAAGGTATCTGATGAAGCTGGCGATTTATTAAGACTGTTATGGGGGGGGGGGCCAATGGTAAAATATGTACACAGATAATAATTTAATTTAAAAAAAAGAAAAAAAAAGAAAAAGAACCCTAACCAGTTTGGTTCAGTGGATAGAGCATCGGCCTGCGGACTGAAGGGCATGTATCTTGGTTGTGAGCACATCCCCAATAGAGAGTGTTCAGGAGGCAGCTGATTGATGTTTCTCTCTCATCAATGTTTCTAACTCTCCCTCTCCCTTCATCTTTGTTCAAAAAATCAATAAAATATATATTTTTAAAAAGAATGTTATCAGAGAAATAGCATTCAGAGACCATTTTTATCACTCAAGATTCAAAGAGCTACTGTATATATACTTAATGCAGTACTATATCTTCTCTTCCCTTTTAGTGAGAAGGAAACCCTCACTTACAATGAGACAGAGAACTTGGGCTTGTATTCTGTACTGGCCTTCTGATTCTCATTTGTTTTTGGAGAAGCTCCATCCATTAACACTTCATATATACCATGCCCTGTGATTAGCACCTTACATATTGTTACAAACCTCCTATAAATTCAAATACCAAGTTTTAATCAAAGAAAAAATAGACTTTTAAAATTACATTTAATACACAATATTATATTAGTTTCAGGGATACAACATAATGACTTGATATCTATTATATATACCTTACAAAGGGATCACCATGATAAATACAGTAACCATCTGACACTGATAATACTAGAGGCCTGGTGCATGAAATTCATACACAGGAGGACTGTTCATCAACCTGGCCTGTACCCTCTCCAATCTGGGATCCCTCTCACAATCTGGGACCGCTGGCTCCTAACCGTGCTCCCAGCCAGCCTGATTGCCTCTAACTGCTTCTGCCTGCCAGCCTGATCACCCCCTAATTGCTCCCCTGACGGCCTGACTGATGCCTAACTGCTCTCCCCTGCCAGCCTGATCACCCCCAACTGCCCTTGCCTGCTGTGAACCGCCTCCTATGTGCGTATGAAGACGTTGGGACCAGCCTCCTCCATGCAGCCTGGAGCCGTGGGGACCTCCAGGCCTCCTAGTGCAGGGCGGCCACTAGACCCTAACTCCACTGTGGATGTGGCCATCTTGTGGTGGCCATCTGGTGATGATGTTGTGTGAGGGCGTGACACCACCTAGGCTTTTATTATATAGGATTATTGACTATATCCCCTATGGTGTATATTACATCCACATGACATTTATTTTATAATTGGAAGTTTGGACTTCTTAATCCCCTTTACGTTTTTCACCCATCCCCTACTCCAACCTCTCCTCTCTGCAACTTCAGTTTGTTCTCTGTATCTATAGTTTGTCCCTGTTAGGTAATGTTTGTGCATTTTTTTTTTAAAGTTTTTTTTAGATTCTACATGAGTGAAATATGGTATTTATCTTTCTCTGACTGACTTATTTCACTTAGCATAATACTCTCTAGGTCCATCTGTGTTGTTGCAAATGGTAAGATTTCATTATTTTTATGGCTGAGTTAAAAAAAAAGGGGGGGGCGAATGGGGAAACAACAAAGATACAAGTGTCAAAGCTGGGATCTGAACTCACAAACCTCTATAACATGACTTTACTTGGTTAAGACTTGAAGTGATCACAAAGATTTGGGAGTTACGCTTAGCTCTTTAGCTGGGGGAGTTAATAGATAAATCAGCTTTTATTGCAAAGACACTGTAGCTCTGGTTAAGTTCACTTGAAACATACATACTCTATTACTATTGGTGATATAAAGAATTAAAAGTATGAACAAGTTAGGTCCAGGGCATGGGGGGAACGGGTATGGAGGGGACAGGAAGAGATTTGACCAAAGAACATAAATGCAGTCCAGCTGTGTCACTCAGTGGTTGAACGTTGACCCATGAACCAAGGGGTCACGGTTGTATTCCCTTCCTGGTCAGGGCACATGCCTGGGTTGTGGGTACCATCCTCAGTAGGAGGTGTGCAGGAAGCAGTTGATCAATGACTCTCTCTCATCATTGATGTTTCTCTCTCTCTCTCTCCCTTCTTCTCTCTAATATCAATAAAAACATATTAAAAATGCACAGCCCATGACATAGACAATAGTGTGGTGAAGGCTGGGGTGGGTTAGGAGCTGGGTGGAAGGGGGAAAACAGCAGGAAATTGGGGGACATCTGTAATACCGTCAACAACAAATTAAAAAAAAAACAACACCCCACTTATTTGAAATTTTAAAAAAATAATTAAAAGTAGTAAATATGAAAATTATACATAAGATTCTTACATGATCAAGATGTTTCCATTCATCAGCCCATTCCCTTTCTGTCAAACGGTGGTCTACCAACTCATCTTGATAGCCTCCATTTAGACCTATTAGAAATTAGAGATTCAACTTGAGGATAGAGTGAAGAATACAGTAAATAGAATTCTATCAAGTAAACACACATTCATACGAACTATGAGTATACTATGAAAGCAATGATTCACAACAGAGTGTGGGACCCCCAAAATGACATAAAACCAACCAAAAAATTACCATTGAGAATATATTTTAAAACTCCTATAAATCAATAATGAAAGACAAAAAAACAAAAGAAAAAGGTTTATGTCACTTACTAAGATTGTGGTGTCTATCACGAACTTCTCGGTGTTCTAACATCTTGTTGGGCTCACGATATAGGTGGGAAGTTGCAATATCTTCTAAGGTGTAGTGCTGAAGAGGTGGGGGTGTAGGATGGAACTGGCCTCCAGGATTCATAAGGGGTACAGTGAGGGCAGGACTGTGCCGAGGAGCAGGGCTGATTGTACACACTCTCTTGGCAGGAGGTTCAGGAGGAATTGTATCTCTTTCAAAACTGTTGTCTTCCCTCCTGTAAAAAAGGTAAGTAGGTATCTGAGCCCATCAACAAATGTTCATGCAAACATATTCTTGAGCATCTACATTGTGCTAAGCATTTTCACAAACAGGAAGACCATAAGAAAAGGTTTGACATAAGACATGAACTGAAATGTCTTCAGAGAGATAATGGACACTGCTGATTTATTCCAGCATAAAAATAAAAGTCAAATTCACTCACAATAAGGCAGAAATAACTAAACCTCATGAAGCAAAATGAGACACTAAGGAGACAATGGCATTTCCATATGATAAGAATATGGAAGACTATGGGTTCTACAATGATTAGAAATTTGCTACTGTGGAGGTCAGTTATTGAAAACAGTTCTCTACATTGAAGGAAAAAGGCTGAATAAATAATAGACTTGTGAATTGGTTGGGCTTTTAGTAATTTAGCTTCAATTATAATAATTTTCCACTGCTATTTAAAATATTTCTTCTTTGGCAAACTATAAAATATTGTGGTGGACACTCATGCTGAAATATCCAGAATTAATTAAAATAATGTCAGCCTTCAAAATAATGGTGATTCATTAACATGTATTAGTAACTAATTGTTATACTTTTACAAAACCCCACACAGAAAAAAATATCTTAGGCAGCTTGTTTTTTATGGTTCTAGAACAATGGATACATAGAATATTCTAGACCAGAGTTTTTCACCAGAGGCATAGAGAGTCATCTGAAGCATTTCAAAAAAAATACTCATATCTGGGAGCTACACCTATAGATTTGAGAAGCATTCTGAGTGCACACCTATCTATAACTACAGTAATAAAAATTTCTTTCACAAGTAAAGAGGAAGCTCAATGGTTCCAGAAACAGGAAGGATGAAGAAGCTCTTCTCTGCTCACCTTTCTGGACTGGGCCTCTTTCCATTTCCATGCACTTCCATGAGCAGCTCTGAAGAGTCAGCAGGGGAAGCGATACTTGTGTTGAGCAAAAGGTGTTCGTGCTGAGCCAGGTACTGGGATGGGGTCTGCTTGGCGGCGCGAGCGCAGTGCAGCAGCTCTCGCTGCAGCAGGGGCAGGTTGGCCTTGGAAACAAAGAGGCAGGGTGGGAAGGCAGTTTTCCCTGTGTTGGGCTCCACACAATAGGGCCCAGCATTTCAAAAGGCTCTCAAACAAGATGACACAAGACCAAAGTCTTTCTCTTCTTTTCAGTCTGATTTTTACATGCCTATGTGAGTAAAGTGACATCTACTATAGTGAACTTGAAATGACTAGTTGATTTCTCTTGTCTCCCCAAAATGTAAATCTACTTAAGGAAGAGAACATGCTTTATTTATTTTTATGGCCTAGTACAGTGTTAAACAAAGCTCAATAAAGGTTTGTTGAATAATATTTCAAAGACTTACACATTTTTGAAGACTTTGGTCAGTTAGAGAATTCGTATGCCTTCAGGGGAGTAGGAGGAATCCACTCTTCCATCTATTACTACAACAGCTTAGTTTCTCTCTTCTGACTACTACTTACCCTTCCCTTCATGTTCTCTGTGAGAAGTGCCATGGAATTCTGGAAACAGTGATTATTCTAGCTTGGTTGGAACATGAGGTTTTAAAAAGAGTACTGGGAATAACTGGAATGAAGCCTTAGACTAGGCTCTGAGAATACACAGGTAACCTATGGGCAGAACTGTTTTCTTGGTGTGGTACCCTCACTAGGCACATTTCTTTAATGTATAAAAGGACAAAAATCATGTACTGATTATTTTTCCTTCGCCTCAAACTGAGAAAGCCTTTAGTGTGGACAAGTCATATAAAAAAAAACTCTATACTCGTTCAATTGAACTCTAATTCCTTCTCATATAAAGGTATTTTTCTCATATTCCTTCTATAAAAAAAATTATATTTTTCACCCCAAATTTAAAAACAATTCAGCCCTGGCTCATGTGGCTCAGCTTGTTGGACATTGTCCTATTTCACCTAAGGGTTGCTTATTCAACTCCTGGTCAGGGCACATGCCCAGATTTGGGGCTCGATCCTTAGTGGGGGCATACACATTGATGTTTCTCTCTCTCTTAAATCAATAAAAAATCTTTTAAAAAAATTTCAGACCAGGCCCATAACATAAGTCTTTATTCCAATGGAAAAAGACGAACAAGTGAAAAGAGAGTTTTAATATGTGCAAGTAATCATCCCTTTACCAAGGGTTAATTTAACAGACACCATAATTTGTGACTGCTTAAAGCATAAATAAATTGACAAAAACCCACATGCTAGCCAAAAAGCTTCCATAACAACCTACCTCATGCTGTTTTCCAAAATAACACAGTTAAGAATAGGGAATTTGATGATATAAGACAATTTTAAAGTCTGTTCTATAACCTCAATCTTGTAGCAACTGTGAAAACTTAATGAAAAAAATACCATGCCAGATCTTTACATCTGTGACATGTATGTACCCTTTGATGAATTAAAAAAAAAAAAAAAGAAAGCTAATTTTCCCCTAATAACACAAATTGCACAAATCCTTCATGATTACAGAGTCTTGGGGAAAATAATTGTCTACTGGCTCTGACATACAGAAAACAGACCAAGATAGAACTAGCACAGCTGTTTAAGGGCTGAACAAGGCACCACAGGCTGCTCTGAGGCGCTGAGTCTTCATTGCTGTCAGAACAAAGCTACAACACTAGCTGTTCGCATTTTCCTCTATGTCTCCTATGCTCCCATTTAAAAGGTTTTAAAAAACCAGTAGCAGTACTTCAGGAGGATAACCCATCTTTTCTCTTTTTTAAAAAGCTGTTGCTCTCACATGTGTCCTGATCAGGGATTGAACATGCAACCTGATATGTGCCCTGTCTGAGAATCGAACCAGCCACCTTTGGTGTATGGATTGATGATCCAACCAACTGAGCCACACCAGCCAGGACAGATGACCTACCTTCTTGATGCCATTACATTTTTGTACAAAATGAAGGTAAAGTAAAAGAAGATATTTACTAGCCAGATATTTAGGCTTTGTGAGTTAAGGGGCATAATTGAGGATATTAGGTGGATACACATATACAAGATAGGAAAACAAATTTCTAAATATTATCCTGACAAAAGTCAAAATATAAAAACAATTGAGTAGCCGAAATGGGTTTGGCTCAGTGGATAGAGCATCGGCCTGCAGACTGAAGGGTCCCAGGTTCGATTCCGGTGAAGGGCATGTACCTTGGTTGCCGGCACATCCCCAGTAGGGGGTGTGCAAGAGGCAGCTGATCGATGATTCTCTCTCATCGATGTTTCTGACTATCACTCTCTCTTCCTCTCTGTAAAAAATCAATAAAATATTTTTAAAAAAAAACAAACAAAAAACAAACAAACAATTGAGTATAGTTTTTTGGTAATATCAGGCTAATGAAAAGAATGGAATTAATTTAGAAAGGGAGTGGATTAAGGAAAACAACTTAATTGGGATTCAAAGAGTGTTCCCTATTACCAAATCAATTACAAATGTTCATTTGTAAAACCAATTCTTTTAAATTTATTAATTTATTTTAATCTTTATTGTTGAAAGTATTACATATGTCCCCCTTTACCCGCTATTGGCCTCCTCCAGCCCGCCCCTGCCCCCACCACCTTATTGTTTGTGTCCATGAATTATGTATATATGCATACAATGTCTCTGCAAGGCTGCATAAAACCATGTGGTAGGCTATATTTGGATTACAGGTGTTTAAACTATGCCTGATCTAGAGCACACTGATATCTTACTATAGTTTTTTTTTATTTTTTATTAAGGTATTATATGTCTACATATCTTACCACTGCCCCCTCCATACCTTACTATAGTTTTTCACTGCCTTTATGCTATCCATAACTCTGCAAATTATAAAGAACTGACAGCAATGCAAAGTAATTATTGTCTATGGACTTGCATAAAATTATGTCCAGTAGAGATTTAATTGACTTTTCTTGCCCACTGTAGACGAAGTCAATTATACCTCTGTTCATTCATATCAATAATACTGATTTTAAATGTATTTATTCTTTGGGTTCTCTCCTGAACTGGTACTAACACCTTACTGATTCATTAATAATGAACTAAATAAAATCTTTGACATGGGTTCATTTTTCCTCTGCAAGTCATAATGATGCAATACCTGGTTTTGAAAGTTATCATTTAATAGAAAGAAATAGAAACTTTATAGTGGGAAGCATGACATAGTCTTTACCAAGTGACCAAAGTCAACATCACCAATTATGAGACCAATTAACACCTATGTCTCCTGACAGAAGTTATATCTTAGCTGCTATTTACTGCCTAAAATGTATAACATGATTCTCATCATGAGGAAGTGTCAGAAAGATCCACATTGATGTACATCTATAAATTAACCATCTCATACTTTTTAACAATATCAAGATCATAAAACACTGAGAAGTTATTGTAGATTAAGTAGACTAAAGAGACATGACAACAGCCCTGGCCAGTTTGGCTCAGTGGTTGGAGTGTCTGCTTGCAGACTAAAGGGTCTTGGGTTTGATTCCTTGTTAAAGGCACATAACTGCGTTGTAGGTTCGATCCCCAGCCCTGGTAGGGGTGCATGCAGGAGGCAACAGATCAATGTGTCTCTCTCATGTCGATGTTTCTCTCCCTCCCCCCCACTTCCTTTCTCTCTAAAAAACCAATGGAAAATATATCTTTGAGTAAGAATTAACAAGGAAAAAAAAAAAAGAAATGACAAAAAAAAAAAAAAAAAAGCAAAATGTGATCCAAAAAATAAAAGGTTTTCTTTTGCTGTAAATATCATTAGTGGAATATTTGATGAAAAATGATATGTTCTATAGTAATAGAATTTCATCAATTTTAATTCTTTAATTTGAAATGTATACTAAAGTGATTCAATATATCATGTCTATAGCTTATTCTCAAACATTCCTGAGGAAAAAAAATAAATCTAAAGACAAAGAGAATAATAATCCAGATGATATAATATTAACATCTGGGGAATCTGAGAGAAGGGTACAGAAAAATGTTCTTGTATCATTTTGTAACTATTCTGTGAGCATGAAATTATTTAAAAATAAAGATTTTTTTAAAGGACATATTACATATAAGGCTATGTTTCAGGGAACAGTAATTCCAGAGAATTGAGCTATACAAAACTGGGGATACAGTGCTTTTCCACATACTCTCCTGTCCTTAGGGCAGCAATTTTCAACCGGTGTGTTGCAGGAATTTTTAAAACATGCAGTACCTGACTATTAAGTCAGGAGCACTGATTTCTTGTTTCTTCGATTGTAAAAAAAAAAAAAAAAGACAACAGCCAACACAACAATAGCTGTGAATGAACCAAAATTATACCTATTTTCTTGGTTATATCATCAAAAATTATATTCTTGGTGTGCTGCAGAATTTCGGTAATTAATTTGTGTGCCATGAAATGAAAATTACTGCCTCAGGGATAGGAGTCTGAGCTGCAAAGGCCTCTCTCTGTCTGATAGCCTCCTCATAGATAAGACATTTCTTCACACTCTGGCCACAACCCAAAGATTTAGTGTCTAGTTATTTCTGCTAAGACCCAGCCTCCATACCACCCCTATACCTCTGGTCCATTCACAGGAGCTCCTGTGTGTTATCAGCAGAATCTGCATATGAACCACAACGCAAGGCTTTTGTAAATCTCATCAAGTATAAGACTCACCTGCAGACTGCACTCACATTTTTCTAGCAGCCCAAAATAAAGATATGAAAATGTGCAAGCTGCCCAAATTTAGATCACAGAACAGGGATCAGTAGCAGATCTTGAGGAAATATTAAGGTAAATAATTACATTCAGTAATTATCTCATAAAAATTACCTTGAGGAATGGAATCACAAAAGGACGAAGAGGAAAGTTTGTAGCTTCTTGGAGCTTGCAATGGAATTCTTCAATTGTTACTGTTGAGTTCTGAAAAGAGAAATAAATAACCTCCTTCAACTTCTAAAAGTAGACACTGTCCTCATATAAATCCCTTTTAAATCACAAAGTATAATTTCAAAAGTACTATTGTGATCTCAGATCCTTTTCAAAAGTTAACCAAATTATTTCCTTTATAAACAAAGTTTGACTGTCCTTTCTTTACTACCCCAATCTATCTATATTCCCCTCGAAGGCCAGCAGCCTGGGCTGCAGAATAGGGCGCCGTCTTTTTCACTGTGAAGACAGGCACCCAGGCCCTTTGTACTGCAGGGGTCATGGCAACACCTCAGGCACAGGAACCATATTTACAATGTTTGCAGTTGAACAGATTCGGATCAGTCTAGGATGTCAACTTAAAAGACTCAACCCAGTGCCTCATTCCTTCAGAAGTTGTTTTCTTCATAGGTTCTGCCTATCTCTTAGCATCAGTTCCCAGAGTCTTCTAAATTCAAAGTTTAAAAAAAGAGCCAAACACGTGCCTTCTGCATTGAAGGGTTGTTACAGTTTTGCAAATCTCTTTCATATCTAGCTTAATAAAAGACAGCTGGGTTCTTCAAGATGCTTCTGCATTTAATCTGTTGCAACATCCTATATCAAACAACCTCTAGAAAATTCCATCACACTCACGAGAGAATAAGAGTGAAAAGGCAAGTAACATCTTAGTATGATTATGAAAATAATTTTTACCTCTTGGGCTCTCTAACAGTCTGAGAGAATCCCAGGGGTCCCTGATAACACTGAAAAGTGCAACATGAAAGTTTAATACTCTGATTCATCTTTACCACATATAGAGGCTAACATGCAAGAGCATGGGGTGCTTTTACTGGAAATAAATCCTGAAGAATTCTATTTACAAACTTTGGGAACTGGTAGAACTTCCCTTATCTACACTGAAGAGTCAAACCCTACCCAGCTATCAGTCAGAAAAATCACTCCCTTTTACCACGGGTTCACCACACTCAGTACAGTATTGAAAGAAAAATTGTGTGAACCTTAAAAACTCCAAAGAAACTGTATTTTCATGAGGAGCTGTAGAACACTTCTTTAATATTATTTAATACTATTTGTTTAAATGAAATTTTTAATTTTACAAATTATTTGTCTGAAAATTAAGCTCGATACTTTTCCTTTTTCTCTGGCTTGGAAACAATGCACCAGGCACTGACTATATTAAGTAACAAAGCCTGTTGTTAATTTGGTTGAACCTCAATGGCTTGTTGAAACTCAGTTTTAAGGCATATTCAAAGTTTCTTAATGGAATAAATCAACAGCATAAGAAACTATTAGGTAAACATTATAGATCTGTTCTTTGATAAACTTATTTTAATGATTTCAGAGAGAGGAAGAGAGAGGGATAGAAACATCAATGAGAACCATCAATTGGCTGCTTCCTGCACACCCTCTACTGGGGACAGAGCCTATAACCTATGCATGTGCCCTGACAGGGAATTGAACTGTGACCGTCTGGTTCATTGGTTAATGCTCAACCACTGGGCCACACTGGCTGGGCTTGAAAAACATTTTTATAAACGATTGAAATCCACAAATTAACAATTTTACACAAGTTATATTAATAACTAATCTAGTTTGTAGATTTTGCCACATTGCTACAGGATTGGGAGTGAGCAGAAATATTTACAGCTTCTCTGCTGGCTTCAGTTTTGAGCCATATATGCAGGCAACTGTTGACAGTGATGCTGTACTTACCACCAGTGCTAGAACAAGTGTCCGAACCTTCTCCCCAATCTCAGGTGAGATGTCATTGCCAAACTGTTGCAGAGTGGTGAGAAAGCGTTTTAACTTGCTGAGCTGCCGAGCACCGCAGGTGGCTGGCAATTGTTGATTTGTTAGTGCAGATGATGTGGAAGAGGCAGGACCATTGCTGAATCTTTGTGGTGGTGATGGGGCACCGTTCAGGGTAGGAGGAGAATGGTTGGTGCCATTGCTTACTGAAAGAAAGCCAAATGAAAGACTCAATGCAAAACACAAGAATCTTTGATACATCCTTCTTGTTTGCATTCTCCATTTATTCACTCCAATTTTGTAAAGCACGTGTTAAGAGTACACAAGACACTATTTCTAACCAACAAGATTGAGACATACTGTCAGTTAAAAAAAAAAACAGTAACATAAAAGGTACTAAAACAGAAGAGCAGAGTACTACTAGAGCAAAGAGAAGGACATCTAATTCTTCTAAGTCTTTCATTAAAAAGATCACTAGAGCTACTGGAAAGAAAGCTCTACACTCAGCTTCAGCAATCCTGTAAATTAGTTGCAATGGTCTGCCATTTCTTTGTGTTCACAGAAAGGTCAACTGCCACTGGAGAGCTGCCCTTTTTTGAAACAGCCCATTAGAATAATACATTATTGTGCTTTTAGCCACTCTGATGCCCAGACAAGCTTTTTCATGGCCTCTTTAGTGAAAGCATATGATTACATATTCTGAAATAAAACATGTCCACCCCCAAGTAGTCAAATATGGAGGTAAAAAGGACCAAATTTATATATACATATCCCCTGTGCAAGCTTGTGCAATGGTGTTTAAATAAGAAAATGCATATAGCACCTAGTACATTGCTCTAACTTGATATGGATGGGTAGTATCCAAATAGAAATTTTCTGCTTTACGAGGCTAAATGTCTGTATGGGTCAATGTGAACTGGATGTAGCATGGGCATGGAAAGACAACACAAATTAAAATCTAGATCTGTGTGTGTCTCTCTCTAGATTTTAGATTTTAAACTGAAGCTTTTGTTGTTGTTGTTGTTTTTAATATATATGTATGACTGAATTCGTTAAGTTATAAAATTTGTGAAAATTCAGCTTTAGAAGATACTGCCAAACAATTTAGTCATACTTAAACAATGTGTGAGTGTTCAGGTTGCTCCACACATACTCACCAACACTTGACAATTCTTTTCACTTTGAACATTCTTGTGGGTACATGGTAGTGCTCTAGATTTTAGTTTGCATTTCCTGGATGACTAAAGTTGAACACCTCAGACTTACTGGCTAATATAATTATTTTTTAAAAATATATTTTATTGATTTTTTTACAGAGAGGAAAAGAGAGGGATAGCGAGTTAGAAACATCGATGAGAGAGAATCATCTATCAGCTGCCTCTGGGGATGTGCCCACAACCCAGGTACATGCCCTTGACCAGAATCGAACCTGGGACCTTTCAGTCCGCAGGCCAACGCTCTATCCACTGAGACAAACAGGTTTCGGCAAATTCTTATTAGCTGAATTCTGTCCCCCATAAATTCCCATGTTGAGGTTCTAACCCCTCCGTAGCTCAGAATGTGACTATATTTAGAGATAGGACCTTTAAAGGTTAATTGATGTCATATGGGTAGTCCCTAATCCATTATGACTATTTTCCTTAAGAAGAGAAAGGGACAACATGAATGTGTTGGCACAGAGGCAAGGGCAAGGGGGATTATAGCAAGAAGGCAGCTTTTGCAAGCTAAGGACAGAGGTTTCAGGGGATAAAAAAAATCAAACCTGCTGTCACCTTGATCTTGGATTTCTATCCTCTAGAACAGTGTTTCCAAAACTTTTGACATATGTGTACCCTTTCTATAATTTTCGTAATGCTTGAGTACCCCTCAAAAAAAAAAAAAAAAAAAAAAAAAAAAGATGTATTAGGCGCAGCTAAGCACGATGCAGTACATATCCCCACCAAACTCCGGTGCAACGCGTACCCCCACCAAACTCTTCCCGTACCCTTGGCGGTACGCGTACCACACTTTGGGAAACACTGCTCTAGAACTTTAAAAAAAATGAATTTCTATTGTTTAAACTACCTAGTCTATAGTATTTTGTTATGGCAGCCCTAGCAAACTAATACAATATTCTCTTTTTTGTAAAGAGACTTATTAGCACGATAGTCCTGGAAAACTTTTGTAAATAATTCAATAACTTTATGAATCTTACTTTAATTCCTATAAATCAATCTAACTTTAGTTCATTATTTTAGAACTCAAGAATTTAAAACACCTACTTCCCAGACAAAGAGTATGAAAAAAATATTGGGACTATTAAATTTCCAAATGCCCAAATTAGCTAAGTACTATTCTCAGAGGGCAAAAGCAATCTATAAAAGAAATAACCAGATATACATTTCTGAGATATCTCTCTCTCTCTCTCTCTCTCTCTCTCTCTCTCTCTCTCTCTCTTTTTTTTTTAAATATATATTTTATTGATTTTGTACAGAGTGGAAGGGAGAGAGATAGAGAGCTAGAAACATCGATGAGAGAGAGTCATTGACCAGCTGCCTCTTGCACACCCCCTACTGGGGATATGCCCGCAACCAAGGTAAATGCCCTTGACCGGAATCGAACCCGGGACCTTTCAGTCCCCAAGCCGACGCTCTATCCATTGAGCCAAACCGGTCTCGGCTGAGATATATCTCTTTTAATAGCCATTTTGAAAAGCTTGTGAATAGTATATATTGATATATGCAGAAGGCTTAATGGGAGCCAGTCACTTAGATACAAATGTCACTCAGAATCACAAATTCAAGTAACTAAGAGTTCTCACATGCTGTAGGAGTAAATGACACTGGTCTGGGTCCTCCGGGATTTATTGGTGGGAGGGGTGGCATGGTGGGAGGTGAGGATCTTGTCTGTATCTTCACTTCCACAGGCGATCCAGGCATTGCTGGCACCCTTTTCTCAGGACCAACTGTAGAGAATAAAAGAAATGGAGGTCAGAGTTTTCTATAAAATAATAAAAATAGTGACAATAATTTGAAATACTAACATACCGGTATTTTCCTAGAGGACTGAGAAGAAAATGCTTAGATAGACTGAATAGTGGTCTTCAAAAAGATATCTATCTCTCAATCCCTTGAATTGTAAATGCTTCCTTATTTGGAAAAAGGGTCTTTGAAAATGTAGTTAGTTTTGAGCGGAGGAGATAATCCTGGGTTATCTGGTGGGCTCCAATTCCAATAGAGGCAGTCCGTAGGACTCGACGAACGTTGTTTTGTGGTTATGTCGCCATCTCCCATTTATATGTTTTTAAAAAGTTCTGTCATTTGACATATGTGCATATGTGCTTTATGTCTTTTATTATTTATTTACCACAAGAAAAGGTCAGGAATTGTTATTTTTCTTTTAAAATTTTTTACAGTTTCACTTCATTACTGCTGTGCATGTGCTCCATGTGAGTGACGTAGGTGCTTATGTAGGTGGGTTCCGACTTATGGTGAAAATCGCATTATATCGCGCCATAGGAATGGCTCTCCGATGTAACCTGAGAACCTACTGTATAAAGGAACCCTCATGAGAAGAGCTGAAGAGATACACACACAAACAGAAGACTACATGGAGACACAATCATACAGAGAGGACACAGTGTGACAACGGAGGCAGAGATTAAATGAGGCATCTACAAGCCCAGGAATAGCAAGGGTTATCAGCCAGCACTAGAAGCCAGGAAGAGTGGTCTGGAATTGATTCTTCCTCTGAGGCCTCAAGAAGGAATCAACCCTCCTGATACCTTAATTTTAGACCACTGGCCCCCTGAACTATGAGAGATTATTGTTTTAAGGCACCCGGTCTATGGAACTTTGCTACAGCAATCCTAAAATACTGAAACAAGGCAACAAGGTCAAAGATTGATGAGACCAGAAAGTTAACAGTGAGGATAGTGGCTGGGAAAGAAAAAAAAAAAACACCAGTTTATAAATTCTGTTGATCTCAACTACATTCTGTATAACTTCTCTTTATAAGTGAATCAAGTTAATGGGGGGGGGGGGGAAACTAATTGGGAACTATTTAGATCAGTGTCAATAATCAGTTGTATATAAATTACTATGAGTGAAATACTAAATTTTTGTTGTTGTTGCTAATCCTCACCCAAGGATATATTTTTAAAATATATTTTATTGATTTTTTTACAGAGAGGAAGGGAGAGGGATAGAGAGCTAGAAACATCCACGAGAGAGAAACATCGACCAGCTGCCTCCTGCACACCCCCCACTGGGAATGTGCCCGCAACCAGTGTACATGCCCTTGACTGGAATCGAACCTGGGACCTTTCAGTCCACAGACTGATGCTCTATTCACTGAGCTAAACTAGCTTCGGCCCCAGGTTATTTTTCAATTGATTTTACAGAGAGGAATAGAAAGTCAGAAACATCGATGAGAGAGTAACATCGACCAGCTGCCTCCTGAACACCCCCTACTGGGGATGTGCCCACAACCCAGGTACATGCCCTTGACCGGAATTGAACCGGGATCCTTTAGTCCGCAGGCAGATGCTCTATCCATTGAGCCAAACCAGTTTCTTTCAATTGACTTTTAGAGTGTGGAAGAGAGGGAGGGGGAGAAACATATATGAAAACATTGATATGAGAGACACATTGATTGGTTGTCTTCTGCCAATAGGACAGAACCTGCCCTTGACTAGTTATTGAAGCTGGGCCCTTCAGTGTATGAGTCGACACTCTAACTATCAAGCAATACTGTCCTGGGCTAAAGCACTAAATTTTTATACATATCAACTACTCTAATAGGAAAAAAGATGTGGGTTCAACATTTTTAATATCAGGCATATAAATGTCACTTATAATATTTGTTTAAAAAGATGAAAAGTAGAAATGATTCTAAACCAAGCATGAACTACTTCACCCATGGAGATAATACATAAGCAGTGTTTGATAACACTAGACAGCAACAAATTCTAGAAAAGATAAATTTTATCGATTATACTTAATGACATTAGAATTAGGACTGAGCTCATATATAAATAAGATTTGAGCCCTCGCTGGTTTGGCTCAGTGGACAGAGCATCAGCCTGTGGAAAGAAGAGTCCCATGTTCGATTCCAGTCAAGGGCACATGCCAGGGTTGTGGGCTTGATCCCGTGTGGAGTGTGCAGGAGGCAGCCAATCAATGATTTTCTCTCATTGATGTTTCTCTCTCTCCATTTCCTTCCCTCTCTGAAATCAATAAAAAATATTTTTTAAAAAGACTTGATTCTGAAGAGTAATATTTTAATATCTTCAAAGTAATTTTCCCCATTAAAGGGAACTTGTTATATACTTGGTTAATAATAGAGCCAAGGCTACCATAATCACCTTTAAATTGAGCTATTTGCCTTTCAGTAATTCAAAGTTTTTCACTTAAGTTCCATGTACTTATTCTCCAATAAATTCAAATGAAGTACAAGAAATGGACACCAAAGGTTCAAATGAGAATGTTAAATCAAAGATTTCTTTCAGTGGCATCACAGTTGTAAACAATACATACAAGAGCATTCATGGCATGGCAATAAGCACATCTTCGCACATTCATGGGCATGGTCTAATGAGGAAAATATCCCCAAATATTATTTTTAATGCTTCAATTTGCCACATTTTTGGGAAGAAATATAATGAATGCAGGAAGTCAATCAAGGAAGCAATGTTCCTAAATTGCAAATTCCCCAACAAAAATGTGCAGCTCTCCAAGAGCCATGTGGGCAACACTCTGCCAGCCTTCCCCCTCTCTCTGTCCAGGACATGTTCTTTGTAAAATTGATGGTTGTCCTGTCTGATTAGTGGACTAATGAGCTGTTGCGCTTGCCTTTTTCTTCCTGACAGTATTTTCTCAATGCCCTTCAGAGAAAAGTTGACACATTTCCAGCACTTCCATCTGGGGCCCAGCTTTCTGGAGGACTGGGGACGGGGGTAGGGAAGGAAGGAACTGACAGTTGTCTCGCACTGTTATGTGTTGTGTATGGTGTGCAATAACCTAGAGGGAGCCTTTCTTCAGACCACCTGCCTTTACAGCAAGGGCGCCAAAGGCCTAAAGAGGGCTTAGCAATGAGGTGTGTTTTAACATTCAGTACTTGGCAGAATGAAAACCTCAGAGCTGCCCAAATGCAGAACGCTAAATAATATACCAAGAAAAGCTTAGATACTGGGTAAAACTTAGCCCCCAGAGTACTATTTACAGATTAAAACTACCCCTCTTGTTCAGGTCACTATTCAGAAACCTGCAACACTAGTTATTCCTCATGTTTCAAGCAATGAAAAAGCATGAGTACAGAGACTAAGAGATTTGCTGTGAATCCTCATTCTGTTACTAATGAATTTTGATCAAATAATTTAATCTTTGTGAGTAAAATTTTCAACACTAGTAGCCTAGTGCACGGACTCATGCACACTGAAAGGTAATTAATTAGAAATTAATATTTTAATATTGCTATTCACCCTTTCTCTATAATAGAAGTGTCAGAGATTCAAGAAAATTAGTAAGATGTATATGAAAATAACATATAAATTGATTAATAAATAATAATAACATGATACAACAACACAAAGACATAATATAAAAACATTGATAAAAACAATGATTGGTAAATTGATTAAACTTATTCTAATATATCCCTGTATACCACATTAAGAGTAAAAACACTTTCAAAGTGCTTGACTAATTCAATTCCCCTTGTGATGAAGTATTTACAACTTTAATGTTACACACTCTTCGAACTTGAGAGAAAGCAACATATAACTGACTGTGTCCAAAAACTGATTCAGGCAGGACTATTCATACTCTGTCTAGAGTTTGTCCTTGTGATTTATTAATAGTCATTGCAAATCAAATTCAACTACTAAGCCACATCAGCTGGGCAAAATCACATTTCTTGAAAACAAATCAGACTCCTAACTAAAAAACAATTGGGAAGTTTTAAAGAGAATGATCTTTGGAGGCAGAGGCCGAAGGTATATAATTTTGTGTTTTTTTGTATGTATAAACATACATTTATATGGTTCAAAATCAATATAAAAAGAAATATTCCTTGCCTGTGTCCCTACAAACTCCACTCAATAGGTAACCATTTTAATTGGTTTCTTATGTATTCTTCCATTCTTTCTAGGTACAAATAAGCAATATCCTTTCTAGGTACAAATAAGGTTGACCTATGAACCAGGAGGTCACGGTTTGATTCCGGTCAAGGCACATGCCCAGGTTGTGGGCTCAATCACCAATATGAGATGTACAGGAAGCAGCCAATCAATGATTCTCATCATTGATGTTTCTATCTTTCCCGTCCCTTCCCCCTTCTCTCTCTAAAATCAATAAAAAATATATATTTTTAAAAATTCTTATCCCAATCCCCATGTATATATTGTACAAGGGTAACATAGTTACATTAAACTGAACACTCCCAATAATGACCTCTTTTGTTCAATCCCTTTTGCAATGCATCAGGAAGTGGGTTCTATTCCTATCTCCTAAACCAGGCCAAGCTGTCTGACTTGCTTTGGTAATGTGATGGGAGTTACAGAACAGAGTGCCAGTTCTAGGCCTCTCTTGGAACCCTGGTTCTGCCATTAAAGCAAATCCAACTAGTCTACTGGACAATGACACCACATGGAGCAGAGAGAGATGAGCTGTACCATCTAAAGCCAGCTGAACCCCAAACATGTGAGAGCCTAACATAATGAGTCTGATCTGCAGCTAGCTGACTGAAGACATGTGAATGAGTAAGCACAACCAAAACCAGAAATGTTTGACTCATAAGCAAAAAACAAACAAAACAAAAAAAACAACAAAAAAAATCTACAAATTAAAAATGAAAAGCTTGCCGAAACCGGTTTGGCTCAGTGGTAGAGCATCAGTCTGTGGACTGAAAGGTCCCGGGTTCGATTCCTGTCAAGGGCATGTACCTTGGTTGCGGGCACATCCCCGGTAGGGGATGTGCAAGAAGCAACTGTTCGATGTTTCTCTCTCATTGACGTTTCTAGTTCTCTATCTCTCTCCCTTCCTCTCTGTAAAAAATCAATAAAATATATATATATTTTTTTAAATGAAAAGCTTATTGTTTTAGGCTACTAAGTTTTAGCATGCTTTGCAATAGAGTAACTGACCAACAGAAACTAATTAATCTATACCTATACAAATTGTGGGTGGTTATTGACTTGTACTCCATATTCAGATTCAATTGCTCCTTGTTTTTTTTTTTTTATTGTTCTTATTTTATTTTATAATTTTATATGTCCAAAAATTATATATAAAAAAAAGATGCATGATATATCATTGTGGATGTACCATAGTTTACTTACTCAATCCAATATTGATGAATAACTGGATTGTTTTCAATCATTTATAGCTGAATTTTGAGGCTCTCCAGATTCTGTGCTACTGACTACCTTCTATTTGCCAGGTTTAGGGTAACAGATAAAATAAGACAGGACCCTAAATGATGGGAAAACCAGATATATTCAAATGTGTACAAAAGTACTCAGAAAATAAAGAAGTAGAAATGTTACTCTCTATTAACTCCACAGGAGTCTTGACAGACCATTAAGTAATTTAGTAGGAAGACTAACATGGGCTTTCCAGGCAGCACATAGGGAGAAAAGCCTGAAGGCTACAGATCTACTTTAACTAAAGATCAGAACCCACAGCATCTCTTTAACCACTGCCAAGAGTAGGTAAATATTCTGGAGTAACTATCAGACAAGAAGCATATCCAGGAGGAGCAATTAAGATGGTGGCATAGATAAACACTAAACTGCTGCCTCACACAACAATTTCAAAACTACAACTAAAAGACAAAACATCTATACCCAGAACCACGGAAAAGCTTGCTGAGTGGAAGTTCTACAACTAGAAGGAAAGAGGAAAGAGTATTGAGACATTCACAAGCGCTGAAAAGCTGAGGTACGGAGACCCGTGAACCAGGCCAGTGGTGGGCATTGCTTTTTTCTTTTCTTTTTTAAAATATATTTTATTGATGTTGTACAGAGAGGAAGAGAGAGGGATAATCAGAAACATCGATGAGAGAGAATCATCGATCAGCTGCCTCCTGCACACCCCCTACTGGGGATGTGCCTGCAACCAAGGTACATGCCCTTGACCGGAATCGAACCTGGGACCTTTCAGTCCGTAGACCGATGCTCTATCCACTAAGCCAAACCAGTTTCGGCAGGGGCATTGCTTTTTCCAACCCGAAGGGAGATAAGCTCTGAAATCCAGTTTCTGGGGAAACGTGGGGGACCCAAACTTCTACAGGGAGAAGCTGGACTGTCTGCCATTGGGTTGGAAAGTGAGGGTGGCTTGCTTGCAGAGCTGCGAGCAGGAATAATTGTTTACTGCGCTGGAGCATGAGATGTGGGGATGCGGTCTGAGACCAGAGATGGCTGACTGGCAGCCATTGCTGCTTGCCACACCATAGCCTGGTGACATCCTGAGACTGCACCCTACACAGTCTGCAAAACCACCCAAGCTCCCAGCAGTGGCTTTTGCATATGAATGGCATGCCCCATTGCTGCTTAACCTAGCAAACTGCAGCCCTGGTCAGACAGCTCTAAAACCTCCAAACCCCAAGCAAAGAGAAGAAAATTGTAGTTCTCGCTGTAGCTCCTGCAGGGTGGCCTCAGACAGTAGCAGACCTGCACCCCATTGGAGATCCAGAAGACAGTGTATCTAGTGGTCAGTGTGAGACACCAGATTTCAACTCCTCACATCCATAAGTGACACATTCGGGAGGTGGACTCAGTGAGCACCAAAGCCCCACTGAAACAAGGCCTGCACCATAAGCATGTCTACAGCACAGCAGTTCTTCCATTATAGACACAGCGGGTCCTCACAGCAAATTGGCCTGGAGGTCAATTCCTCCCAGTGTACCAACAACAATCAAGGCTTAACTACACCAAGACTTTGAACTCAGCCCATAAAGGGGTGTACCAAGAGTGTCCACCTCAGGTGATTGGGGAGGCTGAACTATTGGCCCCTATAAGTCACCTACCACACAGATCCACTCCATCAACACAGGGAAGCAGCCAAAATGTGGAGACAAAGAAACATGTCATGAATGAAAGAAATGGAGGAAAGCAAACTACTGGAAATAGAGTTCAAAACCACATTTAATCGCACACCTAGGCTGGTTCCCCTGCAACCCTTTGCTTCTGATTACAAAGGAGAGATCACTCAGATTGGCTGGCCCTAAGAGACAGCAGGAGGAAACTGCTTTTCTGAAAGCTGAGAAACAGAGCGGGGAGAAATCATCCGGGACTCAGCTCTGAGGCAAAAAAACAGTATTGAGTGCCATAGAAAAAGGCTAGAGCAGCCAAAAAGATGGGGATATCAATCCAGAAACACTGCCACCTAGGGACTGGAGTACAAACTGACTGTGTTTATTACTAATTTTATTTGATCAAAAACCAAGAAACTAAGGAATCGCCACCTTAAAATCAAGGACTAGTTTACAACACTGAGGTGCAGCCAAACAGAATAACAGAAGAAGTGAATGGCCCTCACAACTGCACATTTTTGCAAATTTTTTTAATTCTTTTATTTTATTTTCATTTTTTGCATCTTTTACTTAAAAAACAAATTTTTTCCTTTTTCCTCATTTGATTTTAACTTTTTAATTATTACATTTTTAGGTTCAATCAGCATTATTACTACTGCCATTTAAATTTTTTTTTTAAGTGCCATTTTATTTTCTGTTTATTTTACATTGGAATTAGTGTTCTTCATTTTATGTTCATTTCTCCTTTAACATTGTTTAATCCTATCTCAACACGACCTTAATACCATCATTCTCTTCCTAACCTTCCCCCTTTTGCTATCCTGTTTATCTTACCCCTTTCCTGCTATAGATTTTCCCTACTCTTTCTGTCTCCCCACTGCTAAAATTTCTACCCTACTTATATATCTAATTTCCAATCTCCTGTACCAAGTGCATACAAACCTCTCTATGAGCTGTATTAACTAGCAAAAAAAAAAAAAAAAAAAATTGTTTTCCTCTCTGTCCTTTTTAAAATATATATTTTATTGATTTTTTACAGAGAGGAAGAGAGAGGGATAGAGAGTTAGAAACGTCAATGAGAGAGAATCATAGATCAGCTGCCTCTTGCACACCCCCTACTGGGGATGTGCCCGCAACCAAGGTACATGCCATATATGTGTGTGTGTGTGTGTGTGTATACATACATATATATATAAGGGGGGGGGGGGGGCGAAACCAGTTTGGCTCTGTGGTAGAACGTTGGTCTGCGGACTGAAGGGTTCAAGGTTCGATTCCGGTAAAGGGCATGTACCTGACGTCTCATTGACGTTTCTAACTCTCTATCTCTCTCCCTTCCTCTCTGTAAAAAATCAATAAAATATATTTTAAAAAAAGGTCACTGGCTACAGTAGGGCAAATGGTGAGATCATAGTGCAGGCAAAGACTACTTATAAGGTTGTTATAGTGACAGATGATTGTGGCCTGAGATAGGGAGTATCAACTGGCATGGTAAAAGGGGGTTGGATTTCAGAGATATTTAGTTAGAACAGAATAGAGTTAGAAAAGGATTTGTTGAATGATTAGATGTGGAAGATAAATTGGGGTAACATCTGGAATTACTGACCTAGATAGAGGCAACTAGAGAAGTGTGTTTAATGGGAGAGATGAAGAGTTCCATATGTATTGAACATACTGCTTTCATGATGCTTCTGTGATAGCCAAGAGGATGTTCCAGTTGATAAATTCAGAAGTCTGGTGTTGAAAAGAATAATCTGGTCTAAAATTGTGAGTTATCAGTATAAAAGTAAGAAAGTTTTGGCTATAAGAGGTTAAAAAGATGTTATGTTTCAAAAACAAATAAAATGAATTATGCCTGCTGATTTTTCCCCTATTGACTTTTACTCCATATTCAGTGGTAATGGATAATTAACTATTATACACGAAATATTTGATCATACTTTAATAGTTTATTCAATTCCTCTTCTTCAAGCTAATAGATTTTTTTTTGATTAGTTATAAAGTCAAATATTTACATATTTATAAGCCCCTAACTCATTACTTCCCTTGTTCTGCAATTTGTCTATACTGTTTCACAGAAAATTTTGCTTTGCATTTCTCTGCAGGTGCTTTCTGTTCCCAATTCTAGAGAGCCAGGCTCAGCTAACCATGTCCATCTTCATTCTAAACCAATGCCTTTTAGGATAATTCCACTCACAGGAAAATTATAAGACAGGAAAGAAGGACAGAAAAAGGAATATGGTAAGAAAGGTGTTATTTTCATAAACTGGAATTAAAAAAAAATAGTTATTTTTATGAAAATTTTTTTTATTAGTTTGTTAGAGGTGCCTTAAGAAAGTTATCACACACTGAATGGCTTAAATTACAGAATACACTTTCTCAAAATTTTGGAAGGCAGAGGTGTTGACAGAACTCATTTTTTCTGTGGCCTCTCTCCTTGGCTTGTGGGTGGCTTCTTCTCTCTGTGTCTTCATACATAATCTATGTCCAAATTTCCTCTTCTTATATGGATATCCAGTCATATTGACCCACCCTAATGATCTCATTTTAATTGCTGTATTAAAGACTCTGTTTCCAAATTCAGTGACATTCTGAGGTTTTGGGGTATTAGGACTTCAACATGAAATTTGTGGGAAACACAATTCAGCCCAATAGTGGGGGTGGGAATGCTGAAGAAAGCAGATTAAGGAGGTTGACCAGATTTTCCTGAATTGACTTTTAGTATTCTCTCATTCATTCATTCAAAAATAGTTGAGTAATTACAAGATATCTTACTGCTGAGAATAGACAGTAAATAAAATAAAAGTAAATAAAAGATAGAGCTCAAGGAACAATTCTACAGTTTTTAGCCTGGAAGGATGGAGTTGCCATCTATTGAGAAGTGTAAAAATGTGAAAGAAAAATGGGTGGAAGGGTATTTAAAGACCAGGACTAAATTTGAAATGCCTATTAGATATTCAAATGGGGATGTTGGAATAGGCAGCTGGATATAAAAATATAGAGATGAGGCCTGGGGTGGGAAAGTCTAAGCTCTGGATTAATAGTTGTCAACTGTTGAAAATATCGATGCTATTTAAAGCCTGAAACTGGATTATCTTAGAGGAAGGGAGTATAGAATAGAGGTTCAAGGACTGATCTTCAGGTACTCCAATTTTTAGGGATCAAAGAGAGGGGGGAAAAAAATAACCTAAAGAGAGAGAGAGAGAGAGAGAGAGAGAGAGAGAGAGAGAGAGAGAGAGAGAGAGACAGACAGACTGAGCCCGCCCGTGTGGTTGGGTGGCCACCCATGCACCAAGGAGGTCAATGGTTTGATTTCCAGTCAGGGCATATGCCCATGTTTCAGGCTCAATTCCCAGCATGGGGCAAGCAGGAAACAGCCTATAGATGCTGATGCATTGATGTTTCTATCACTCTCTCCCTCCTCCTGCACATCTCTCTAAAATCAATTTAAAAAAATATTTAAGCCCTAGCTGGTTGGGCTTAGTGGATAGAGTGTCAGCCTGCGGACTGAAGGGTCCAGGTTTTGATTCCGGTCAAGGGCACATGCCAGAGTTACAGGCTCGATTCCCCATAGGAGACATGCAGGAGGCAGCCAATCAATGATTCTCTCTCATCATTGATGTTTCTCTCTCCACCTCTTCCTTCCTCTCTGAAATCAATAAAAATATATTTTAAAAAATATTTAAAAGAAAATGGTCTGGAAGGAGACATTAACCTTAAAAAAAAAAAAAAAAAAAAAAAAAAAAGGTAGAAAATGAGCAGTCTTTTGCTTCTTGGTGAGCCTGGCTAGAGGTCCATCAATCTTGTTTATCCTTTCAAAGAACCAGCTTTTGGTTTCACTGATCTTTTGTATTGTTTTTTGGTCTCTATGTCATTTATTTCTGCTCTGATCTATCCATCCATCCATCCATCCATCCATCCTTCTTTCTGCTCACTCTGGGCTTTTTTTGTTGCCCTCTTTTTAATTCTTTAAGTTGTAGAGTTAGATTATTTACTACCATTTTTTCTTGTTTTTTGAGGTAGGGCTGGAGAGCTATCAACTTCCCTCAGGACTGCTTTCATTGTGTCCCATAGATTTTGGAGTATTGTGTTTTCATTGTCATTCGTTTCCAGGATGTTTTTGATTTCTTCTTTGATTTATTTGGTAACCCAATCATTGTTTAATAGCATGCTACTCAGCTTCCAAGTGTTTGATTTTTTAATAATTTTTATTGTATTTTATTTCTAATATGCCATTGTGATCTGAGAAGATGCTTGGTATGATTTCAATCTTCTTGATTTTGGAGAGACTTTGCCTATGACCCAATATGTGTTCTATCTTTGAAAATGTCCCATATGCACTTGAAAAGAACGTTATGTATATTCTGTAGTTTTGAGGTGAAATGTTCTGAAGATGTCAATCTAATGATTCTTTTAGGATTGCTGTTTCTTTGCTGATTTTTTTTGTCTAGAGGATTTATCCACTGATATCAGTGGGGTATTAAAGTCCCCTACTATGATTGTATTGTTGTCAATCTCTCCCTTGACATTTTCCAGGAGTTTTTAATTTATTTACTTTTTTAAAAATATATTTTATTGATTTTTTACAGAGAGGATGAGAGAGAATCATCGATCAACTGCCTCTTGCACACCCCCCATTGGGGATGTGCCCGCAACCAAGGCACATGCCCTTGACCGGAATCGAACCTGGGACCTTTCAGTCCGCAGGCTGACGCTCTATCCACTGAGCCAAATCAGTTTCGGCTCCAGGAGTTTTTTTTAAATGAATTTGAGTGCTCATGCATTGGGTGCATATATGTTTATCAGGGTTATATCCTCCTGTTGTATGGATCCTTTTAGTATTATGAAGTGGCCTTCCTTATCTCTTGTTATGGCCTTCACTTTGAGGTTTATTTTGTCAGATATAAGTATTACTACCCCAGCTTTTTTTTTTCCCTTTTTTCCAATTTCCATTTGCCTGAAAGATATTTTTCCATCCCTTCACTTGCAGTCTGTGTTGAGTCCCATGTTCTGAGGTGGGTCTCTTGTAGACAGCATATATATGGATCATGTTTTTTTTTTTTGTTGTTGTTGTTTTTTATCCATTCAGCCGCTTGATGTCTTTTGATTGGAGCATTTAGTCCATATGATTGGAGCATTTAGTCCATTTACATTTAAAGTTATTATTGATAGATACTTGTTTAAAGCCATTTTTATTTTTTGTGCCTGTGTTCCTTCTTCCTTTTTATACCAGTCCCTTTAGCATTCTTGCATTGCTGGCTTGGTAATGATAAACTCCCTTAGCCTTTTTTTTTTTTTTTTGTCTGAGGGTGGGATGGAATGGTGGGGAGGGGAGGGCAATGGGGGGGGTAAGGACACATATGTAATACCTTAATCAATAAAGAAAAAAAATTTTTAAAAATAAAAACAAAAACATCTAAAAAAAAAAAAAAAAAAAAAACCTGCCAAGTCATTATGTGGTGTACCTTAAACTTACATAGAGCTTTATGTCAATTATGCCAATAAAACTGAAAAGGAAATTTTAAAAAGAAAATGAGCAGCCAAGAAAATGGGGGAAAAACCCAGAAGCCAAGTAGCAGGCCCTCTAGATTTCAAGATAAAATATATAAATGTGCACATAGGAATACATTTTAGATATTTAGGTGATTATAGGGAATAAGCCAATGGTTAAGAAAATATCTTTAAAAACCAATTATTTTAAAATTTTCACTTTTGTCAAAGTATCAGCAAACAAGAATATAATTACAAAAAGGTTAGAACAAATATATTATTTGTAGCAAAGGATACAAAAGAATTTTAAGAGACTACACACAAATCTCACTCCAAAATTTAATTGGGACAAAACAAGTATAATGGCTAAAGTACTTTATACCAAATAAAATAGTTAATATAAAATTTTTCTCCCTCCCCCAATTTAAGACTATCTCTTAGCTAAAATAGAACATATAGAAAATATGAAAAAGCTTATACACAGCAAAACATATTAGGTGTACCATTAATAATGCAGATTTTGTAATAAAAGAAAACATGATAATTTCAAGAAAAACATCAAAAATGCTTTATTCTAAGTAACGTCCATCGCTAGCTACACATTTCCCCGATCTTTCAGGTACTTTATGGATACCATCCCAATAGAACTTTCCTTGTTTTGAGGCAAAAATCATTCAGAGACCCAATTTTCCACTTCTTTGTATGTTTTGAAGTGCTGCTCAGAAAGTGCGTGTGCCATTGATTGGAACAAGTGGTAATCTGAAGGAGAAGTTCTGGTGGATATATGTATTTTAATACTTGCTAATACTTCCCAGGCAAAGTCTTTTAACCTGTCTTTATCTGGTTTTGAAATGTGTGATGGTGTGTTATCATGAAGCAAAATTACTTTGCTGTGTCTTCTAGCTGGTTCTGGCTGTTTCACCATCAAAGTGTGGTTAAATTAATTATTGTATTTGTTGTCGGTATCCATCAATATTAACGGTTCCACCTGGTTTTAGAAGCTCATAATACATCACATCTTCCTGATCCCATCAAATGCAGAGTATTGTCTTTTTTCTGAACATGGCTTTGCAGACGATGTTGATGGTTGGCCTGGATCAACTCATAATTTTGTGCATTTAGGATTCTCAAAATAAATCCACTTTTCATCACCAGTCACAATTCAATGCAAAAAAACCTTCCTTTCATGAGGTTGTAGCAACATTTTACTGATGACTTTTCAGTTTTACATTTGTCTTTTGTTCAGTTGATGTGGCACCCATTTTCCTTCCTTTAAAATTTTTCCCTTTGCTTGTAAACGATCGAAAATTGCTGATCAACGTTTAATCTTTCTGCAAGTTATTTTTGAGTTTGACATACATCTTCACCCAATAATGCTTATAATTGTTGGTCTTCAAACTTTTTTGGTTGACCTGGACATCTTTGTCTTACACATCGAAATCATCACTTTTAAGGTGTTTAAACCAGCATTCACAAGTATCTTGAGATGGAGCATGTTCACCATAAGCTTTCCGAAGTATACGATGACTTTCAGCAGCACTTTTCTTTAAAATAAAGTAATGAATTAAAACTTCCTGCAAATGCTCTTTTTGGGGGCATAAAATTTGACATTTTTAAATGTATAAATATCTATAATGTTAACACTTTCAGAAAATTTGACATATGAAGTTTTGAAGCTTGTCAATACAACAAAATAGCATACATATCAAATAGCATATATAGCAACATATGTGTAACTCCATTTATTGAAAAAAATCCGCATTATTAACCAATACACCTGGTAAGATGGAAAAGGCAGTTTGACAAGTGGATCAAATTGTAAATCAGCTGGATATTTATATCCTTAACAAGTCAAAGTCAGGCTTATGTAGAATATAGAACACTGGGCATAAAACTAAAATATATGACTGAATCCTGGTTGTTCTGTCAACTTGTCAGCTAGGGGCTCTTGGGCAAATCACTCCAGAGCCTTGCTTTTCTCCTCTATAACACGGAAGGGGAAGGGGGAAGATGCTGAAAGGCCAATAAAGTAACAACTAAGAATGTACTCTTTTATACGATTAAAGTATAAGATAGTGTTAGATAGCTATCCAACAGAAATGTATTAACAATCAGTATGCCACTAATATGTTGAAAGTAACAAAAGGATCTTTTCCAATGCTAATGATTTTAATATTTAAAGATATGTTATAATTGCCTGCCAACATCAAAACCCTGTTGATAACCTTAATGCAAGTTAAAAGCAGCAGCAACACAGCTAGCTGAGTTGATAATGTAAATAGGGAAGAGTGAAATATGGATTGTTGCCTCCCAGCTCCAGCAAATGTTTATTTGGAATAATATATTATCTAGTCCAACTGCACACCATCTGTTTCAAGTCTCCACTAAGTTAATATTTCTCACATGAACAGAAATGACTTAAAATTACATTTGATTAGCATCTTGCCTTCCTATGGTGGTTATCCTACCAGCAGTCTCAATCTACTGAACCCCAGCCTCTTAACACTGTGCAGCATTACTGCTTTAGCCAAACATATTTAGCTAAAGTCAGATAACTCAGAGAACTGAGGCTCTCAGAGAATAAGCTAATTCTAGTCCTTCTTAGTCAAATGGATTCCTTCTTACACTTTTTTTGGAGACAGGGAGAAATGATATAAATTTCTCACACAGCTTTCCTATGATTCAAAACTAGGTCTCTCTGGTTTCATTTACTAATGCGTCTGTGCTACAATTTCTTTGGAACACAGAACCTTCTGGAATAATACTTCAGTAAATCCTGACAGCTCAACTCTAAATATATCACAACTAGAGGCCTGGTACACGAATTCATGCATGGGTGAGGCCTGGGTAGCAATCGGGGCCAATCGGAGCTGTCTTGCCTAATCCCCACAGGAAGTTGGTCAGATGGGAAGGGACTGAGGCAGGGCTCCAGGGCATGTCCAGTCCTGTCTCGTCCAGTCTCAATCAGCTGGACGCCAGCAGCAAGGTAACTTACAGGTTGGAGCATCTGCCGCCTGGTGGTCAGTGCTTATCATATCTATCTGTCAAACGGTTGACACTTAGCGTATTAGGCATATATATTATATATATATATATATATATATATATATATATATATATATATATATATATAATGACTTATCCTGTCTCCACTGTTCTACTTTAGCTCAAGCCACTGTCATCTCTCACCTGAACTACTACAGCTGCTCCCTAACTAATCTTTCTGCTTCTGCTTTTGTCCCTTTCAATCCAATCTCCATGTAGCAGCCAAAAGTGCTGATTTTAAAACTTCAAAGAGATCTTTTCACAGATCTATTTAAACTTCTCAAATGACTCCCCAATGCTGTTATATAAAACACAAACTCTTTACTTTGGCTTAAATACAAACATCAATCTAGCAGTTCTCAAAAATGTGGTCTAGGAACCCTTGGGGATTCTATAGACCCTTTGGATGGTGTGGTTGTACCCTCACCTGGAGGGTCAAAACAATATTCATAATAATACAAGGTTATCTGCCTTCTTTACTCTTGTTACTCTTCCATGAGTATATAGTAATTTTCCTCCAGTGGCTACATAATTAATAATAGTACAAGAGATGTAAGGCAGAAGTAGACATGCGAAAACAGTTATATTCTATTAAGCCAGTCACCAGAGTATTGGGAAACTGTAAAACAGTGCCACTCTTCTTATTAAAGTTTGCTTTGAAAATCAATTTTCATAAAAATGTTATTTATACTAACATGTAATAAGTTTATTATTTTATTTTTGCTTTTTTTATTTTTTATTTATTTTTTGTATATTTTATTGATTTTTTTTTGCCCCCCTCCCTCCTATACATACCCTCACTCCCAAGAGTTTTATGTCCATTGGTTGTACTTATATGCATGTATACAAGTTTATTATTTTAAAGGAATTAATATTTAAAATTTTTAAATTTTCAATGGGAATGTGGTGTGTTTCCTATAAAAAATGTTTATAAAAAAAAAGAGTGCAAAGAGATCCTGAAACCAATGAGCTTGTAACTGCTGGCCTAGCCCATGCCTATCTCTACAATCTCATACACCTATCCCAGTGGTCGGCAAACTGTGGCTCGGGAGCTGGAGTTTGAAGCTCTGTTGACTAATGAGTTTGCTGATCACTGCTAGGGAAAAACACTTAAAAAACATTTTAATAATGTACTAATGTCTTTAACCTGAAGTCAAAACTTCTGGGTAAGGATAATGCCCAATGGTCTGCAAACTCATTAGTCAACAGAGCAGAAAACCACGGCTCAAGAACCGCAGTTTGCTGACCACTGACCTATCCTGTCCACAGAATGCACTAGTTATGCTGACCTTTCTTTTTACTTCTCAAATACCCAATTGAACTACTATTTCGGTACCTTCGGCCTAGAATTGGCTTCCACCAAGCTGTTACATGACTGACTCCTTATCATTCAGATGTCAGCACAAGTATAATTTTCTCAGAGCGTCAGTAACTAAACTTGCTCCACTATCCCTACCAGACCATTCCATGACATTAGTGATTTTCTTCATTGCAGTTATTACCATCCCACCAATCAGGCAAGTGACTGATTGCTCACCTTTGGGAAAACAAAGGCCTTTTCTATATCGTTACCATACCTGTAGAGCCTAGAGCATGCAACACCAACTCACAATGGTCAAAAGTGGCACATCCTAAAAGCGTGACTGAACTTGAATAATCTTCTCTCTCTCACAGCTCCCCATTTTCAATAAATCAGCATAATCTTGTCACTTCTACCTCATCATAACCATCCTCAACCCTCTCTACTCTTAGCCACTGTCTTAGATTAACTCCTCATTTATCTAACTGGACTCTCTCTGGGATTCAACCTACTCTGCACTCTCTTTCCAAGAACCCATTTCATCAAGAATCCCTATACTCTGTTGTTCTTCAGACTGACCTTCACAATTCTCAGTTGCTAAATACTCATGCATAGCATCCATTCTCATGAATGGTGTACATATATTCCCATTAAGTTGTGGTCATCCTATAATCATACTGTCTCCACTTCTAGAACTCCTTCCCTCTTCTCTAGATATACTTAAATCTTCCCCAACACTTTTGTTCCAATTTGTTGATTCTGTTTTCATCATATGTCACCATGCCTAGGACACAATAAACAAGAATAGTGATTTGATAATAATTATTAATGATCAGGAAAAAAAGACATAAGAGGTAATTATGCTATTTAGTTCTGCTGAAGTATGATGTTAACATTAATAGCATAAGTATAGGCAAGTTATGCTTACTCAAATTCTAGGCCATAGATTGTCTCATTCATATTAAAAAATCAAACAACTTTACTTGATACTAAGGAGAATCCATTAGTATGAATCCATTAGTATCCCTTTATAAACAAAAATCACCCCTCAAAAATACACGTACTATTAATGCATCATCTCACATATAATGAAGTCAGTATAATGTTACTAGAAGCCCGGCGCATGAAAATTCATGCACTGGGAGAAGAGGCATCCCTCAGCCCGGCCTGCCCCTTTCTCACAGTCTTGGAGCCCTCAGGGGATGTCCTACTGATGGCTTAGGCCCTCTTGGGGAGGTGGAGGGAGCAGGCCTAAGCTGCAGTCTGGCCTCCCTTTACAGGAGGCAACTGGCCGATCAGGGGAAGGCATTATCCCCTGCACTCCCTTGCTGCTGCCTCTGGCCGCCCTTTGCAGGAGGTGACCGGGCCCATCAGGGGAAGGCAACGCCCCAATCACATCTCTGCTGCTGCCTGAGCCTGGGCCTTCGCAGCCACCCCGGGCTGCCTGAGCTTCAGGCCCTTGCATTTGCAGTTGCCATCGGCGTCTTGCCTGAGGTTCAGGTTGGCCCTGGCAGAGTCAGCCGCTGAGGCTTTGTCCGGAAGACGCCCACTCTAATTAGCATATTACCCTTTTATTAATATAGATTATTAGCATAGACTAGTAGCCCATTGAGCGATATCGAGCCGTCGGGAACCGCCGCGCAATGCCGGGAGTCGCGCTGCTTCCATGGGAGCCATGAGGCTTCGGCTGGAGCAGGGAGGGACCCGCACTGCTTCTGTGGGAGGCAGGCCCGCGGTCTCCTCTCCTGGCCGCGGAGGATGCAGGCCAGCACCCCATCCCTCAGAGGCCCTCCGTGGCTGGTGCGTTGCCGCAGCAATGAAGCAAGCATTCCGCCAGGCCACTCACGCTGTCCCCCAGGACTGGAGGACTCCAGTGAGGCTGAGGGGACTTGGCGCTGCCAGCTTGTGAGGGGACTTGGCGCTTGCCATCAACGCCACCATCTTTGTGACGGAGTAATGGTTATTTTGCATATTACCCTTTTATTAGATAGGATTATTAGTACAGAATATCTCTGAAATGTGTTAACTACATAGGAAGTTGAATAACTGTTTTTTAAATTAGTGGGGAATATCACAGACTAATACAGACATCAAATTATTTGTGCATACAACCCCCTCCATAAGGACTTTCCATCCCCAAAATGCTATATTTATCTAAATCTATCCTCCCCCTATACACACAGCTGTTACTCTTTCAGACTGAAAAATATTAAATTTTAAAAGGCTGTTAACTTGTGCTATCTTAATTATATTCTATTAAGTGAAAATGCTTGTCCAGGGCAAAGGTATTTGTGCCCAGTACCATCTTTCAAGTATTAGTAAGGTAACCATCAAGTTAATTTAACGATGACTTAATTTTTTTTAATAAATCACATTACCATTCTCAGTTAAGTTGGATGTACAAAGATATAATTTTTCTGTACATATTTATTCTTTAAACTTTAAAAAGAGTTTGCCAATGCTAAGGCTCCATTTTGTTCAATTTCCCTTAATATTTGAAAAACTGATTCATGTTTCCCCAGTGTGAAGAATGGCCAGCCAGTCCATCAGTGTCTGCTTTGGGATGAATAACCACCAAAACAGAACTGCAGTCTTGGGATTACCAGGGAACAAAAATCAAGCTCTCTTTGGAGATGGGAAGCCCCTGGACAAACTACCTGAATGGCTAATATCCAGCTTTTCTTAGGGAACTTTGGGTGCTTGAGAAGTTTGCCTTATTACTGCAAAGATAGCACATTCCATTGGTGGAGAGCTTAGAAATGGTTCTTAGCAATGGTCACTAATTAGTAATAGATCTGTCTTCTGGGTCTTCCTTAGACAGCTATGATGTAGAAATACGATACAGTGATAGAAAAAACAGTCTCTGGATTCAGACAAATCAGGATTCAAATTAAGGATCTGCTACTTTTTTTTTTTTTTTTAATATATTTTATTGATTTTTTACAGAGAGGAGGAGAGAGGGATAGAGAGCTAGAAACGTCGATGAGAAAGAAACATCGACCAGCTGCCTCTTGCACACACCCTACCAGGGATGTGCCCGCAACCAATGCACATGGCCTTGACCAGAATCGAACCTGGGACCTTTCAGTCCACAGACCGATGCTCTACTGCTGAGCCAAACCGGTTTTGGCGGATCTGCTACTTTTAAAATATATTTTATTGATTTTTCACAGAGAGGAAGAGAGAGGGATAGAGAGTTAGAAACATCGATGAGAAAGAATCATTGATCAGCTGCCTCTTGCACACCCCCTACTGGGGATGTGCCCGCAACCAAGGTACATGCCCTTGACCGGAATCGAACCCGGGACCTTTCAGTCCGCAGGCCGACGCTCTAGCCACTAAGCCAAACCGGTCCTGGCAACGGATCTGCTTCTTTTAATAGGGGGAAATAGTTTCTCCTCAATCTCAGTTTTCTTATTTATAACCTGTTGCACAATATTCATGCAAGAATAGGCCTTCCTTCCCCTGGCTTCACTCCCAGCGGCCCGAGACCAGGCACGTCTCCATTCCCTGGCCTCCCGGGAGCCAGCAAGTCCTCGCTTCTGTCAGGAACACTGCTCTAGTAGCTCCCTCCACAGCCCCCCTTCCCCTCAGAGTAGGCATCACAACCCTCCTGGCCACTCTGTGCCTGCACATGCAAATTAATCTGTCTTTGGTAAATTTGCAAACTCACTCTGATTGGCTGTGGGTGTAGCAGAGTGATGGTTAATTTGCATGTTTCTCTTATTGCGTAAGATTATGCAGTCAATGCTGTCCAACTGCTAGAGTTGCTGTTAACAATCAAATGAAATAAAAATAGTACCAACTGCCCTAACTGGTTTGGCTCAGTGGATAGAGCGTCGGCCTACGGGTGTAAGGGTTCAAGGGTCCCAGGTTCGATTCCAGTCATGGGCATGTACCTTGGTTGCAGGCATATCCCCAGTAGGGGCATGCAAGAGGCAGCTGATTGATGTTTCTCTCTCATCGATTTTTCTCACTCTCTATCCCTCTCCCTTTCTTTCTGTAAAAAAAAAAAAAAAAAAAAAAAAAAAAATCAATAAAATATATATATTTTAAAAACAGTACAAACTAGCACAGACCCAATACCAAAGAAACAAATTTATCTTTGTTTGCCTGTTTGAGGAAAATCTGAACAATGATGACCTCATACTGTTTAGGCTAAGCAATTAAAGATAGGATAGTTTTCAGAATGTAAGCTCAAAACAGAGTTCACCATAACTGATTTTTTTATGGGCCTAAATCTTAGGGGAATGTATGATGCATATGCAAACGAGATGTTTTATTGGAAGAAGCAGTATCAGATAAATATCCCCAGAACAGATAAATACTAGGGAAGGTGCCTCCTTAGCCTCCTTGTGCTCTTTCTGCTTGGCTGGCCTTCTATGTATGACTTCCAACCCCGAAGTTCTATGTCAGATTCATTAATCTGCCTCTTCCACAGTCCCCAACTGTCTTCTCTGCTGTTTTCACCATTTTTGAGTTTCAGCTCCAGTTTAAGCCATATGTTTTGCATTTACACCCTTGAAGTTTCCATCTACCACAAACTTGCATTTTACCAATTTTTTTAAATTAGTAATAAGTCTTTAGTTTAATCAAGAGCTTTTTTTTTTAATGAAGGGAAAGGGATTTATAGAAATGATTTTTTTCTCCTTTCAGCTCCTTAATGTTAAATCATTCCTGCATTATGAGATCACCTTGATTGATCAGACTGTATTACTCTTATTTTTTTAATTTATATTTTTATTGATTTCAGAGAGGAAGAGAGATAGAAACATCAATGATGAGAGAGAATCATTGATCAGCTACCTCCTGCACACCCCCTTCCACCCCGAATCCCCAACTAGGGATTGAGCCCATAACCTGGGCATATGCCCTGACTGGGAATTGAACTGTGACCGCTTGGTTCATAAATTAATGTTCAACCACTGAGCCACGATGGCCGGGCTAGGCTGTATTACTCTTAAATATGTGTCATTCTTTACAGTAAGCTAAGATAATGCAGTACAAATCTTTCAAACAGAACAGAAGTGAAGGAGCAAAGAAATATAAGCTAAATGACAATGGTACAATTTTGGTTAAAATATATATACTTATTTGCTCTTAGCTTTCTATTTTAATTACAGAACATATTCTATTCTACAATGTTTATTTTCCTTTCACAAGTTCATTATTTTAATTAACACTTGAGCAAAGCTAAAATATGGACTAACAACACATATTTTAAATTAAAATATCAACAAAAAATAATAGCTGAGTTTATATGTCTACAATGAGTTGGAAGTTTCTATCTTCCCCTTTCAATAGGAAGACCCAAAGATTTACTCTAAATTCCTGACTTCATCCTATCAAAAATTTCTAACACAATTTAAACTATGTGAATGAAACAACATTTGCAACAAATGGTCCAGATGTGAGCATCTGCCTCTCATTTGTCTTGGGACAGAAATCATGAGTTAAGATTAATGGCTTTAAATCCCAAACAGCCCCAGACATAACAAGTTAAAAATGAAATATATGTAAATGATTCAACTTTTGGTCTTGGAAACATCCAAGATGTTTTTCCTTATAAGTCCATTTAAGGGAATGTAATTAAAATTAATTTCAATCAACAAAGGCAAAGAGTATTACATGTTTAAGTAGTAAAGTTTAGATTTAGTTTGGGACAATTCTAGGAGGTTTCTCCTGTATACTTTTGGAAAGCTAGCAATCAAGTTTGTAGTTTCCAAATTAGGACAATCCTGAATTTCTGTGCCCTAATATGAACTTTCTAAGAAAAAGAAAAAAAAGTAAAAATCAAATCGCACAACTTTTTTCTGACTCAGAACTGCCTTTCTATTGTTATTTCCTTATTAGAGGCCCGGTACATGAAATTCGTGTGTGTGTGGGGCGGGGGGACTCAGCCCAGCTTACACCCTTTCCAATCTGGGACCCCTCGGGAGATGTTCGACTTCTGGCAGTCAGACATCCCTCTCATAATCTGGGACTGCTGGATCCTAACTAACTGCTCACCTGCCTGCCTGCCTGCCTGATCGCCCCTAACTGCCTCTGCCTGCCAGCCTGGTTGCCCCCAACAGTCCCCCCCTGCTGGTATGGTTTCCCCCAACTACTCCCCCTGCCAGCCTGGTCACCCCCAACTGCCCCCTCTCTGCTGGCCTGGTCACCCACAAATGCGTGCTCCCCCCCACCCCCCCAGCCAGCCTCACTGCCCCTCATGGCTCCCCTACAAGTCTGGTTGCCCCCAACTGCCCTCCCCCGTGCTGCCCTGGTTGCCCCCTGCCAGCCTTGTTGCCCCATGCAGCCTGCTGTTCGGTTTTTCCTGTGAGGGCATCCTGACCAATTTACATGTTACCCTTTTATTAGTATAGATTATGAGTCCCTTCATCCTCTTACCACTAAGTACATCTGATTATTTATAAATTATTGATCATGGAAAATCTTAAGATTTTTCTCTATTTTAAACTCATATTAAAGGATACAAATGGCTTCCATGAATTCAGTCTCTGCCTAAAACCTTCAGAGAAAGAGAGAGAGAGAAAACAAAACAAAACAAAACACACCTTCAGAGATAGATAGAAGGATGAGCAGGTTTCACTGTTTTGGGTAAAGAATTGGACTCAATAGGAACCTCAGTTTACTCATTTCTAAAATAAAGGATAACAATGATAATAATTCACCACAATGCTGATATTACATGAGCATATACTAGTGCTCCTTTTACACAGTGTAAAGTATCATATCCATTAATTAGCTAATTTTTTAGAGGAATGGGACAAAGGTACAAATAGAGACTCCTATGCAAAGAATGACAAAAGAATTAAATTTATATATGTATATATATTTTAATATTTTTATTGATTTCAGAGAGGAAAAGAGAGGGAGAGAGAGATAGAAACATCAATGATAGAGAATCATTGATCGGGTGCCTCCTGCACACCCCCCACTGGGAATTGAGCCAGAAACCCTTGACAGGAATCAAACCTGGGACCCTTTAATCCGCAGGCCGAACTCTATTCACTGAGCCAAACCACATAGGGCTAAATTTATATTTCAATAGTCAACCATAAAGAGTAATCATTCCTTTCTAACTTTCAATTTACCATGGCCAAGGTTTCAATTTCTTCACATTTCCTTAGCCAGTCCTCCATCATTTGCCAAAGCATAACAAAATGAGATAGTGAATTTTGAAAGAAAATAATAAGGTATTTTCAGCCCAAAACGTAAGGTTTTGCAGATTATCTATATGCTTGTTACTTTTCATTAGTTACAGTATGCGATTACTAATGTACTGAGAAGAAAGGTATAGAAATAAATGTATTTTGAAGTACCAACACTCAATTAGTGGTTTAAAACATAAATTTTCTGCCAGAAAAACGTTTGTACCATTTCACTATGCAAACTCACTCCTGGGAATTTGTCCTTAAGAAAATAACTCCAGGGAAAAAGCAATTTATACAACAGAGGAATGGTTAATTAAATGGTGGACCTGAATGTCAATGTGAACTGTGAAGACATTAAAAATTATAATTATGAAAATCATTCAACACTTGGAGAAATGTATCCAGTACAAAACTAGTGGGGGGAAAGCTTTCTAATGCAGTTACAATTACAATTATTCATTAAAAACTGATACATATGTTCACAGTAAGGAACTTGAAAATGAATTGAGGACGTGCTGGGCATAACAGGTAAATACCAATTTCCTTGAATCATTCTGGAGCATTGCTTATAAAATATTTTCATTTGCTCTCTCACTAATTTTTTTTTTTTTTTTTTTTCTGTAGAAGAATTATAAGACACACACTGGGCTGCCAAGCATTCCTAATACGTTAAGTCTTTCTTCACACACAAATAGTATGATCTAGCTACAATGACCTCATTTTTGAAACCAACATTTTGACATGCTGTTAAGATCAGGGAACAATGGGTCAGATTATTTGAAATAGAAAGCATGACAGAAAAACAAAGATCTGGCCGGGACCGGTTTGGCTCAATGGATAGAGCATCGGCTTGGGGACTGAAGGGTCTCGGGTTCGATTCTGGTCAAGGGCATGTGCCTTGGTTGCAGGCATATCCCCAGTAGGGGGTGTGCAAGAGGCAGCTGATTGATGACTCTCTCTCATCGATGTTTCTAACTCTCTATCTCTCTCCCTTCCTCTCTGTACAAAATCAATAAAATATATTTAAAAAAAGAAAAACAAAGATCTGAAAGTCAAAAGTCCTAGGCCCCAATCCTTCTCCACCTGCACAGCATAGATGGGTAAAAACATGTTCTTACTTTAGACCAACTGCCCTAGGTTACAATCTCAACAACTTGGTTGTATGACCGACCAAAGGCATGTCAGTTAATCTATCAAAACTTATGAGTTTAAAGAACATCATTTTTTGGTATACAGTAAATGCTTAAACAAATAAACACACCTAAAACTACAAAATAGGCAATTAAGCCTCCCTCCCTCCCTCTTACCTGTTTTGTTATCAGAAAACAAAGTTAATAATCCTGTTCTAAACTGCAAACCAGCCTGGCCTATATGGCTCAGTGGTTGAGCATTGACCTGTGAACCAGGAAGTCATGGTTTGATTCCTGGTCAGGGCATATCAGGCCGATCCCCAATGTGGGGTGTGCAGCGAGCAGCCAATCAATGATTTTCTCATCACTGATCTTTCTATCTCTCCCTCTCCTTTCCTCTCTGAAATCAATTTCAATCCTTAAGAATTCATGGTGTAGCTAGGTGATAAGTTTAAGGAGGAGACCTCAAGTAAATTGGGAGTGGGACACACAAAAAGGGAAGATTTCACTGAATCTTATAAAGCCAATCAAAATCATTTTTTTAATCATCTAAGATGCTGTGTTGTTTCATGGCTGCCACTGAGGATCAGCTATCAAAGACTCCTGTCCACCAAATGAAGAGTATATCCACATACACTAATGCTTCTGCAACCAATCTAGAATGTCTAAATATAGGTTCCAAGTTACAAGTGTCTTCTCAAGAGACTTTACTCATCCTACCTTCCTAATGTCCATCTTAGTTCACTGGCCTGCAAATCTTTTTTAAAAATTGTTTTTATTGATTTTTAGATAGAAAGGGAGAGGAAGAGACAGACAGAAACATCGATGAGAAACATCAATTGTCTGCCTCCTGCATGCCCCCTACCGGGGATCAAGCCTGCAACCTGGGCATGAGCCTGGATCAGGAATTGAACCAGTGAACTCTTGGTGCATGGAATTATGCTCAATCCAGTGAGCAACACTGGCCAGGCTGGCTTACAAATTTTAAGGCTAACTTTTCATTCTGTTTTTGAGAACAAGGAACAGATGGCCTACACAGCATAAACTCTCCCAAGAACTAATTTTTACCAATTACATGTGGTTAAAACCAAGATTTATACCTACAGATTAGTGAACAACAGAAACCCTCATAATGCCTTGACAATTATTCAGTGTGACAGCTGTTTGTACCACTACCAAATGTGAGTTTTAAAACATAGGCTAACACCTCTGGTTCCTCTGGATTAAAATAAAACAAAGAACCTGAATTATAATATTGATCACAGATATAAAACAAGAACCAACCAATGAGTGCATAAATAAGTGAAACAATAAATCAATGTTTCCCTCTCTTTAAAAAAAAAATTTAAATCAACTCTTAGGTATTTCTTAGTGGATTGTACAGAAATGATTATGTTTTTCTAGTGTTAAGATTATTAAGTTAAAAAACATTCAGAATGTGAAATAAATTAGGACTAGAACTCAACTTTAAATAAATCCAAATAAAAACAAGGTAATTGTTGGCTTTGCTTCTAATGGGGATAACGTAAAACATTCTTCTATTTTAAAGTAATTTGTTCTATGCTTTTTTTTGTTGTTGTTCCACGCCCTTACATATATATACATGTATATGTGTATATGTATATATGTATGTAAGTATATGTATGTATGTATATATGTATGTGTATATACTATATATATATATACTTTATTTTAAACACAAAAGAGAAATTATATTGTAGTAATATTACTACGCAACTTTTCATAAAAACAACATAAAATGTATATCCCCATTGTAAAAGTTTTAGAAATTCAACAATATCTCCGCATTAAAAAAACAAAAGGACAAGAGGGATAGACACTAAAGTTATATATGATAATAAGATATAGAATATTCAAAAGAATATCAAATGAACAAGGATAGAAGACAAAATACTCAATAGTAAGTAACTTTTAGTAAAAATGCCAAATCAACTGGGGAAAAAGACCGTTTTAACAAATATTGCTGGAACTGAATATTCAAGTGAAAATAATTAATATTATATCAATCCTTCCAGAAAAACTAATTCAAAATGGATGGTACACTAACACTTAGAAACAATAAGTTTCTATAAAAAGAACAGGAGAAAAATCTTCATGACCTCATGTCAAACAGAATTCTTAGACAGGTTACCAAAAAAAAACACCAAAAAACACAACCATAAATTTTTTTAAATTGATAAATTAGACTTTATGAAAATTAAGGTTTTCTGCACATCAAAAGACACCATTAAGATAATGGACACATGGGCCATAGTTAAGAAAAATTATTCACAGCTCATAAATCTAACAAAGGACTCATATTTACAGATCATATATATATAATCAGCACAAAAGGCTTCTACCACTTATTCCACTGCCCCTCTCTAAGAGCAGTTTCTGCGGTTAATGTTATGATATTTTCATCACTATCAAAAATTTTTAATGCAATTTAAATTTCTATACAATAGCCATGAAATTAAACTCTATATAATAGCTATATATAGCCAGTTTATGCCATTCTTCAAATTTCTGGCAATATTTTAACCTAAAGGATGAGCTTGATAATCAGACTAGCACTCCTGCATCCTGAGTGACCAGCATTCACATCTAATCAATAACAGATGTGGGAATGGTGCCAGAGTGGGCCTTAAGCCAAAGTAACAATTTTGCTCCTATTCAAAAACAAATATCCTTCTTAAGCTCCAAGTCATCTAAACAGAGAGAATGACATCTGGAAATTCACTACAATGCCATGTGTTTGGCCCCTTTGGATGATAGCTGTAGGCATTGCAAGAAAAGGGTTGCTATGCCAGCCTTGTGGGTCTCTGCAGAGTATAGCAACTCCACAACCTTGCAGTATGAAGAAAGTGCTAAAAGCTCGAAGGAAAAATAGAGTAGCAAATAGATGCAAGCAGAATTCATTTAATAACGTTCATTTACGGTTATTTTACAAGTGAACAGGAATTGTTTCTCTCACTTCCATATTCAATTTTAGCCCAATTACCTCTTTTTTATAGCCTTGACTTCTCAACTCCTCACCAGATCTATTTTTCAAAAATTAATACTCCCCCAAAAAACTAATCTCAATATAAACAAATTCAATCATATAAAATCCCTTAGAAAACATTACAAACTTTTGGTGATGTGGACAATTTTTGAAATAGGTATACAAATATTAAAGCACTCAGCTGTAAAGGGGAAATGTGGGCTTGGAATGGGAAGCCATTTACTTTTGGTCTTAAATTGTTTCTGCAAGTGTTTGCAATATTCTTATATTAACTTATGATGTTTTGATGTTATTTGCATTATGCAGCCATTTATTCTAATGATGACTAAAAAGTAACCAGTTGCTTAACAAAGGAAAACTATTTAAAAGCCTTTATTCAGATGCCCATGAGCACTATACACCTTTTTAAGTCCATGCTGATAGTGAAGCAGGTTTCCAATTTACCCAAGATCTGAGTTGGACAAGACTTTCTTGTTGGGAATGTAAATTAAGAAGCAACTATAATAATAGCTACCATTACTCTCCATTTCCATTTGTTCATTTGTAAATTATAACATTTATTTATTACAGCATGTGCAAAACATGTTGCTAAGCACTCTTATACCAAGACAATACCAATTTACTCAATCAGAAACTAAGACTGTTAAATTATGCCCAAGGTCATATAGCTTAAATTAAGTGACAACTCTGTTGGACTCCAGTGCCAATAACTATAGCAAAAGAAATCTAAATTGAAAGATGCTGAGTGAATTATTATAGAACTTGATGAGGTTTGTTTGTACAGTGTACCAAAAATTTAATAAAAGATACAAATACCATCAGGAGAGAACTTGGGGGTCAACAGAGGTGGGGCACAGACCCCCAAACCCCCAACTTTGCAGGGGCCGGAACCCTCACCCCTGATGAGGGAAGTCTCCTGCCCCCATGTCTGCTTAACTTCCCATGCCCAGTTCAAATCGGGGCCCGGGTAACAGACAGAGACTTGGCCGACAGCAGCTGCCCTCTCACTACAAGACTTGTTTGAGTTGTCTTGTATCCATGGTGTGGGGAAGTGGGTTTTTGATATCTAAATCCAGCCTACCACCAGGAATGCTCAGGGCCTACTCAAGAAGGCAAATAATCCTTCCCATTAATATTTATAGGGTAAAATAAGATTGTTGTTAAAGTAATAATTTTGACAGTAAAATAGTAGACACATTTTCAGGCTAATTTAAATTGGCTAATTCAAATAAGTGAATACCCTAGAAAAATTAATTGTACTGGACAAAAAGCTGTTCCTAAAGTATTAACTAAAATTTTTATTGGTAGTTCATCTCATGACAAGATTGCATAACATGTAATGAACCTAAAGCAGTCATATTATAATGCAAAAACTTATCAAAATTTAAAAGCTTATCAAGACTACATTATAAAATTTTCAAAAGCCTCTTAATATTTAAATCAAAAAAGGGGGAAAATAGAATATTGTGTAAGGAAAAATATCCTGTAGGTAAGTTACATTTAGAAAATTTGTACTTTAGAAAATTAATTATAATGCTAACAGCAAGACACCCATGAAAAACACACATGGTGTCAAAACAAACCAGAGGAAAATCATTTGGGCAAAAAATGAAAAAGGATCCCAAGTCAAATTTATAGAAAATATTCCTTCATTAACTTTTGTTTGAGAATATGTTGTATATTTTCAGAAAACAATTCCGAGACCATGTGGATTCCAGCAACAGAGAGGAATTGACAGGACTACTCCAGCATGAAAATAGAAGAGAAGCAGTCCAGAGATGGAAGACGCTAACATCGCCTTGCCATAATAGCAGTCAGCAGCTGTGCGTCACTGCAGGTTGCCCAGGACCAAACCAGAAAGGGTCGGACCAGCATTACCACCATTTGTCCACCATCCAGAACTGAAATATCATTACTGACATATACACATAAGGAACTGTTTGACATTGAAATTGGGTCTCAAAAGAACTGTTGGCCCAGAAAGACACTCACTACAGACTGATTCATTTGCCTTTCAGCATAACCATTATTGCTTGTCTCATTTTTAGTTCTTATAAGTGTATTTCCAGAAAGACAAGATCTCATTCATCTAGGGGAAATGATGAACAACATAGACTGATGAACAAGAACAGACCCAGAGACAAGGAGGCATGGATCTGACTGTTGGACCTCAGAGGGAAAGTGGAGATAAAAGGGAGAGATCAACCAAAGGACTTGTGTACATATATACATATGAGCCTAACCAGTGGTCAAGGACAACAGGGAGGTGGGGGCATGAGAGGGGAGGGGTGAGGGATGAGAATGGGGGGATGAGGACAAATATCTTAATCAATAAAGAAATTTAAAAAGATACAAACACTGGTCATAGTGCAAAGATACTTGGTATAAGAGTGCTTAGCAACATTTTTTTTACAGTTCATGTCTTTCTTCACAAATATATAAATATAACAAGTCTATATGGAAGTTACAATAGAAGACTGACAAGTAGAAGCTCTTATGTAGGAACCCACTTATGTCAACAAGACAAGAGAGTCTTCTGACAAAGCAGGCCCATTCTGTCAAATGAATGGGCTTGAGGAGTAAGAAAAAATCAGCTATGGTTTGAAAATGTTGGCTTCATATCAAAATCATACTTTTCTTCCCAGTATAGCACATCAAACTTAGTAATCCAAAAAGTTATTACTGATTCCAAAAATCCAGGTACCTTAAAAAAAAAAATTCTATGTATAGATACAAATATAACAGGTCAACAACTGTCACGGCTCAGTGAAAAAACTATTTTAATAACATCACGCTAAAACATAATCAGGTATTCTATGTTTTCCAAGAGCAGCTAAAGGATAGAGGCAGATCAAAACCAGCTAGAAAATAAAATCTCTTTGGCAAACATTTCAGTGACGCAATTAGCACCTACTCAATTCATCTGTTAAGATAGCACAATCTTAGTTTGGCATTAAACTAAAATCGGTATAGGGAAAATGGAATAAACATGGAAATAAATGAGCTGGGGAAAGTACCAAGTATGGGATCTCCACCCAATACACAATATAATCCTAGAGATGAAGTACATTATAAGTTTGGAATGGTTTATCTTGCATTCTTCCTCCAAGCCCTGGGATTCTTCACCAGTGTGAACAGAAATATGAATATGCTGAAGCAAAAGGCTACAACTGCAGCTTGCAGATGTCGGGCTGCTAGCTCTGTGATCAGCAACCATGCTGTCTGCCTTGCTGGCTCCCTCCTGGTCGCTGCCTCATCAGTCAGCACTATAGCTGTAACCCAGTGATTTTCAACGGGTGTGCTGCAAGAATTTTTAAAACGTGCAATGCCTGACTTATTTTGTAAGGGACACTGCCCTCTTTTCCCTTAGATTGTCAAATAAAAAAATGACAACAGCCAATGCAACAACAGCTGTCAGGTGTGAATGAATCAAAACCATATATATATATATATATATATATATATATATATATATATATATATATATTCTTTTTTTTTTTTTTTTGTCAGATCAGCAAAAAAATATCTTTGGGTGTGCTGCAGAATTTTAGTAATTAGTCTATGTGTGCCATGAGATGAAAATAGTTGAGAATGGCTGTTGTAACCAGAGGACTGAAAGAGGTTCTTTCTGTTGGATAGCACCCTTTGTAATCAAGCAGAGAAAAAAGACCATATCTGGGAACTGATGATAGTCATCATAGAAATTTCTCTTTAAGATGCTCTATTCTTGCCTTTTAATGAAAAACCCTGGGGGGGGGGGCCTGGGGGGGGAGAATGTTGATATAATGATGATGTCTCAGTTTTCTCCATAAAAATAGAAACAACCACCTGGTTTTCATTTCCTATCCTTGGGGGGCTATTATGAAGATAAAAAGCTTTGAAAATTAAAAGCATAGTACAAATATAAGACTATATTATAGTGGGGACTGAATCCAAACAATTCTAAATGGAAGGTAGATGGGCACTTTGGCAGGGCAAATAACCATGTCTGCCATCACAGGAAACTTCTAAGTTTCAATATCTACTTATATTTTTCGAGATCTCTGATAGAAATTAAAGAGATCTAAAGCACATAAAGCAGGCTGTGCCCTCTCCCTAAATTGCCCTGCCTTCCCTATCTTAGGTACTTAGGAAACTCCAATTCAAACCTCACTTCATTAGCCCTCCTAGGCACTCAACTGCCCCTTGAAAGAATTAACAACCTCTTCCATATCTGCACTCACAGCTCCTTATAAACATCTGTATAATGCCGTTTATCATATTGTACCACTTATAATTTGTTTCTGTGCCTATCTATCCATTAGCCCATGTGAGTTCCCTGAGCTCTCTATTTAACCATAGCACCTACCTAGTATATCTGATACATAGTATAGACTATAATTCTTTCCTAATTTGAGTTAACTAATTAAATTGCAATACAGAAAGGTTTTTATACCATTTCAATTAAGGCAGAACTTCCCAAGCTATGCTAAGAAACAAATGAGAGATGTGAATGATTAGGGTATACTGAGATACTGATTTCCTCAGCCTGGGATGGCCAATCAGAATTTATCAATTTCTCCTTGTACTATGATATGAAAGGTTGAAAAGCACTATGTAAATCAGTAGTGAAGATTTAATTTTTAAAATACTAATAGAAAAATAGGATCAAACACTATATTAATGGTGACAATTACACAATACTAATGCTGACATCAATTGAGGCACCAAGAAAAAAAACGACTAAAATAAGTGTTTCACATACTGTTCACTACAAAATAAATGTTTCAGAATACTGGTATCAGGTAAAGCATCATATCCTGAAAGAGAAAAATAACAGCCACTTCCCATAGCTCCCAGTCTGTGTAAACACCATATGGTCTGCTAATTTAATCAGAAAGAACCCCAGAATTTACTTTTTCATTCTGCAGATAGAAATGAAAATAAAGTTGCTAGAAATATTTTAGAAATTATTTTGCCAAATGTCTAATGAAACACATACAATACCCAAATTTATTCACCCATTTTGAACCTCCTTTGAATGCACTAACACTCATTTATAGGCTACATTAAAAACATTAACTGATTAGCTCAGTCTTTTTGTTTTCATTTAAAAATCAATCATTACTTTGTATCACTTCCCCCCACCCACCACCCCAAGTTCAAGTCTTCTGGCCCTCTCTATTCCATCTATGACAGCCAAAAGTCAGACCTTCATCTCTTGCCTTCTTTACAGTAATCATCTCAAAATGGTCTCCCTGACTCTGAGACTGCCTTGTTGAAATTCACCAAAATGCCAAGTCACATTTCCCTGTTCGTTTGTGTGTGGTTTTTTTTTTTTTTGGTGTGTGTGTGTGTGTGTGTGTGTTTAAGGAGCATAAAACTGTGAGCCTTAAACATTGTTTTCTACAGAAAAAAGTCCAAGTTCCTGAACATAGCATAGAATACATTGTATAATCTAGACACTTCACTAACTCTCCAGTCTCGTTATCCTCCACTTTAACCACATACTTTACTGCAAGGGTGGGGTCTGCGGGCCATGTAAGGCCTGAGAAATCATTTGGTCTGGCCCTCCCAAGGCATTAGGGATGAGTTAATTAAACATTTGACCAAATGTAGCAGGCTAACTTTTATTTTTAATCCTCACCTGGGGATATTTTTTTCATTGATTTTTAGAGAGAGTGGAAGAGAGAAAGAAAGACGGAGAGAAATAGTACATCAATTGGTTGCCTCCTGCACCAGCCCTGACCAGGGCTCAGGCCAGGAAGGAACTTGCAACCAAGATATGTGCCCTTGACCGACCGGAATCAAAGCTGGGACCCTTCGGTCCACAAGCCGACGTTCTATCCACTGAGCCAAACCAGCTAGGGCTAGCAGGCTAATTTTTAAGTAGATAATTTCATAAGGTTCAAGAATGATGCTATAAATATCCAAATAGCCTTTGGCAGAAAGAAGGTTCTTCTGCTTTACTGGAACTCTTCTCTCCACCTCCTCCAGGTTAACTTTTATTCAAACATGAACTGACCTGGGTATCATTTCCTCACTGAACATCTTTTCTGATTCACTATGCTGGGATAGCATTCTCTAACCAGACGAGAACAAGGTAAAACTCCAGGGTTTTTCCTTTTGATTTTGTCTGAAAGGTTAGTATAGGGCTTTGTGGCAACAGCTTTATTCCACTTAGGATCCTTCTCCAAATTCTTTCAGTCCTGACCCGCTGCTGGTTTTTAAGATGTCTTTTATTGTATGCCACGTCAAAACCTGTTTGGATATAGATGAATGTTAGAGTAAAAAGACCTTGCAAATTGTTTTTAGAGGAGTGTGTTATTGTTTTAATATATTTTTATTGATTTCAGAGAGAGTAAGTGAGAGGGACAGAGAGATAGAAATATCAATGATGGGAGAGAATCATGATCGGCTGCCTCCTGCACATCCCCTAATGATGCTCGAGCCCACAACTCCAGCATGAGTCCTGACTGGTTCATGGGTCAACGCTCAACCACTGAGCCACACTGCCTGGGCTAGAGAGTGTGTTTTTTTATTAATCCCCTACAATATACGAATGTTTCACATGCACCTTTCCATGCCTAACCAACACCTATTACCTTACTCAAAATTCTTTAGCCTTTCATTTCAGTGATTTCCTGTTTCTTCTCAAATAAATGAATCATAAGATTGTATACCCAACAAGGAACTTCCATCCTTGATCTTCATTGTAATGTATGCTCAAAAGGTGAGAGACACAGCTCTGGCTGGTTTTGCTCAGCAGTTAGAGTGTCAACCACGGACCGAAGGATTGGGGGGGGGGGGGGTTCAGTTCTCATTCGGGGCATGTACCTGGGTTGCAGGTTCGATCCCTGGCTCTGGTGGGGCAGTGCAAGAGGCAATCAATCATTATGTCTCTCTCACATGAATGTTTCTCTATCACTTTCTCTCCCTGTCCCTTCCAGTCTCTCTAAAAATCAATGGGAAAAATACCCTTGGGTGAGGTTTAACCAAAAAAAAAGTGAGAGGCAGAATGTGCCACAAGAAGTGGTAAAACATTTTATATCCATCATCTCCTTGTCCTTGTATGCTCAAAGTCATCATCCTTCCACCCTCCTTAATTACCCTATTTTATATATCTCCCTCAGCTGGACATGGATCTTCTTAAAACTTTTTCCCTTTCTCCTTAGCACTTCCTATGTTTGTAACATATTATGAAACATTTTAAATATATATAAAACATAATTTAGACTACATATATTATTTATTAATCATCTTTAATATCTGTCTCTCACAGAAGAACTTAATTCTATGAAGTTAGAGTCTTTGCTTTATTCATTGATATAACTTCGCAGTGCCTGGCACATAGTGGGGACTTAATAAATATTTAATTGAATGGATGAATAACGATGACGGGAGATGTGAAAAATTATTTGAAAGATGTCTTCACCCTTTTTCAACATGCAATCTATCAACAAGTTCAGAAAACTCAATCTACCTCCAAAACATACCGAATCATCTCCTTTCTATCTTCCACTGCTACAAACCTACTCCAAATTCATTTTTTATTTCTGTTCTTGCTGCTTTCAGCTATGCCCCCATACAATTTTTTTATCTATACCACAAGAAGAGTGATCTTTATAAAATACGAATCAGAGCACATTACTACCCACCAATAACCTTCAATTACCCATCACTCTTATAATAAAATCCCAATTCCTCACGTTGGGTTACAAAACTCTACAGAAGCTATCCCTCTTCCTCTCTATCTTCTTTTTTCTACAGTACTACCTTATAACTACAGTGTCCGTTTTTATATTCACTGAACACATAAAGCTCATTCCCATCATACAACGATTGTACTGCTTTTCTCTGTCTGTAATATTCTTCCATCTGATAACTCTCAGACAACAGCTCTATTTACTGTTTCTGACAGCCTAAATTGATCACTCACTATCATTCATTCTCTCTCTCTCTCTCTCTCTCTCTCTCTCTCTCTCTCTCTCTCTCTCTCTCTCTGTGTGTGTGTGTGTGTGTGTGTGTGTGTGTGCGCGCGCGCGCGCTGTATTTCTTTTACCCCAACTTAAAAACTTTTTTTTTTTTTAATCTCAAAGGATGCCTGGCTGGTGTGACTCAGTTGGTTGAGTGCCATCCCTTCACTAACTAACTGACCTATCTCTTTTATCATTATCCTATCTATCTATCCATCCACTCTACCTACCTACCTACCTTTTTGCCTATGCCCCTTGAAAGTAAGCTAAAGACATTATTCCCCCTTTGCCCTTAAATATTTTAGTGTGTGTAATTGCTAAGAGATAGGATATTCACTTATATAAGCACAGTACAACTACTAAAATAACATTAATGTCATATCACTAATCTACAAACCTTATTCTAAAATTCACATGGGGCTGAAACCTGTTTGGCTCAGTGGATAGAGCGTCGGCCTGCGGACTGAAAGGTCCCAGGTTTGATTCCGGTCAGGGGCATGTACCTTGGTTGTGGGCACATTCCCAGTGGGGGTGTGCAGGAGGCAGCTGACCAACGTTTCTCCCTCATCAATGTTTCTAACTATCCCTCTCCCTTCCTCTCTGTAAAAAAATCAATAAAATATAAATATAAAAAATAAAATAAAATTCATATGGGAAAGCAAAACTCCTCTCCTATGAGACCCCCTCAGCCATAAAAACAAACTATTGTATTAATATATGCGACCACATGGATGAATTTCAAATGTATTATGCTAAGTGAAAAAAGCCAGATACAAAAATCTACATACCAGAGAATTCATTTTATATTTTTAAATATATTTTACATTATAGTTGACATACAATCCTGTATTAGTTTCACATGTACAACATAGTGATTAGACAATTTATACTTGATGAAGTGACATTCTGGAAAAGGCAAACTATAGGAACAGAGAACAGAGAAGTATTTGTCAGGGTCTGGGATAAGAGGACATGGGGGTCGACTACGAAGGGGCACAAGGGAATGATGGGAATGCTCTATACCTTGATTGGTGATGGCTACATAATTGTACCATTTGTTAGAATTCATAAAATTTTACATCTAATGGTGAATTTTACTGTACATAAATTATACCTTAATCTAATTGTTAAAAAGTGATTAAGAATATTTTTTAAATAATAAAAATATAGGACTCAGGTTTTCTTAAAGCATATTTGTAAAGGAATTAAGTAAAAATTTCTAAAAATAAAATACCCAATGAACAGTTTGAAGAGCATATCAGACAGTTTAAAAAATGCAAATTAGCCGAAACCGGTTTGGCTCAGTGGATAGAGTGTTGGCCTCCGGACTGAAAGGTCCCAGGTTCCATTCTAGTCAAGGGCATGTACCTTGGTTGCGGGCACATCCCCAAAAGGGGGTGTGCAAGAGGCAGCTGATTGATGATTCTCTCTCATCGTTTTTAACTATCTATACTCTTTCTTCCTCTCTGTAAGAAATCAATAAAAATATACTTTTTAATAAATGTAAATTAAAAGATAGAGCTGAGTAAACCATTTAGAATGCAATACAAAGACATACGGTAAAAAGTACAAAAGAAAAGCTAAGAGCTGGCAGGTGTGGCTCAGTGGTTGAATGTTGACCTATGAACCAGGAGGTCATGGTTCGATTCCTGGTTAGGGAACATGCCCAGGTTTTAAGTTCGATCCCCAGTGTGGGGCATGCAGGAAGCAGCCAATCAATGATTCTTTCTCATCAATGATGTTTCTATCTCTCCCTCTTCCTTCCTCTCCGAAATCAATTTAAAAATACACACACACACACACACACACACACAGGAACATCCAAATAAGGTAAATACAATATCCAGACAAGGAGAAATATAGAAAACACTTTTCAATCTCCATGGGAAGAAAGAAAAGAAAAAATAACCTAAAAATGATACTCGTTAATTCCAATTATAGAAATAATCACTGTTTATAGACCAAAGTTACCAAATAAAATATTTTTAAATAGAATTCAAAGAAAATTCAAGTACAATATTTGCTACTCTTTTTAAAAGAGAATATTTCTCTCTCTCTTTTAAAATCCTTACCAAAAGATAGGTTTTTAAAAATATTTTTTATTTATTTATTGGTTAATCCTCACCTGAGGATATTTTCCCATTAATTATGAGAAAATGGAAGGGTGGGGTAAAGACAGAGAGAAACATCAATGTGAACCATTGAGCCTGTAATCAAGATACGTGCCATACCCTTTGACTGGAATTGACACGGGACCCTTCAGTCCACAGGCCGACACTCTGTCCACTGAGCCAAACCAAATAGGGCTGTTTGTTTTTTATTTTTAGAGAGAAAAAGAGAAACATGGATGTGAGAGAAAAACACTGATTGGTTGACTTGCAGGCCCCAACTGTGGACTGAACCTGCAACCTAAGTAAATGTCCTGACTGGGAATCCAATCTACAACCTTTTGGTGCACAGGATGATGCTCCAACCAACCGAGCCACCAGGCCAGGGGAGTATTTGTTATTCTAAATTTGGTAGTTATCAGCATATAGATGTGGTTTAAGACACAAGAAGATGAAATTACAGAATGCACTTAAAAGGTATTTAAGCAATCTTCTCTTAAAGACCCGAAAAAGTAGAGTATGGAATATCCCCTAATGTCTATCTTGAAAGTCATGCACTATTTTCATTTGTCTAGGACAGTGTATATAATGATTTGTCTAGAATGTCAAGAAAATAAAGTGGCACATTAAGAAGAAACCAAGAAAGTTGAGGGACCTTCAAATATATGTACTATATAGCATTTGAAATTGACTCCCAAAACACAAAATTCCCAAGACAAATCCACTGATTCTCCTGGGCCCTCCCCCTCCACTTCTAAAACAGCAGGTGCTAGATATGGTTTCCTTGGCTAGAAACACAAGGAAACACTTTAACTTTATTCACTCTCCAAAATAAAGATGGAAAATAAAATTTCTAGATCAATTTCATCGAGCTTGCAATCCTACTCCTACTTTAGACATTAAAGAGTAGGGCTCAGATAAGCATGAGGCAAGTGAGATGCCTGGGGCCCAAATTTAAGTGCAGGGCTGACCTGGGCAATGGGTGCCTCAAATTTTTCACCTAGGTACCTCATTTGCCTCACTCTAGGCCCAGCCCTGTTGAAGAATCTCTACCATAACTGTTATTTGGGCAAACAAAGCACACCTAGTCATTTGCCATGTTTCCCTATTCAGGCCAACAGAAGAATGCTTTGCCATTCCCATTAAAACAACCAAAAAAGCTACTGTTAGGCTCTGAATTGGTAAGAGACAATTTATCTCATGCCATTCATGGGGCTGAACAGAAAATGTCTCATGCTAGATTGCAAACTCCTTTTCCTATTCAATTTTGTTGCCACAGTGCCTAGCATCTAAGTATATAAAAGCCTAATGCGCAAAGTGTTCCCTCAGGAGTTCTACCAACTGGGAGTTCAATCGCTTGCTATGACATGCGCTGAACACCAGGGGATGATGCAGAATGAAGGAAGGCCCCAGCCAGTAGCTGGCAGCCGCTAGGTACCCTACCCATGCACAAATTTCATGGACTGAGCCTCTAGTGATAAAATAAGCATATCTGTCAGACAGGCCACTAAAGGAAACCCAGTACTTTATGAACACCAAAAAGAAAAACTAAAAACACAGGTATGCACACCTCAAGATAATATCTATAGCCATATCATGCTTACAATCAGTCCCAACTTTCACTCGCCCCAAACTTCAAATGAAAGCACACTTAATTTTTAATCAGAAAACTCAGTTTTAAATTTTAACTCTCCCCTTTCCTGACCTAAATTTCCATTTCTCCACTGCTTAAATGAGGTAGCAAATTAGAAAGCTCACAAAAGACTCTTCAGAAATTACAACTCCTACCTGTTTTATTTTATTTATTTATTTATTTATTTTTAATATATTTTATTGATCCTTCTAGAGAGAGGAAGAGAGAGGGATAGAGAGTCAGAAACATCGATGAGAGAGAATCATCGATCAGCTGCCTCTTGCACACCCCCCACTGGGGATATGCCCGCAACCAAGGTACATGCCCTTGACCGGAATCGAACCCGGGACCCTTCAGTCCGCAGGCCGACGCTCCATCCATTGAGCCAAACCGGTTTCAGCACAACTCCTACCTGTTTAAATGTAATCACACGAGGGGACATCTGTAAGTAAAAATAAGTAAAAGATAAAAAATTAATGTAACCATATGGCTTTACCTGGAGGCTTGCCTACATCTGAGAGATGATGTAAAATGTGGCTATCATGAGCTTTTCAAAATCTAGGACCTTTTAAAATTCCAAATTCCAGAAGAGAAAGAAAAAGAAAGAAAAGAAAGACAGGCAAAGGACATTTCCAACAGAAATGGCATTCTGTTCCATAATTACTTGTGATATAAGTACCATGTAGCTAAGTTCAAAATACTAAAATTGGTTAACTTAAATAGCTTTATTTGAAATGTTGTAAGCTCAAGACTTAAAACTGGTTTACACAGCTAATACTCAGCAGTCAAAAAAATCTTAATTATCTCCACCTTGATTTTCTGGACTATTTACTCACAAAGGCTCCTAGAATCAGATACTCTTGATGGCTAGGGATAAGACTTTGTCAAGTTCACAATACAACTAACTAGTAACCAATAACTATTTCAATTTGGTTTTTAAGCCTGGTAACCTGTTTGAGGTCACAACCTTGATTTAGACCAATAACCAAAATAGAACACTTAATTTGTTTACTGTTGAAGGAAGGAAAAAAAAGTCTAGGACACCAAACTCCTAGTTATGGTATTTACCCCAATAAATAAACTGGAACAACAATTTGCACAAATAACACAATAATGCAAAATTAAAGGACTTAACTAATTCTAATTGCATATAGTCTTCCCACAAAATATATTATCATTTTAAATAAGGCCCTTTTCTAACAATTGCCCATCGGATTAAATTTAATAAACAGAAAAGCAAATGACCAAAAATGTTGTGTTCCCCACCCCCACCCTAGGGGCCCTCTGGGTCATGATTTGCTTGAATGTTATGGGTGTGGTATAAAATATTTAAAGCAGTGACTAAAATTTTCCATAAAAGCCCATCCAAAGTCTAAAAGCTTTACTAAGAAAGATTCATCTCCAGACATCTGAAAGATTTACTATTCCATTATGACACTCTGGTGGTGTTGTTTTTTTACATTTAATATTTAGGTAGAAGGTGGCAAAGGGGGAGGAAGAGGGTGTAATTAGTTTTGCTTGTAAAACGTTCATCACAGTTGTAGTGCCAACTGAGCTATACAGCCTATTGGGGGTCTAATAGATTTCAGGGTATTATAGTTTGAGTAATAGAGGTGGGGGTTGTGGTGGAAATCAATAAATCGCTACTACTTCTTTGCAGAGACCCATATGGAAGTAATCAAGCGCAAGGGTGGCAGCTGGGGCCAATAACAGTCACCTGCAGTTGAGGGACATGGGGGTTTCAGATGGGTTTTTAATGCTAATTTCCTACAGAAACAATGAGCTAGAAAGCGCAGAGCAACAGACGAGGCCGGATGAAGACAGACCAGCCAGAACAATGGCTGCACCTGGTGCTGGGAGCAGAGGGAGAGAGCCGGCACGCGCCTGCAGGCAGCACAGGGCACATCTGTCACCCACAAAGCGGCCCAGCCCCCAGCTCTTCCAGCAGGATAAGTAATGAAGGTCCCCAAACACTAACAGCTTGCTACACAGCAACAGGTCTGAGTTTTCAAGGATGCTACATTCTCTATACAAACCCTTCTCCAATGACTAGGAATTAGTTAAGGAAGCAAGGTTGGTTCCCTGTCAGTCTGAGGAGTGATTTATTGAAAATCTGTAAAAAACACACGTGACTTCGATGTTTAGGGAGGGCTAAGAAAAATCATATGAAAAGATAAATCTTATTGAATATTCATGCAAGTATCATGCTTATTACTTTCTAAATCATTAGAAATCACAGAAACAGCTATTTTTTACTCCCGTTTTACAGGTGAGAAAATTTGGGCTTAGAGAAAAGAAGGTTACATCAGTTCATGGTTACATACCCTAGTGCCAAAGCCTAGTCTTTTTACTGTCTTTCCTCTGACTATAACCAAATGAAAACATTGTATTTACTTCAGAACTCCAACTATGTGAAGCAACTGCAGGGGTGTGTGTACCTGTGTGTGTGTGTGCATGTGGGTGTGTTTTATGCAGAATTGCACTCCACCTTGCCAGACATCTTTAACAAGCTGCTTCAGGATTGGTTTGGGTATGCTTTAAAAAAAAAAGTGAATCCATGGCATTAAAATGTCCCAGAATAAATGTGATGCCACATAGGACTTAAAAGTTAACTATTGTTTAGCCCTGGCTGGTATAACTCAGTGGAAAGAGCAATGGTCCTTGCACCAAAGGGTCACAGGTTCGACTCCTGGTCAAGGGTATGTACCTGGGTTGCAGTTTCCATCTCTAACTTGAACAGGGTATTATAGGGGGAGGCAACCAATTGATGTGCCGCTCTCACACCGATGTCTCTCTCTCTCTCTTTCTCTCTCTCACCCTCCTTCCCTTCCACTCTCTCTAAAAATTAATGGAAAATATATCCTTGAGTGAGGATTAACAAAAAACGAAAGTTAAATGCTGTTTGGAAAGCCCATCAACCAGTGAAAATACAAAAACCAGTTATAGTGAGTTGTTTTTCAAGTTATAGCCACAACTCATTCTTATATTTACTGACTTGAACTTGGAGGGAAAAATTAAATATCCCACATAGTCCATCATAGTAGAAACCTTTTAAAATTAAGATCTACCGCCCTAGCCGGTTTGGCTCAGTGGATAGAGCATCAGCTTGTGGACTGAAGGGTCTTGGGTTTGATTCCAGTCAAGGGCACATAGCTTGGCTGCAGGCTCGATCCCTGCTCCTTGGGGGCACATTCACATTCAGGAGGCAACCAATCAATGTGAGGGAGACACATTGGTGTTTCTCTCTGTCTCCTCCTCCTCCCTTCCACTCTCTCTAAAAATCAATGGAAAAATATCCTCAGGTGAGGATTAACAAAAAAATAAAATATTGAAACTACCTGGTATAAATCACAAGTTTTAAAAAGGGGCTATCGGGATATGTACATCTATATAGATATGTATCTCAGAAACAATTACCTTGGATTTGGAAAGATAGCAACAATAGCTAGGTATAATTGAAAACACAGTAGAAATTAACATTGTGTAGCTAGGCATTTGAAAAAGTCTGATTTAAAGCACTGGGGGAGTTTGGTGAAAAGTGAATCTTTCCATCCACGCACTATGCTTTCTTAAATGCTACCTCTTCCAAAATAGTTCTAACTCCCTAAATTGGCAGTAATTTCCACTTTTGTGTGTTCATGTATATTTTATCTTCTCTGACTTTTTTTTTAATCCCTTACCATATTATCACACACATGTAATCAAAAAATGTTTGTAAAGTAAAATGTCCTGGATACACAGAAGACAATTCAAGTCCAAGCTCAGCCATCTATTAAGGTATAAACTCTGGGCCAGCAGACTATACTACTCCATTTCCATTCCCTTAATTTTTCTTATCTTGAAAAGAATGCATTTGACTAAATTATCCTTAAGATCCCTTTCAAACCTAATATTTCCCATAGATCATCACTGGGAACTTATGAACACTTCTGACATTGAGTGGCCTTAATATACCAACCAATCTTTCAGATCCACTTGAACTCTTCTGATTTGGTATATAAAATGTTCATTCAAACTCCAAAGCATTCTTTCTTGATGTTCCAAAGATGCGATTTAAATGTCAGTATCCTTATTCTCCACTTTGACATTATTGCACTATATACCTTCAGTCCAACATGGCCTCCTTGTTATGAAAAAAATCCTTGATTGGGTCAGTCACTGAAGCCAATTTAGGTTTCCTCTTTTCATAGTAGTAAAGCTTCTCCAATCACTTTCATTGTCTTCAGAAAGTACTATGATTTTCTCCAGTGTTCAACTCAAAGAAACCTTGGTTATTACCTTAGTAACAAGCAACTACTCTCCTGAACTGTGTGGTCCTAGGTAGGACTTACTTTTTTTAATATTTACTTTTTAAAAATATTTTTAAAAATAAATTCTATTGATTTTTTACAGAGAGGAAGAGGGATAGAGAGTTAGAAACATTGATGAGAGAGAAACATTGATCAGTTGCCTCTATTGGAGATGTGCCCGCAACCAAGGTACATGCCCTTGACTGGAACTGAACCTGGGACCCTTCAGTCTGCAGGCCGACGCTCTAGTCACTGAGCCAAACCGGTTAAGGCCCTAGTAGGACTTTTTATCAACTATTTGTATTTGCATTCATTGGATCTTCACATCCTATAATGCATAGTTTATCATTTTTTATGCTTCTTGAAGTTCTAGCACCAAAAGTGTTCCTAGAATGGAGGAACAGCAGTATGCAAATCCCTTTTTAGACCCTTCACAGCAGACCCCAATTACATTATACTTTAGCATTAAGTCCTTTTCTTTAAACACTATATATGAGAATGTATCCTCAAGTACAATGAAAATTACTTGCTTACTGAAAGATTATCATATAAATTCAGTATAAGCACTATATCTTCTCAAATATTCAGACAAGCCCCCAAAGATGCTTATTGCACCTATCAAAACACAAACTTGAAAATTCTTATGAAGTCAGTTGGTCAATTTGGATAAGAGAATACTTATTAAAAGCTTCATTTAAAAAGTGTCCCCCAGCCCTGGCTGGTTTGGTTCAGTGGCTAGAGTGTTAGCCTGAGGATCAAGGGTTCCAGGTTGCAGGCACATCCCCAGTAGGGGGTGTGCAGGAGGCATCTGATTGATGTTTCTCTCTCATTGATGTTTCTAACTTTCTATCCCTCTCTTTTCCTCTCTGAAAAAAAAAAAAAAAAAAAAAAAAAATCAATAAAATATTTTTTTTAATTAAAAAAATAAAGTAAAATAAAAAGTGTCCCCCACCTCAATAAATCTGACTAGAAAGTTTAAAAAAAAATAGTATTGTAATCCCCTCCAGCTAACATAAGAGATTGGAAAGCTCTAAGGAATAAAAGTATTTTTTAAAGTTCCTAGTTAAAAACTAGTAAAATTTTCAATGCAAAAATTACTATTTAAAAAGTATTTGTCAAAAACCAGTATAATCCAGTACCACATTCTTGTTTGTTGACTTTTTGAAGTTGTGACATAATATAAGAGGCTGATTTGCATTAGAATACTTAGAATGCTTTCCAAATAATTTCTTACCATAGTGAGGTTTAACAACATACATTAAGAGAAAGTACCCTGAAAATTAAAGTTATATAGTCAAGACCCATTCTTAAACCAGGTTTGAAGTTAAAAATGCAAATGGCTAAGGAACCAATCATAGCAGAATAATGAATATCTAGAAACTTCTTAAACTAATTTGTATGCCTTCTATGTGCCAGACCAATTTCCCCCAATAATGACATGAGGCAAGCATAGTACAAAATAGAGACTCAAAGAGAACGAATAGCTTGCTTGAGATCAGAGAACTAGTAAATAATGGCTGTACAGCATATGTAGCTCCCAAACCCAAGCTCTTCTCATAGTTGTCTGGATATGGAGGCCTGCAAACACGAATACAATGTATGGAAATAGCAAAAGGCTAAATTATGCATCACAAACAAAGAACACACTAGCTATGTGCATGTGAATTTACTGCATGACAAAACTACTCTAAACTCACCATTCAAGTCAGATTTGTTGATGTTACTTGTTTATTTTGTGGGAATAAAAGAAAACAGCATAGGGGTAAAATGTAATGGGGGAAAAAGCTAAGTACATTAAAATTTAAAAAATACTGTTAGTTTTACTGTGACATCTTTTAGTTGTTATTCGCCTGAACATTGAAATAAAATCTAACAATAAGAGTCTTTTATAAGCCATCATTTTAACACTGCCTATCCGTATTTTGCATACTTACGGAAAAAATTTCCATCAAAACATCACAGAAAGACTTGGTATGGATTACTTAAAGAAATATTTGTAGGACTACTTCCCTAACCATACAATTCATACATTACATATGATTCAAGTGTTCATTAACAAAAACATGGCTTTCAAATAAGAGTGGCAAATGAAAAATGATACAGAAATAGGAACAAAATGAAGCAGCAAAACAACACAATAACTGAACTATGAATTATCAAATATCAAAAAACATGCATATCATCATAATTTGAAATAAATGAAAAGCTTTGAAAGGCAGAGAATTGCCCACGTTAACCCCCAAAATTAAATTAAGATATACTTACCCAAATGCCCAATTATAACAATCCGGATTCTTAATATACCGAATTTATTTGAAATAGATATTAAAAATCCCCTCTTTTTCTCCTCCTAATCTTCAAAGCCCAATCCGAAACCAGCCTTCCTCCTTTTTCCATTAGCTGGACATGTGTCAGCTCTCTCACATCTGCGCTTTCTCACTGACTAGAGCTGCCTGTCCCATTCCAGGGAAACACAGATGGATCCCAGATGGGAAGGTCCTGCCAAACAGACCAGCTCTTCACCTTGCCAGAATCCCCAGATACAGTCAGTCTCTCTCTCTCTCTCTCTCTCTCTCTCTCTCTCTCTCTCTCTCTCTCTCTCTCCCTCCTACTCTTCCAACCCTCCCTGTTACTAGGGCTCTTTGCCAGCTGATGTCACTAAGTACACACCTCCCAGTGGCTCCTGGCCAATCTGACATTAACTTGTTAAATACGTGTAATTTGTTTATGGCTGACAATAACAGCAAGGATATTGTGCAAAACCTATCTCTGCAAGTCCCTAGTGGGATAATATGTAGAAACATACATAGAGGCAGACTCATTTTGGGGAACATTCAAATGTTTAACAATTACTATTTAAAGTCCTACATATTGTCTGGTTTCTGCTATTGTTTAACAGCTTCTGCTCTTTAGGCCAGTTTTTAAATCCTACATGACAAAATTCCTTCTTAAAATGAATTATTAACAACCACTCTGAACATGTAATTAGATGAAAAATGAAAAGTTGTGAATTAATTTGGGGAATATAAACAGAAATGTATGCAAATGATTCACAAGCTGCCTCTCAGATCTAGACTTGTTAGCACTGCAAAACCGGCACAGGATTAAAATAAGACAATGCAGACAAAGTGGTTCTGATGCTGTAAAGATTATAAAATGAAAAATGGGGACATAGTGCAAAAATTGTTTTAAAACAAGACAAACAGGAATGTTAATAACAATGTTTAAACTGCTAATGCAAGTCAAAAATGAAGAGCAAAGAAAAAAACCACACAAAACACTTTTAAAAATGTAACAATGAGAACCCAGAGAGAAGGACTGAACTGCTCAAGGTCAGAGTTTAATCACTTATACCCCCAAATACCTAACATATAATAGCTGCTCAATTTCTGCTAAGTAAAAATTGATCATTGAAAACTGAGACTATACTTAGCTACACAAGATATTACCATTGGGTCCACTGGATCTCCCTGTACCTTTTTCTTTTTCTTTTTTTGGTAAGTTTCTATGAATTTATACTTTATTTATTTATTTATTTTAATATATATTTTATTGATTTTTCACAGAGAGGAAGAGAGAGGGATAGAGAGTTAGAAACATCGATGAGAGAGAATCATCGATCAGCTGCCTCTTGCACACCCCCTACTGGGAATGTGCCCGCAACCAAGGTACATGCCCTTGCCCAGAATCGAACCCGGGACCTTTCAGTCCGCAGGCCGACACTTTATCCACTGAGCCAAACTGGTCTCGGCTGAATTTATACTTTAAAATAGAAGTTTTTTTAAAAAAAGAGATCAAGGCCCTGGCTGGTTTGGCTTAGTGGATAGAGCATCAGACTGTGAACTGAAGGGTCCTGGGTTTAATTCCGGTCAAGGACACATGCCTGGTTGTGAGCTCAATCCCCAGCAGGGATAGTGCAGGAAGCAGCCAATCAGTGGTTCTCTCTCATTGATGTTACTATCTCTCTCTCCCTCTTCCTTCCTCTCTCAAATCAATAAAAACAAACAAACAAACAAACAAAAAACCAAATAAAAAACAACCCAACAAAATATATATATATATATATATATATGTATGTTTTTCGTTTTTTTAAAGGAGACAAGTGTTTCTGGCCTGGTAGCTTGGTCAGTTGGAGCGTCATCCTGTGCACCAAAGATTATGTGTTTAATTCCCAGTCAGGGACCATACCTACTAGTAGGTTGCAGGCACATATGGGAGGCAACCGATGTTACTGGTGGACGTTTCTCTCCCTCCCTCCCTCCCTCCCTCCCTCCCTCTCTCTCTTTCTCTCTCTCTTCCTCTCTCTCCTTCTCTCATCATCATCATCATCATCAGTAGGAAATGTATCCTTGGATGAGGATTTAAAACATAAATCACACAGACCTTTAATAAAAGGAGGGCAAAGGGAGGTTTGGCTGTTTCCTGAGCCACATTACATGAACACACACCCTGCACTAAAATCTTCATGAACACAGATTAAGAATGAAAGATCATCCACACAATCAGTTCTCTAAACCTTAATCTTCTAACAAAGCAAGAATATCAGAAATCTGTAAAAAGTTTTTCTCTCATGGCAATTTTGGGCAAACAGGAAGAGAGAAGATTTTTGTCAAAGGCAAGTTACTGACTAGGTTTCAGGTCTTTAGTTTGTCCCAGGAGTTGTAATAACAGCAGCAGCAGGCTGAGCATTTACCATGGGTACTCACCAAGTATCAGAGACTGTTCTAATTTCTCTTTCAAAGACCCTATATTATACAGGACCATTATCATTATCTCAGTGTTATAGCTACAGAAAAAGTACGGCACAAAGAGTTAAGTAACTTAGTTAATTTACATAGCTAGCTATCAGCACCAGGTAGTCTGGGTCCAGAGCCAGAGCATTAAATTACCCTATATTGTCTAGTAGAGAAATGCCACTGGCTGTCCTGGATCACTGGTTCTGGGACAAGTCAACCACCAGGTCATGAAGACACCCAGGCAGCCCTAAGAAGAGGTCCACATGGTGAGGAACTGAAATCAGTCGCCAATGCCAACATCAACTAGCACATATACATAGTCACTACCATGCAAGTAAATTGCCCCAAAATTCTGACCCATAGGAACTGCATCAGACAATATTTGTTGCTGTTTAAAAGGAAAAAGAGGTGTTATTTCACTTATCGCACCCAGATTATGTATCCTAAATACCATTTCCCACTAAAAGGAAGCAGGGCTCTTTAGAAAAGTTGACTCCTGGTATGAAGCAGGAAATGTACAAAACTTATACCAGAAAGTAATAAAGCTATCATTCTGATTTGAACAAACCAACTATCCTATATAATAAAAGGCTAATATGCAAATCAACCAAACAGCAGAAACAACTGGTCGCTATGACATGCACTGACCACCAGGGGGCAGATATTCAACACAGGAGCAGTGTGGTCAGTGCACTCCCACAGGGGAAGCCCTGCTCCGCTAGAAGCTGTGCTCACTGGCGAGCACAGCAGTGGTGGTGGGAGCCTCTCCCGCCTCCACTACAGGCGGACAGTAAAGAGCAAAGGGTCCTGGACTGCGAGAGGGGTGTCCACCTGCTGGCATAGGCCCACAGGGAGTGGGCCTATGCCAGCAGGTGGACATCCCTCAAGGAGTCCCAGACTGCGAGAGGGCACAGGCCGGGCTGAGGGATCCCCAATGCACGAAATCTTGTGCACTGGGCCTCTAGTAATAATAAAGCTTTTGGAGTTGTGCCCAAAGGATTTAGGAGCTAACCTCAAGAAGCTCCCACTAACTAAAATGAGATCATTTGAGCATCAAGAAAAATAACATGTGAATTTAAACAAGCAAAATGTTTAAATTCATAAGTTCATAATAGTACTTATTAAAAAACTAATTGACCCCTTTTTGAAAGAAACTAGAGAACCAATTCATTATTCAGAAACTAGTGAATTGAGCATTTTACCTGCATTCCTATATATAATTTAGCTTTTGATAGTTGGTGAAAATTGATCCCTAATGAAATAGTCTAGCTAAAATTTAAAAATTATATAGTTGCAGTATCGTTTTGCAAATCCCATATGAAAACATTAATCTAGGTAATAATCAATTGCCACTATAATAAGGTAAGAGATATATAGATATTAATGTGCCTCCTGATGGAAGTATACTACCACCTATGAAGCATTTTTAACAACTATTTTTAAATTGATTTTTTTTAGAGAGAGAGAGAGAGAGGAAAGGAGAAGAGAGAAACATTTATGTGAAAGGGAAACATTTATCAGCTGCCTCCTGCACACCCCCTACTGGAGATCAAACCTGAAACCTGTGCATGGGCCCTGATTACGAATCTAACCTGCAACTTTTTCAATGCACAGGACCATGTCCAACCAACTGAGCCACACTGACACACTAACTAGGGCTACAAAGCATTCTGTTAATTTTTACAAAGCGTTCTTACCAAAAATGAAAAGTAAATCTGAACTTGATGGAATCTCTAGATTTAATAACCAGTTTATAGGACATTGAGGAACATAGAAAGGTGTTAATTACAGCACAGGAAGAAAGTTAGTAAAATACAAAATATGAGAAAATCTATTGCAAACAACCCTTATCTGTTAAAAAAAAAAAAAAAAAGGAGAGCATTGGAGGGGAAGTTACATATTAAAAGAGAAATAAAAGACTTAAATGCAATGTGTGAACCATATTTGGATCCTGATTTGAACAAACCAACTTTAAAAATACCTGGGAAAATATTAAGACTCACTAGATATATAGTTATATATATTTTTTAAATATATTTTATTGATTTTTAACAGAGAGAAAGGGAGATAGAGAACTAGAAACGTCCATGAGAAACATTGACCAGCTGCCTCTTGCACACCCCCTACCAGGGATGTGCCCGCAACCAAGGTACATCCCTTGACCGGAATCGAACCTGGGACCCTTCAGTCCGCAGACTGACGCTCTACCACTGAGCCAAACCGGCTTCAGCTAGATATTTAGTTATATTAAGGAATTATTTTAAGCTTTCAAGGTATAATAATAGATTTGTGATTTTTATTTATTTATTTATTTTTAGTCCTTATCATTTAAGATATATATACAGAAATGGTTTTTGATAGGTTTATATGCTGTCTAGGATTTCCTTCAAGAAAAGCCAAGTTGCTGCCGAGACCGGTTTGGCTCAGTGGATAGAGCGTCGACCTGCGAACTGAAAAGTTCCGGGTTCGATTCCGGTCAAGGGCATGTACCTTGGTTGCGGGCACATCCCCAGTAGGGGGTGTGCAAGAGGCAGCTGATTCTCTCTCATTGATGTTTCTAACTCTCTATCCCTCTCTCTTCCTCTCTGTAAAAAATCAATAAAATATATTTTTTTTTAAAAAGAGAGAGAGAGAGAGAGAAGCCAAGTTGCTAATTATGATAGCTAGGTGTTGAAGTCCATGAGAGTCCATTTTTTAAGTCTGATATTTTCCACAATACAAAGAAAAATAAAAGCAGTGATTTCTGTAAACAGTGTGCCAAATTATGGGTGAAGCTAGGAGATGAATAGGGACAATTTTTTTTTTAAGAAACTCAGACAAAAGGAATTAAAGTGTGATATAAGGTTTACTGTGGTACCAACATACTCATTTACCTCACTGACCACATCATGAACTGATAGATCATCTACTTCTTAAAATTTTTATTGTAAGTATTTCAGAAGTCCCCCCTTTTTTTCTATTGACCTCCTCCACCTGCCCCCCACCCCAACTTCCTTCCCCACCCGCCTTTCCCACACTATTGTCTGTGTCCATTGGGCTATGAATATCTATATATATAGAAGACTAAGTGACTGTCTGACAGTCCGGTAGGTATAACCAGGGGGCAGACGCTCAACGCAGCAGCTGCTGAGTTGATGACTTGGCAGCTGCTGTTCTCAGGTGACACATCCCGGAACCAGAGAGGAGAGAGCCCGTTTCCTCACAGGGCTGTGTGATTCCATCTTTGGCCACAGGTTATGCTGTTGCTGGGGTACTGTCGGGCCCGAATCTGGTTTACTGCCACCTGCAGTGACCAGTGACCGCAGATGCCCTTAAGCCCCAGTGCCGCCCCAAGTGTGGCAGGCTGGGAGGTTGGCTTCAGGGCGTGTCCAGCCTGTCTTGCTCAGTCCTGCTCCAATGGCCACCTTCTGATTAATTCCCTTTCAATGTGTACGATTCCGTGCACTGGGCCACCAGTATGAATATAAGCTCTCTGATTAATCTCTCTCCACCTATTCCCCACCCTCACCTTCCCTTTAAGATTCATCAGTTAGCCAAAACTGGTTTGGCTCAGTGGATAGAGTGTCAGCCTGTGGACTGAGGGGTCCCAGGTCAAGGGCATGTACCTTGGTTGAGGGCACATCCCCAGTAGAGGGTGTGCAGGAGGCAGCTGGTCGATGTTTCTCTCTCATGGATGTTTCTAGCTCTCTATCCCTCTCCTTTCCTCTCTGTAAAGAATCAATAAAATATATATTTTTTTAAAAAAGATTCATCAGTCAATACACCATGTACTTTTAAAAATAAAGGATGACAGCCCCAGCAGAGTGGTTCAGTTGGTTAGGTACCGTATTGTGCCCAGTCAGGGCACATACCTGGGTTGCAGGTTCAATCCCTGATTGGGGGCACTACGGAAGGCAACTAATCAATGTTTCTCTCTTACACAGAAGTATCTTTCACTCTCTCTCTCCTCTCCTTTCCTCTCTCTAAGCATGTCCTAAGGGGAGGATAAAAATAAATAAAATAGCCCTAGCTGGTTTGGCTAGGTGGATATAGTGTCAGCCTGTGGACTGGAAGGTCCCAGGTTCAATTCCAGTCAAGGGCACATGCCTAGGTTGTGGACTCGATCCCCAGTAGGCGGCAGCCGATCAATGATTTTCTCATCATTAATGTTTCTCTCTCCCTTCCTCTCTGAAACCATGAAAATATATTTTAAAAGTAAATGAAATAAAGGCCAAGAAACCAACACTGCAATATATCAGAACAGAGAACAGAATTGCTTACTTGGTTGCTTTACAATAGAATTTATAAAGCGATTGGTTTGGGGTTTTGTTGTTGTTTTTTAGTTTATTTTATGTGTTTGAGCTAAACTAAGGACATGCTAGGAAGCAAGATCTCAAATGCTCCCAAAGGTGTTGGTTTAAAAAAAATTTTATTATGTTTTTATTTATTTTAGAGAGAAAGATTGAAACATCAATGATTGGCTGCCTCCTCACAACCTGGGTATGTGCCCTGACTGGGAATCAAACCCGTGATCCTTTGGTGCATGGATTGATCTCTAACCAACTGATCAACACTGGCCAGTAGTCATTTCTTTTTATTCAACAACAGATGAACATACCACATACCAGCTGACGGACATTTGGGTTATTTTAATTTGTAGTTATTGAAAAAACATTGCTGGGGGAAATATAGTCCAATTTTGCCCTTTTTTATAATTTTTATTATTCTTTAAATCTTCACCTGAGTATATTTTTCTATTGATTTTTAGAGAGAGTGGAAGAGAGAAAGAGAGAAATATTGATGTGAGAGAGAAACATTGATTGGTTGCCTCCCACATGTGCCTCGACTAGGGTCCAGGCTGGGGAGGAGCCTGCAACCAAGGAACCCAGGCTCGATCCCCAGTGGGAAGCATACAGGACACAGTGGATCAATGATTTTTTTCTCATCACTGATGTTTCTTTCTCCCTCTCCCTTCCTCTCAGAAATCAATAAAAGTTAAAAAACAACAACAATAAAAAAAACCCACCATACACTGCTATGTTCTCCTAGTACTATCTCAGTTTCATTTTTTAGTTCATTCTTAAGTCCAAATAGAATTTTTACATATATGGAAATTTTGAGGTTGAATAGCCTAAAACATGAGTCTTACTATGATGCATGAACCTATTGCCACCCTAACCAGGTGGCTCAGTTGGTTGGAGCATTGTCCTGTATACCAAAAGGTTGTGGGTTTAATACCTGATTAGGACACATACCTAGGTTTTGGGTTCGATCTCCAGTCAGGGAGCATACAGGAGGCAACCGATTGATGTTTTTTCTCTCTTCCTTCTTCTCTCTCTCTTAAAAAAAAACACAACAAAACATAACCCTATTGCTGAAACCTATCTATTACCCAAGGGAAACTAAAGTCTAAAGACCAGAGAAGTACTAATTAAGAGATCAAAACTCCAAGTTCTCAGGTAAAATCGAACTTACAGGTGAAGATTAAAACTCACAAGACTGAAACCAGTTTGGCTCAGTGGATAGCGTGTCAGTCTGCGGACTAAGGGGTCCTAGGTTCGATTCTGGTCAAAGGCATGTACATTGGTTGTGGGCACATCCCCAGTAGGGGGTGTGCAGGAGGCAGCTGGTGGATATTTCTCTCTCATCGATGTTTCTAGCTCTCTATCCCTCTCCCTTCCTCTCTGTGAAAAATTAATATATATATATATTTAAAATTCACAAGAGGCCTAGCACTTATACAAAACCCGAATACAGAGATGCTACTTTACTTATAAATTTCCCATTTTATTATACATATTGGGATTATTTCTTCTTTTTACTTTAGAAAGGTGTTTCTGGTTTATAACAAACTTTTGTGGTGGTGGGGGGGGGGGGTTCACTTCAGAGAGATTTTTACAACTAGATTTATTGGAATGGCTCCATTCAAAAGGCAAAAGCACCTATACAGATTTTTATCTTACATCTAAGTTAAATTTTTGACAAGCAGCCTTTTTATTTCCTATTTCGTGACAGAGTAAGAAACATGAGACATAAGAAAAATTAAACCATTTAGTATTTCAAGCATACAATCAACTACTCTGTTGAAAACACAAAACATTAAGGTTAATAGCTCCTACTTTTATAAAATAAGTATAGAATAGAACCTACAGATACTCATATTTTCTGCTGGAAAACGCTACAAATTCTTCAGTTTATTCCAATTATCCTTGTGTATTTTCATAGAAATTTTTACTTTTCCTAGAACCCCTTAAAATTCTCTGAAAGTCTAACATTTCACACTTTTACTTACTTAATTTAAAAAAATTTTTCTTGATTTCAGAGAGAAAAGGAGAGGGAGAGAGAGATAAAAACATCAATGAGAGAAAATCATTGATCGGCTGCCTCCTGCACACCCTCCACTGGGGATCGATCTCGCAATCAGACATGTGCTGTTGACCGGAATTGAACCTGGGACCCTTCAGTTCCCAGGCTGACACTCTATCCACTGAGACAAACTGGCTAAGGCAATATTTCACACTTTTTAAAAAAAATATTTTACAGAGAGGAAGGGAGAGGGATAGACAGTTAGAAACATCAATGAGAGAGAATCATCGACCAGCTGCCTCCTACACGCCCCCCCCCCCCTCCACCGGGGATGTGCCTGCAACCAATGTACATGCCCTTGACCGGAATCGAACCTGGGACCCTTCAGTCTGCAGACTGACGTTCTTCCACTGAGCCAAACCGGTTTCGGCAATATTTCACACTTTTAACAAATTCTAGCTGTGAAATGAAACTTAACAGAGAGGCAACGAAACTTAATTTTCTTTGCAATTGTATGTGGTAAACTTTTCATTTCAAAGAAATACATCCAAAAAGGCCATAATGAGCTAAAGTAATTCTTCAAAGTAAACAAATAGGAACTCAAAATTCATATACACTCAAAATGTATTTAGTTTGGTTTTTACAGTATGGCCCCTAAAGCAAAGCTTTATAACCTTAACTACCTAATTTTTTTAATTGATTTTAGGAAGAGGTATGATAGAGAAACTTCAATTGGCTGCCTCTCGCACATGCCCCAATCAAGGATCAAACCTGCAACCTGAGTATGTGCCCTGACCAGGAAATGAGCCCATCACCTTTTGGTGTACATGACAACGCCCCACCAACTGAGCCACACAGGCTAGTGCTATCTTAATTTCTTAAAATATAAAAGCCATCACAGAAGTGTTTATTATGAAATCATGGGAAATACTCAGAAAAAAGAAAAAAGTGTCAGTCACAAATAGAGGAGATATATTAGCAGTCCCATTAAAGTTTCATGTACAAGTAAATATCTCTTCCCTCAACTAAACAAGTGAAGAGGCAGAAAGTTCAGTCTTATTATTTCCCAGCTAGAGCCCAGTGCACAAAATGCATGCACAGGTATGGTCCCTAGTGGCTGCTGGCTACCAGCCAGGGCCTTCCTTCCCCAGCTGCTGACCAGGGCCTGCCTTTGTTCCGCACCACCCCCTGGTGGTCAGTGAACATCATAAATCATAAGGAGCAATCGAACTCCTGATTGGTTAAACTCCCGAAGGGACACTGCATATTAGGCTTTTATAGAAGACTAGAAGCTCGGTGCATGAATTCATGCATGGGTGGGGTCCAGCTGGCCGCCCTGATTGGGGCTGATTGGTTTGGACCGGCAGGGGGGAGGCGACACAGGAGGTTGGCTAGCTGCCCCCACCCCTGATTGCAGTGGGGGGCTGATCAGGGGTGGGCCAGCTGGGGAGGTAGGGACTGCAGGCAATTGGCTGGCTAGCCCCACCCCCTGGTTGAATGCCTGGTTGAACTCTTAGTTGAGGGGACAATTTGCATATTAGCCTTTTATTATAATTATTATTAAGTTTTAGGCTTGCACAGAATACACAGGCCTTGTAGGACATTTAACAAAACAGCTTTCTGCAGTAATGCTTTCATTATTTAAATTGGCACATGGCAGATTATGTTAACAGATTTATTTATTGACTAAGTCTAGTCATATTTCCTCAGTTGGCATCTATATGGTATCTATCTACCTATGTTTATGTTTGCTTCAACACTGGATATTTGTTCAAAAGTCTTCCATATTTGACTTCTGCCATAGAATTTGGGGTTTAAATAGAATTTAGGATATTTCTTAATGGTAGTCTGCAAAAAGATAAAGAAATAAAGAACCCACCTGGTCGGTGTGGCTCAGTGGTTGATCACTGCTCTAAGAACCAGGCAGTCAGTTTGGTTCCTGGTCAGGGCACAAGCCTGGATTGCAGGCTTGATCCCAGTGGGGGGCATACAGGAGGCAGCCAATCAATGATTCTCATCATTGATGTTTCTATCTCTCTCTCCCTCTCCCTTCCTCTCAGAAATCAATAAAGGAAAGAACTCTAATGAGAGTTAAAATCATTTGGCTTATGAATCCTACCTGTGAGCCAAAAAATTTACTTTTCATTGCAAGGAAATAGAACATTTTGTAATTAACTGCTGCACAACAATAAATTAAGATCCAAGGTAACCTAACAGTATTTTTTAATATAATAAATCTTTATTGTTCAGATTATTACAAGTGTTCTTCTTCCCCGCCCCCATAGCTCCCCTCCACCTGATTCCCCGACCCCACCCCATGTCCTTACCCCCTCCCCCCCACCACCACTGTCTTCATTCATAGGTGTAAGATTTTTGTCCAATCTCTCCCCATACCTCTCACCCCTTAGACCCCCTTCCCCCTGAGAATTGTCAGTCCCCTCCCTTTCTATGTCCCTGATTCTATTATTTTCACCTCTCCATTCTGTTCTTCAGATTTTTTATTCATTTGACTTTTAGATTCACTTGTTGGAAGGTATGTATTTGATGTCTTTTTATTGTTCATAGTTTTTACCTTTACCTTTTTCTTTTTCTTCTTCTTAAAGAATACCCTTCAGCATTTCATGTAATCCTGGTTTGGTGGTGATGAACTCCTTTAGCTTTTTCTTGTCTGTGAAGCTCTTTATCTGGCCTTGAATTCTGAATGATAGCTTTGCTGGGTATAGTATTCTTGGTTGTAGGTTCTTGCTGTTCATCACTTTGAATATTTCTTGCCACTCCCTTCTGGCCTGCATAGTTTCTGTTGAGAAATCAGCTCACAGTCATATGGGTATTCCCTTGTAGGTAACTAACTGTTTTTCTCTTGCTGCTTTCAAAATTCTCTCTTTGTATTTTGCCCTTGGCATTTTAATTATGATGTTACTTGGTGTGGTCCTCTTTGGATTCCTCTTGTTTAGGGTTCTGTATGCTTCCTGAACTTATAAGTCTATTTCTTTCACCAGGCAGGAAAAGTTTTCTGTCATTATTTTTTCAATAGGCCTTCAATATCCTACTCTCTCTCTTCTTCTGGCACCCCAAAAATCCGGATGTTGGTAAGCTTAAAGCTGTCCTAGAGGCTCCTTACACTATCTTCATATTTTTGGATTCTTTTTTTCCTTCTGTTTTTCTGGTTGGGTGTTTTTTGTTTCCTCATATTTCAGATCTTTGGTTTCACTCTTGGGGTACATTGATCTATAGTTGAGTTTCTGTATATTCTTTATTTCAGAGTGTATGCTTAATTTCTAACTGGTCCTTTTCCATTTTTTTTTTTTTTTTTTTGTATTCTCATTAAGGTCCTTGAAGGTCTCTTCAAGTTTCTCAGCGGTTTTTAGAAGATTCTTGAGTAACCTTATAAATGTGATTCTGAACTCTGTGTCGTCCAGTTTACTTTCCTCCATCTCTCCCATTTATGACATGCTTCTGTGTCTCTGCATTTTTTTTTGTTTTTTTTTTAAAATATATATTTTATTGATTTTTTACAGAGAGGAAGGAAGAGAGATAGAGAGCTAGAAACATCGATGAGAGAGAAACATCGACCAGCTGCCTCTTGCACACCCCCTACTGGGGATGTGCCCGCAACCAATGTACATGCCCCTGACCGGAATCGAACCCGGGACCTTTCAGTCCGCAGACCGATGCTCTACCACTGAGCCAAACTGGTTTCGGCTTGTGTCTCTGCATTTTGGTTGCCTCCCTGTGTTGACGGAGTGGCTTTGTGTGGTAGGTGACCTATAGAGCCAGTAGCTCAGCTTCCCCAATCACCCGAGGTGGTTGCTCTCGGTACACCCCTTTGTGGGCTGAGTGCAAAGTCTTGGGGTTTAGTTAAGCCTTGATTGCTGTTGGTACACTGGAAGGAATTGACCTCCAGGCCAATTGGCTGTGAGGACCCACTGTGTCTATAATGGGAGAACTGCTGTGCTGCAGCAAGGTTATTAGACGTTTTGTTTTTTAGTTGTAGTTTTGAAATTGTTGTGCATGGCAGCAGTTTAGGTGTGTTTACCTAAGCTGCCATCTTGGATCCCTCCCTAACAATATTTTTCAAAAACTTGTCATGTCATCACCTTTTCTGGCATATGGTTTTTCTATTTTAATGTTTTATAGTTCTTATGTGATTAAAAGCACAACACAATATAGCATTCTTTTTAATAAATAGTGTTTTCTAGTCTGGTCAATATTGTTCAACGGTTGGGCATCAACCTAGGCACCAAGAGGTAGCTGGTTCAATTCTTGGTCAGGGTACATGCCAGGTTTCAGGCTCGATCCCCAGTGAGGGCATGCAGGAGGCAGCCGATTGATGTTTCTCTCTCATCAATGTTTCTCTCCCTTGCCTCTTCCTTCCTTGCTCTAAAATTAATAAAAACACATAAAAAAAATAGAAAGTGTTTTCTAAAGTTTAAATGCTTATTATTTGACAAATATTTTGATTTATACATATTTAAACCAAACAAAAGAAAAAAAAATATGGATAACTTCATTAGGAAAAAGCAAACTAGAAATTGTAAACTTTATGAGATCAGGGACAATATGTCTACTTTGCTTCCTATTCTGTTCATTTATTCATTCATTCATTCAACCAATGTTGATTGAGCATCTACACATGCCTGACAATGTTCTAGACAATGGAGATAAGTCAATAAATTAAAATAACAAAAATCCCTGTCCTGTTTGGAACTTACTTTATAGCAAGAGGAGACAGACAATAAACAAAATAAGTAAAATATTCAGTACGTTAGAAAATGATAAGCTGGTAAAGGGGGATAAGAAAGGCAAGGTGCAATTTTAAATGGGGTAGCCTGTTTAGCCCCACCAAGAAGTGAAAAAATGAGCCATAGGATAGGTGGAGAAGGAGCGGTCTAGGTAAAAATCTTGACTCCAGATGGAAACTAGAATATTAAAATAACTGTAAGATCACCCTGCGCTAGCTGGATAGAGTGTAGGCCTGTGGACTGAAGGGTCACGGGTGCAATTCCAGTCAAGGGCACATGCCCGGGTTGCGGGTTTGATCCCCAATGATTCTCATCATTGATGTTTCTATTTCTCTCTCCCTTTCCCTTCCTTTTTAAAATCAATAAAATATATATTTTAAATATTAGCCATGAAAGAGACATCTAATCAAGTTCTTCATGGTACCATGGAGAAGGCTAGATGTTAGTTGGTGACTTGGTTCCTGCACCCAGACCTCTAAGATGTCAGAAAATTACCCTTTCCAGTATCCCTTAATGCATCTTGAATTCTAGCTGTCAGCAATATTCAAACTGCTTTATTGACTTATCAGAGCTAAAGGCATTACGTTAATACGTGCTACTTGCACAACTCTTAAATACTTTCCACATTATATTCTATGTGAACAACACTCCCTAGAGCATAATTTCAGAATACAATGTGAACAGTGATCAGGAGTTACTGGCCAGTTGTATGGCAATTAGATGTTTCAACAAGTATCCTGGATGTCAAGATTTTAGTACCATATTTTATTTGCTAAATACTAAGGAAAACTCTAACATTTTAGAATGAATACTGTGTATATTTAACATAACAAATAAAAGTAACCTGTATCATCTGTGTTTGAAGCCCCTTATTTTGTAATATTAAATAGTCCAATAAATCTTTTCCTAATAAGCAGTCTTACCACAGAACTTTAAAAAATTTCAGAGAGAGAAAGGGAGAGGGAGAAAGAGAAAAACAAACATCAATGATGAAAGAGAATCACTGACTGGCTGCCTCCTGCTCTCCCTACACTAGGGACTAAACCCTCAATCCAGGCATGTGCTCTTGACCGGAATTGAACCCTTTGGTCCACAGGTTGATGCTCTATCCACTGAGCCAAACTGGCTAGAACACCACATAAGTTTTTTTTTTTTTTAATGTTTTTATTGATTTCAGAGGAAGGGAGGGAGGGAGGGAGGGAGGGAGGGAGGGAGGGAGGGAGGGAGGGAGGAGAGAGAGAGAGAGAGAGAGAGAGAGAGAGAGAGAGAGAGAGAGAGAGAGAGAGAGAAACATCCATAAGAGAGAAACATTGATCAGCTGCCTCCTGTTCACTCCGTACTAGAGATCGAACTTGAAACCCAGGCATGTGCCCTGAGCCACAGGGGCTGGGCACTCCAGAACTTTTAAAGGAACCTGAAAAGTCTTAAACTGTTTTTCAAATAGCATGTTAGAAGGGAAGTTTCTCTGTGCATACTAATTAGATTACTATTTTTAAACTGTAAATATACAGTATATGTAACCTTTAAAGTACTACACAGTCTATTTCAGCTGAAACCATGTGATTTTTAAAAACAATATGCTTTTATTGATTTGAGAGAGAAAAGAGGGAGAGGGAGAGGGAGAGAAAAATTGATGTGAAAGAGAAACATTACTTGATTGCCTTCTGTATGCATGAGGACTCGGGTACTGGACCTGCAACCTGAGCAATATGCCCTGACTGGGAACGAACTGATGACCTTTCAGTGCATGGGACAACATTCAAGCAACTATGATTTTTAATAATATTTCACAAAGTGGCACAAGAGAAGAAATGGTTTAGTTACCCCAAACTTCCATTCCGTTGCATGACAACTCAATGTGATGACCAAAATTTAAATTTAAAAAGTTAATTACTATTCTTTTAAAGCTAACCATTAAATTGATGAGAAAATATTCCTACCTTTTCCATTATATCATATAAAATTCAACTTATTTTCCCTAAAATGTTAATCTCATTCCTTAAAAAACCCAAACTTTATAAAGTTGCTTCTAAATTAATTATAGAACCAACTAATTATTTTTTTGTGTGTATTTGGTGTGTTTAAAATTCTTTATTGTTGAAAGTATTACATATGTCTCCTTTTCCCCCACATTGACCTCTCCCCGCCCGCTTCTGTCCCCCAGCACAGGCCCTCCCCCCACTACTGACTGTGTCCATTGGTTATGCTTATGTGCATGCTTACAAGCCCTTTGATTGATCTCTTGCTCACTCCCTTCCCTAACTCTTCCCTGACTTACCTCTGGTAAGGTTTGATACTTCCATGTCTGTTCAATGCTTCTATGTCTCAGGATCTATTCGGTTTATATTGTTTATTATATTCCACAAGAGTGAGATCATGTGATATTTATCTTCCAACTAATTATTTTAGAAACTATGATATGCCTGTGCTATGCTTTTCGAGAAATACAATGTTTAAAAGTTCCAGTCTTTAATTCAATAAGATAGCAAGCAACTCAACAGCGATGTAAAGAATGGAGGAAAATGAGTAAAGTAGACTTCATTAACCCTGAAATGTGAAGAAGAATTCAAAGGCTCTGGAAAATGAAGAGGGTATCCTGAGATGGGATAACATGATAAACAACTGTTAACAGAAACAAGATAAGCAAAAAAGCACTCATTCATTCACTTAGTGCCCACAATAGTGTCAGACTAAATATTTATGACTACCCACATTGTGTTCCAGGCACACAGCCAGGATTTCTATGTCCTTTCTTTTAATCTTCAAAACCATACTGTGAGGACCTTCTCATGTTAGTGTCTTCCTACAGATGAGCATACAGTAAGTACCCAGAGATTAAGGACCTTATTAAAGATCACATGGCCCTACTCGATTGCTCAGTGGTTAGAGCATCTGTCTGCAGACTGAAGGGTTGCCTTTTCAATTCTGGTCAAGGACACATAACTCGATTGCAGGCTCAGTCCCTGCATGCTGGAGGCAACCAATTGATGGATCTCTCACACTGATGTTTCTCTCTCTCTAAAAATCAATGGAAAAATAACCTTGGGTGAGAATTAACATACACACAAAAAGATTATATGGATATTAAGTGGCAAAGCAGGAATTTAAACCAAATTCTCAATCTCAACTCTAATGTTCACTCCCATGTATTGTTTTAGGTGGGGACTAGATTAGAATAAGTTGGACAGGTGAACACAAGTCAATTATTAGCAGGAAGGTGGTTTGGGTTTTTAAAAAATATATTTTAAAGATCCCAATGTGGAGGAATAAATAAGTCAGGACTTCATGGGAACCACAATGTGCACTTAAACAGAATGAAATCAGAGTTTTCTGAAGACAAATTTTCATAGCCACAAGCAAGACAGATGTGAGATAAGAATGTCTGGTATTAGAGACTAATTAATGATTTAGTGATTAGTAATTCATCATATCATAAAAAGATATGAAATGATAATGGCTAGGACCAAGATGATAACAAGAGGAAATGGAAGAGGACAGAATCTCTGAAGTAGTGACAACTGAGACAATATTGGTATTAAGTAAATAAGTAAAATAATTGATAATTAGAAAGTAAAACTACAGAGAGTGTAGATAGAATCCACAAAAAGCTATTAAAATAAGTGAATTTATTAGCAAAGTTACCGCATTTAAGATCAATATACAAAAAACAAAACAAAAACAAAGCAACATAGTTACAATGAGCAATCAAAGTTGAAATTAAAAACAAAAACAGCTGAGCCGAAACCAGTTTGGCTCAGTGGATAAAGCATCTGTCTGCGGACTGAAAGGTCCCGGGTTCGATTCCGGTCAAGGGCATGTACCTTGGTTGCAGGCACATCCCCAGTGGGGGGTGTGCAGGAGGCAACTGATTCTCTTTCATCGATGTTTTTAACTCTCTATCCCGCTCTTTCTCTCTGTAAAAAATCAAAAAAGTATATTTTTTAAAAACCCAAACCACCTTTTTTCAAGAATTAAAAAACACAGAGCCCTAGCCATGTAACTCAGTTGGAGCGTCATTCAGATATGCCAAAGTTGTGGGTTTGATCCCCAGCCAGGACACATATAGGAATCAACTAATGAATGTATCAATAAGAGGAACAACAAATCAATGTTTCTCTCTCTTTCCCTCTCTCAAATTAGTAAATTAAAAATAATTTAAAATTACATGGTATCAGAAACTGAAATACTTAAGAGGAAAATTTGATAAAGATATATAAGTACTTCAAAACTTCAAACATTGCTAAGAAAAATTAATGAAGACCTAAATAAATGATGAGATGTACTATGTTCACAAATGGGAAAATTTAATATTGCTATGTTAATTCCCCCTCCCAAAAGATTCAATGTTGTCCCAATAAAAATCCCAGCATGCTTTTTAAGTTGAAATTGGCAAACTGATTCTAAAATTTAATTGGAAATACAAAGAACCTAAAGTAGCCCAAACAACTTTGAAAAAAGAAGAATATAGTCAGAAGATTAACTCTACCTGACCTTACATTATGGTAAATCAAACTGCGTGGTACAGGAGGTACTACAAACAGCCTTGCCGGTTTGGCTAATGGTTGAGCATCTACTTATGAACCATGAGGTCAGGGCACAAAACTGGGTTTCAGGCTTAATCCCGGGGGGGGGGGGGGGGGGGGGGGGGGGGGGGCGGGCGGCCGGGAGGTGTACAGGAGGCAACTGATAGATGAGGCAACTGATAGATGATTCTCTCTTCATCATTGTTGTTTTTATCTCTCTCCCTTTCCCTTCCTATCTCTGAAAAACATATTTAAAAACCATTTATTTTTATTTTTAGTTGATCTTCACCTGAGAATATTTTTCCATTGATTTTTAAGGAGAGTGGAAGAATGAGGGAGCGACAGAGAAACATCGATGTGAGAGACATACCAATTGGTTGCCTTCCTACATGAGGCCCGACCAGGGCCTGGGCCAGGGAGGAGCCTGCAACCAAGGCACATGCCCTTGACTGGAATCAAACCTGGGACCCTTTGGTCCACAGGCCGATGCTCTGACCCACTGAGCCAAACCAGCTGTTTGTTTTTTTTTTCCTTTAAGAACTTGAATGCCTCTCTCACAACATATGCAAATGAGCTAAAAATGGACAAAAGAGCTAAATGTAAAAACAAAGCTATACAAATCCTAAAAGAAAGCATATAAGAAAATCTCTGCAACCTTGGGTTAGACAAATATTTCTTAGATACAACAAAAGTATAGCACACAAAAAAAGTATAGCACAACCCATAAATGAAAAATTTGATAAATAATATTTTATAAAAAGTTTTTAGCTTCTATACTTCAGAAAACATGACTAAGAAAATAAAAAGGCCCAAAGGTATATAGCTCAGTGGTTGAGCGTAGACTTATGAACCGGGAGACCATTGTTCTGTTCCCAATCAGAACACATACCCGGTTGCAGGCTGGATTTCCTAGTAGGAGGCGAGCAGGAAGCAGCTAATCAATGATTCTCTCTCATCATTGCTGTTTCTATCTCTCCCTCTCCCTTCTTCTCTGAAATCAATAAAAATATATATATATATATTTTTAAAAAGCTACAGACTGGCAGAAAATATCTGATAAGGAACTTATACCCAGAATATATAAAGAACTCTCAAAACTCATTAAGAAAATAAACAACCCAATTTGTTTAAAAGGGTAAAAGACTTAACCAGACATTTTACCAGTGAAGATAAGATATAGGGATGCCAAATAAGCACTTGAAAATATTTTGGGCCGAAATTAATTTGGCTCAGTTGCTAGAGCTTCAGCCTGCAGACTGAAGGGTCCCCGGTACAGGGGCATGTACCTTGGTTGCGGACACATCCCCAGTGGGGGGTGTGCAGGAGGCAGCTGATCGGTGTTTCTTTTCTCTCCCTTCCTCTCTGTAAAAATCATTAAAAAATATTTTTAAAAGAAAATATTTTGGAAATATTAAGTTTGGCAACTTCTTACTATGTGAACCAGCCATGCTACTCCTATGTATTCACAAAGGTAGTTTCATTTGTAATAGTCAAAAACTGGAAACAACTCAAACATCTATCAACAGGTGAATAATCAAATGAGATATATTCATACAGTAGAATACTACAATAAAAAGCAATGAACTACTGATATACAAATCTTAAAATAGTTTGATGAATGAAAGCCAAAGGAAGGGAGAAAGGGGTATTGGGAATTGAATGAACTTGTTCAGAGAGGGAGGGATTACAAAGGGTACAAGGAAATGGTACCAAACTTAAGGGGGTTGCCACTTAGGGGTGCTCTATTAAAAAATAATACATGGTTATCACAAGTTAGCTTCATTTACTTGCAGCAAGTAAAGGAGACAGAAGATTCCTATCCAAAGCTCTGTCTTGGAAGGGAGCCTCAGCCAAAGCTTATATACATTATTTGGAAATTATGTTGATTGATTGATTGATTGCAGTTGGCTACTTGCATCAGGTTGAATTCCTGTCAACTCCTCCTATTTACAGCGGCATCTATAAAATACCTCTCCACATTTTAACATTTAGCAAGACATAATACATAAAACTGTCCAGACCTTGAGACCCTTTTCCTATCTAACAGAATCTTATAGGAGTGATATGTTCATGATATCTTGATTGTGGTGATGGTTTCACAGGTATATATCCATGTGAAAACTTACACTGTATACTTTAAATATATATAGTTTACTGTGTGTCCATGATACCTGAATTTCACAAAAAGTGATAGAACAAAACAAAATATATGCAAGGGAAAAGTGATAAAGGTTTAAGAAAGAGTCAGGAAGAAGCACTGTCTGTTCAGGAGTGGGTGAGTAGACACATGCAGTCTAAAACAGCTGGATATGAGAAGACAGTGAACCAAAACAAACATCATCTGTAGACAGTGAGAAACATGGGCTTGAAATACAAAAAGGAATAATTCCTTGAGAAATAGCAGATGACGGAGCACAAGGCAGAGGAAGGTACCAAGTTAGCTCAATACCTCATTATAACATTATTTATGGTATATTCCCCTTGGCCTGTTGCTTTTTAAAATACAAAAGACTGCTCTCCTGTCTTATTTCAGTGATAAATACATCTGAAACAAGAGATGCAGACAAAGCCCACATCTTCTCACAGGTTGCATCTAATCAAATGTGGCTCAACTTGCTTTGAAATGGTATTGCTCAAAAGAATCTATAATACACCTTGCAGAATTCAACTTGATAATAAGCTTTCAAGGAGATACACAATTTAGCAGGAAATATCCGAACCTGACTTGTATTTCTAAAAAGTAAGGAGGAAGGTCTAGTCTAAAATATATTTTGTGTTGTAAATGTAACAAAAATATCACGTTCTAAATAAATAGCTCAGTGAAAAGAGCTGATATAGCTTACATTGCTATCTGGATCCTACTGCCTTGCTGCACTCTCCTGTAGTAAACACAAACACCACCTCCTCAGTAAAGCCTTCCTAAGTCCCCTCTTCACTATGCTCCCTTGATAGAATAATTATACTTGAACAACAGCACTTAGTTCCTTAAGCTATTAGAAGTACTGATCTACTCATCACAAATCCTAAACACAGTGTTCTGTACACACCAGGTGCGAAACAGGAAAAATAGGAGTGTGATAGCATTAGGCCAGAAGTGACAAGATCTAGAGAGGTCTAGAAACCAAACCCAAGGCTCACCAGAGTTCTGGTTTCCCTTCATTAAGTGTGGTAACTGCAGTTGACTGGGGCTGAGGGCAAAGTACATAGGAGTTCACTATATTATTCCGTCAACTTTGTGTATGTACAAAATTCTCCACAATAAATTGTTTTAAAATAATAATAAAGGGTAGGTGAAGATATGACCAAACTGTTTTTGTTCTTACTTTCCTGCTTTTGAACTTTTCTTTCCTTTTCCCTTTAAACTTGATCTTTGCCAGCCTTTCCCCTTTGTTGTCAACAGGTCCACTGGGTCATTAGCCATTTAACAAATGGTGGTTTGAAGGATAAAAGACAGACCTTTTGCACAGGCAGTGGAATTCCAAATGCTAGACTCTTGGCTCCACAATGTCTGATTCAGAAGAACTGCTGGGAGCTATTAGTTCAGCTCGCCCACCCAGGCATATGAAGACTCCTTCCTTTTACACCACTGCCATATGCCTCTCATTTATGCCTACACAGTTTTGTGCTTGTGTGCTTTCATTTAGCGCAGGAACAGATCAGACCCAATGTGACCACATAAATTATTGGGAAGGTCCAAGGATAAGGAATCCAGAATGAAGCAGTTTCAAATTGAAATTGCAACAGATGAGAATTTTTTTCTAGTGGGGCAATAATCCAACAAAAAAATGTATTTTCAGAATTCCCGGGCACAAAATGAGGATATACATACAATAACAGTATGTGAGATGCATTCTGGCCTAAATGAGAACATTTACCATCTTAAAAGCATATCCTGTGCTCTCCCACCTCTGAGTCTTTGTTAGCATTCTCCTCTATACTTAGAACTGTGGGTCATATCTGAATCTCTATTTTCATTTTTAAAAGTTTTAAGTATTACTTATTTCTTTCTTGATCCAAAGATACTGGGAGCAATCTTTTTTTTTAATTAATATATTTTATTGATTTTTTACAGAGAGGAAGAGAGAGAGGGGTAGAGTTAGAAACATCGATGAGAGAGAAACATCGATCAGCTGCCTCTTGCCCTTGACCGGAATCGAACCTGGGCCTTTCAGTCCACAAGCTGCCGCTCTATCCACCGAGCCAAACCGGTTTTGGCCTGGGAGCAATCTTATACCTAGCTGTCTGTTTTTCTTTTTCTTAACTCACAAAGAGAACAAAGAAGAGAGAGAGATGGGAAGATCTCGTGCAGTAATGAAACTAAAATTGAAAGAGGAATAGAAGGTTATTAACAAAAAACAAAACGTGAATATGAAAGAAATGTCATAATGTGAAAATAATGGGCCACAGGCAGTACAAACACCCAGTGGGGAAAGGAAAAGATTCAAATTTTCTCAAACAAGCCAACTGGTGGCACCATTGGCCCCAGGACTTGATATTGGATGGAACAGACTGATTATGATTGTTCTTGGTCAGATAACCTTGATTCTTGCTCAAAAGAGTGGACATGTTAAAGAAGGTTATACACACAACTCTGGCAAAAAGTTGTAGTTAAGTCATATGCCTGATTCCACCACACACAAGAATAGGGAACAGAAATAACTGACATTTGAGTCAGTTTGATAACAAAAGCCTCATCTGAGATCCTCTGACTCAGAGAAAAGGGTAAAACAGCCAACCAAACAAATCACACCAATAAAAAATGTCTGGATTTGAAGGTGATCTGCTCTTCTTTAGATCACTTAGAAAGTTATCCTTCAAGGTCTGGTTCATATGACATTTTCCACATGCAACCTTTACTAATCATCTCCTTTATTCCATTCATATCTACTCATCTTAACCTGTCTCACTCAGTTACTTGAGTGCACAGACCATAACACCTCTGACAAGGTATCAAGTTGCTTAATATCTGGAAAACTTATGCAGAATTCGTAGTTCTCTGCCTTTCAGGAAATATATGCTAAATATATTTTTCTTTGGTTTTTGCAATTTTGACAAATCACAACATACAGAACTCAGTGATATAAAATTTAAATAACCAGAACCAAACACTTATTATAAAACATATATAAATTAAATGGTGTATAATAATTGTATCTAGGAGATCAAGGAGACCAATACTTTTAATAAGGTTCCTGGATTTAGTAAACCTTATAAAGAGAGCTCAATATGGTCCCACAAAACTGGTAAAGTAGCTGAGGGTTTTAACAAAAGCAGCTTACTGTCAAATGATCCTATAAAATTAGGAAACACTAGAGCCAGGCCAGTGTAGCTCAGCTGTTGAGCTCAAACGAGGTTGCGGGCTTGATTCCCTTTTTTTTTCGGGGGTGGGGGGGTGGGGTGTGTGTGTGCAGGAAGCAGCAGATGATGTTCCTCTCTCATCATGGAGGATTCTATGTCTCTATTCCTTCTCCCGTCCACTCTCTCTAAAAATATCAATAAAATATATTTTAAAATAAATAAGTAAATAAAATTAGGAAATACTAGAATGATCACACACTTATATAATGATAGGTACAGAGATCTGCTTAGACCATCATTCAAATGCTTACCTGCACTCATTTGAGTGGCTTCATGGCCCAACTTTTATCCTAAATATTGCAATTCAAACCCAGTAAATAAGATGTAAAACTAGAACTTTCAAGGCCTTCAACCACGAAAAAAGCAGACTGGGATAAATTTTTCTCCAAGTGGTATTCAGAGCACAGACTTCCCCACATGGAAATATAGCTTCAAACATATACTTCCTTTATTACAATCCATTTAAAATTTTATTTGGGCCGAGACCGGTTTGGCTCAATGGATAGAGCGTCGGCTTGGGGACTGAAAGGTCCCGGGTTCGATTCCGGTCAAGGGCATGTACCTTGGTTGTGGGCATATCCCCAGTAGGGGGTGTGCAAGAGGCAGCTGATCGATGACTCTCTCTCATCGATTTTCTAACTCTCTATCTCTCTCCCTTCCTCCCTGTACAAAATCAATAAAATATATATTTATAAATAAATGAATAAATAAAATTTTATTTGGCCTTAGTGAAAAGAGGTAAGAGTACCCTCGATAATATATCAGCATCCTATAATAATAAGCTAACTTATAATTCTGAATTTGGGTTTCAGACAACTTAAAATTTATAGTTTTGTCATTTGAAAAAAAAAAGCTTATTCAAACAAATGTTTTGGTTCCATTAAAAAGCTATATTCTGGGCAAAGAACAGAAATTTCTCCAAAGAAGATATGCAAATGATAAGCATGGGAAAAGATGCTCAGCAGTATCAGTCACTGTGGAAATGAAAATCAAAAACACAATGTGATAACACTTCCCACCCACTAGATGATTATAATAAAAAATACAGTTATTAGCCTGGCTGGTGTGGTTCAGTGGTTGAACACTGACCCAGCAACCAGGAGGTCAATGGTTCAATTCCTGCTCAGGGCACAGGTCCAGATTGCAGGCTCAATATACCCAGTGGGGGGCGTGCAGGAGACGGCAGATCAATGATGTTCCTCTCTCATCTATGTTCCTATCTTTCTATCCCTCTCCCTTCCTCTCTAAATATCAATAAAAACATATTTTTTTAAAAAGATAATAAAAATATTGTGGAGGATGTGGAGAACTGGAACCCTCATATACTGCTGCTGGGAATGTAAAGTGGTCAGTCACTCTTCTAAGTAATCTAGCAGAATTACCATATAACTCAGCAAGTCCATTCCCAGTTATATTCCCAAAAGAACTGAAAACATATGTCCATATAAAAACTTGTACAGAAATGTTTATAGTAATACAGCCAGAAAGTTTAAACAAGTCAAATACTATCAATTGATAAATGTTTAAGTAAAATGTGGTGTAGCAGAATGTTATTATTCAAGGTAGTTATGTTCCATAAAGTAGCCGCAAACACTGAATTAGCAAATACTGAATCATTGCTCGTAGGGGAAATATAGGAGTAGGTTCCTTCGAGCTTCTAGTCACCACATTTTCATCAATGGATCAATAAACATTGTCTTGTTTTAGGTTTCTGTTTAAAGACACCTTTCTATAATAATAAAAGCATAATATGCTAATTAGACCGGGCAGCCGGACAACCTTCCAGACAAAGCCAAGGCAAGCTGCAGTGGCTGTGAGGGCTGATCCCCTTGCATGAATTCCGTGCATGGGGCCTCTAGTCTATAATAATAAAAGTATGACATGCTAATTAAACCAGACGACCTTCCAAAGCCTCAGAGAAGGCAAAGGCAGCTGCCACTGCCACAGCTGAGCCCCTTGCACAAATTTTATGCATCAGGCCTCTGGTTTAATATATATTGTTGGCTTATTAACAATGAACTCATGGCCAATAGCATTGTAATCCATGTCTGAACAAAGCTTATTTAACACACATATTTTCTTCTTAAGGCACATCACAGCTTTCTTGTGCTTAGGAACATTAGAAGGTGCTTCAGCACCATACTTAGGAGCCATTCCAAACAGCAAAATCACCAACAAAAAGCACAAAAACGTGAAAAACGTAGCACTAAATAGACCATGAAAAGAACTTGAGCCCTGGCCAGGGGGCTCAGTTGGTTGGAGCATTGTCCTGTACACCAAAATGTTGTGGGTCTGATTTCCAGTTGGGGCATGTACGGGAGGCAACTGATGGATGTTTCCCTATCTCTCTCTCCCTCTCTTCCAAATCAATGAAAGTGTGTCCTCAGGAGAGGATTAAAAACAAAAAGGACTTGAGAGCTGAAGTAAGAAGGCAGAGCAACACCTTGTTCAACTTTAGCTGAGAATGTGAATGTTGGGTGACTGAAAATTTTCACTGCACTGTTTATGTTCACATATGACCACTACACATTGATTTTGGAATTACAAATAAATTTTAGCAAGTAGGCAAATTTGAAAATACAATTTTTAAAAATATATTTTAATGATTTTTTACAGAGAGGAAGGAAGATAATTAGAAACATTGAAGAGAGAGGAACATGTATCAGCTGCCTCCTGCCCACCCCCTACTGGGGATGTGCCTGCAACCAAGGTACATGCCCTTGACTGGAATTGAACCTGGAACCCTTCAGTCCGCAGGCCAACACTCTTATCTGCTGAGCCAAACCAGTTAGGGCTTGCAAATACATTTTTAAAAAATAAGGATCAATTGTGTATCATACAAAAGATATTATCAGCCATAATAAGAATAAGGTACTGATACACACAATAATGTGGGACAACCTCAAAAACATTATGCTAAGTGACAGAAGTCAATACCAAAAGACATATTGTATCCTCCCCCCCCATTTTAAATATTGACAATTAATTCAGAAGCAGTTAAATAGAAAGCAATTAAGCAATATTTCTAACACTTGATATAAAATGCCACAAGATGGTGGCACCTAGTCCTCAGCTCCCCAGCCACCCAGGGCCAGCCCAAGGTGCCCAGGGCTGCCCGAGGCTCAGGTAACCAGGGCCGAGGCTTGCACTGCCAGCAGTGGCAGCAGCAGAGGTATGATGCGGTGTTGCCTTCCCGATTGCCGGGTCACCTCCTACCCCTGAGGGCTCCTGGACTGTGAGAGGGGACAGGCCAGGCTGAGGAACACCCCCCCTCCCACCTCCCCCATTCAAGTGCATGAATTTTCATGCACCAGGCCTCTAGTAAAAAAATAATAATTTTAAAAACAAACAAACAAAACCCCACCTTGTGATAGCCAGTGTGCAGCTCCCTAATTACAATGCTCAGTTTGATGCTTCACACTATGATAGTGAGAAAGGAGAATTTGGAAGTTTTGGTTATTAGTGAAGAAGAAAAAAAGAAAAGAAAAAAAGAAATAGAAACTAAGTAAACAGGACCTGTTATATGCCACAGAACTCTTGCATTATTGCAACAAAAACTCCATCCAATGATGGTCTTGATTTTGACTATACAAAACAACTTTCTAGCCCTAGCCAGTTTGGCTCAGTTGGATAGAGTGTCATCAGACTTCAGACTGAAGGGTCATAGATTCTATTCCAGTCAAGGGCATGTACCTCGGTTGCAGGCTCGATCCCTGACCCTCCCTGATCAGGGTGCATGCAGGAGGCAACCAATTGATTTGTCTCTCTCACATTAATGTTTCTTTATCTCTTGTTCTCTTCTACTCTCTCTAAAAATAAAAAATAATCAATGGAAAATATCCTCAGGTGAGGATTAACAACAACAATAACAATAACAAAACAGCCTTATAAACAACAACAACAACAAAACAGCCTTGTAAACCAGATCCTCCTGGAGAGTGCAACCCAGACTTACATCTCAGTGGACATTAGAAGGAAGGCTATGGCTTTCTTGGACCCCCCAAGTCTCAGTGGGCATTTAGTGCTTCAGATGACTATCCCATCTGCCTGTGGGATATCAGTGCTGTTCTAAAGAGAAGGAAAAATTGTGGATGTGAAGACCATCTTTACAGGGCATACAACAGTTGATGTTTCCTGGCATCTGCTCCATGAGTCTTGAGTCAGTTCCTGATTATCAGAAACATATGATCTGGGATACTCGTTCAATCAATACCTCCAAACCAAGCCAGAGACTTAGCTGAAGTGAACTGCCTTACAGTGAAATCATTCTTGCCACAGGATCAACTGATAAGATTATTGTCTTGTGGGATCTGAGAAATGTGAAGCTTAATTGCTTGCCTTTGCATAATATAAGGATAAAATTTCCAGGTTCAGTGGTTATATCAAAATGAGACTATTTTGGCTTCTAGTGGTACTGATCACAGACTGAATGTCTGAGATTTAAGTAAAATTAGAGAGAAACAATCCCTGGAAGATGCAGAAGACTGGCCACTAGAGTTGTTTACTCATGGTAGTCACACTGCCAAGATATCTTTTTTCTTCCAGAATTGCAATGAACCTTGGGGTGATCTGTTGTGTCAGTAGAAAATGTCATGCTCGAGTATCAAATGGCAGAGAACTTTTATAATGGTGAAGATTCTGAAGGGCCCCATGGTGTGGCTCAGGGGTTGAGCAGTGACCTATGAACCAGGAGGTCACAGTTTGATTCTTAGTCAGGACACATGCCCGGGTTGAGGGCCCCTTCCTCTATTTTTTTTACTTTTATTTTTTAAGGCTCTGAAGAAGTGTGTATCCAGACAGTGGTCTTAGCTACATCTGCACTTCTTGTGATTTTAGACTCTCCTATTTTCCCCTCTCAACCCTGAGAGTGATTTAACACTAGTTTTAAGATCCATACTTTGTTCGGTTATCCCTCTATAATAGATAGCATCAATAATGCTATTAGCCCAAATTGAGGGTTCTAAATATTAACTGGGGGACTTGATTCAGCAAAGTCACAGACTTATATTTAAATTTTCTTCAAGAATGTCCTAGTGCCCCAGCTGGTTTGGCTCAGTGGATAGAGTGTTGGCCTGTGGACTGAAGGGTCCCAGGTTCAATTCTGGTCAAGGGCACATGCCCAGGTTGCAGGCTCAATCCCCAGCTCGGGGCATGCAGGAAGCAGTCACTCAATGATTCTCTCTTGTCATTGATGTTTCTTTCTCTCTTTTTCCTTTCCTCTCTGCAATCAATAAATATACATTTTTTAAAAAATGTTCTAGTGAGATCAACCAAAGGACTTGTGTGCATGCATATGGGCCTAGCCAGTGGCCATGGACAACAGGGGGATGAGGGCAGACGTAGGGAGGGGTTTGGGATGGGAATGGGGGGGATGAGGACAATTATGTGATACCATAATCAATAATAATAATAATAATAATTTTGAACCTAAAAAAAATGTTCTAAGTAACAAAGATCTAAAGTAGCCACCAAAAGGGGAATATTGTGTGTGGTTATCTTATTTTTCTTCTTTTTCTATATCCTCAAATTTTTCAGACTCCTTTAAGTAAAGGCTAGAAGAAAGAAAGAAAGAGAGCCAAGTGAGGTAGGTATCTGAGCCATGAAGTATAAATATTGCAGGATGTTGCTAGTGGAGATTCAAGTAATAAAAATTCTTTCTCGCTGAAACTGGTTTGGCTCAGCGGTAGAGCGTTGGCCTATGGACTGAAAGGTCCCAGGTTCGATTCCGGCCAAGGGCATGTGCATTGGTTGCAGGCACATCCCCCATAGGGGGGTGTGCAAGACACAGCTGGTCGATGTTTCTCTCTCATCGATTTTTCTAGCTCTCTATCTCTCTCCCTTCCTCTCTGTAAGAAAATCAATGAAATATACATTAAAAAAAATTTTTTTCTCTCTAAAATCTTCATACCTGACTTTCCAGGATGCACATTTTCCCATGTAGACCAGTTTCTTGAGTTGTGTCAAAGCTATATGTTCCTCTTTCCCCATATATTTTTGCTTATTAGTATATTTCTTTATAGTATTTCTTTCCTTTCTATGAAATGTCTTTAAAAAAAACTTGGGACCACCAAGTTGTAAAGATGTATATTATATCACAAGTAGACAGACTATCCGGTTAAATTGAGAGGAGTGACTGTTTCTATTTTTTTTTTTAATTAAATTAATCCCAGATAAGAAATAAAATTAAAGGTGTATAATTAAACATTTAAATAATGAAAAAAATGCTTAAAAACAAATTTGCAACATGATTCTTTTGACATCATTTGAAAATAAGAACATTTCAAGTTGGTAGCTTGCCCATCTAGGCAAGTTCCAGAAGAAAATGAGCACAAAGAAGAGAAATGTTTCCCATCACTCAAAAACCCAGTCTGAAAACCCTTAGTATTCCAAAGCCATAGTCATACAGATAGTTCCTTAAACAACAGGAGTGAGGGACTCCTTCTCTGTTCAAACTCTCAAATTCTGGATTCCAACACCCTTTTCAAGGATCCAAAAGTCACAATAATATGAAAAGGGGAACAAAAGAAGGAACTTCAAAGAGTCATCTAAAGGTCACAGTCTACCTAGGTTTCACAATCCTACCTAAGAATTTTAATTTTTAATATTTACACCTTTCTTGAAGGATAAAGTAGTAGAGTGAGATGATAAAGGGAAATAATATTGGTCTGGGCAAAAATACAATAATTAAATTGAAGCACAAGAAATTCTAATCAGGGAAGGCAGAGTAGGGACTACTGTGAAAACTATGGAGTATAATAAGCACAGTTTGTCTTTTTCCAAGCAAGGACACCAATACCAGCTCATCCTGGCCTTGAACTCTAAAATGAATCTATTACATTGGCCTTTAGGAGACTGAGCAATAATGGGTTAAGAATTTTAAAGACGCCCTGGATGGTGTGGCTCAGTGGGCTGGAACATTATTCCATACACTGAAGAGTAAGAGGTTCAATTCCCAGTCAAGGGCTTCTTATTTCTCTCATCCAAGTAAGAGTCCCCATTTTTAAAAAATGTTCTTAGAAAATGAGAGCATCCAAGTAAGAATCCCCATTTTTTAAAATGCTCTTGGAAAATGAGAATTAATCATCTTAATTCATTATAAAGACTATGGTTTAACTCCAAACAGCTCTGTGGTTTTTTTTAATATTCATATACTCGTCCGAGGATATTTTTTCCCATTGATTTTTAGGGGGTAAGAGAGAGGGAAAGACAGAGAGAAACACATCGATTGGTTGCCTCCTGCATGAGCCCTGATCAGGGCCAGGCCTGGGGAGAAACCTGCAACCAAGATACATGCCCTCGATCAGAATCTAACCCAGGACCCTTCAGTCCACAGGCCGGCACTCTATCCATTGAGCCAAACCAGCAGGGGCAACTCAAATTTTAATGTACTCATGAATCACTGGGGGAAATCTTATGAAAATGCATATTCAGCAGATCTGGGCCAGAGCTTGCTTGTCTCCCCCCCACCCGCCTCCCCAAGAGGAAGGGGCAGTTGGAAGCGCTTCTGAAATTGCTGGGTGTGGGTGTGGGAGCAATGATGCCAAACTTACTGAGGTGGAGAGGGACAGGAACGTGGCCGGAAGAGGCTGGTTGACGTCTCATGAGGGCCCCTGGCACCCTGACTCTCATGATGACCCTGGGACCCAAGGCCTCACAGGGTCTTAGAGCTGCATTTTAAACAAGTTCCTAGGTGACACAGATGCAGCTGTTCCTTAGATACACAATGTGTATCTACTTTCCTTATGGCTAAGGTAAAATTGATGGTGCTGCCCCTGCCTGACTAGTTCCAAAGGGACTAAGTTTACATCTAGCTAGTTTCTGCAAAATAATCCTTAAAGGCTTATCAATCCTCTAGGCTTTCTCTTCAACAGCTTCTTAAACTTCTCAACTAGAGTTTCTTTTTCTTAATTATATTTGGGGATCTTCTTTGAACCGTCTCAATTGCTGTCCACCTGTTTCTCCTAAACTGAGGTACATAAACATGAAATTAAACCTTACGTATGATTGAGCAACTCTCAGCTCCTTCACTCAGCCCAGTACGATGACTGTTTCTGAAACAACACTGTAACACAGACTCATTTTTATTTTTAAATATATTTTACCATTTTTTTATAGAGGAAGGGAAAGGGATAGAGAGTTAGAAACATCAATGAGAGAGAAACATCAATCAGCTGCCTCCTGCACACACCCTACTGGGGGTATGCCCACAACCAAGGGACATGCCCTTGACCGAAATCGAACCTGGGACCCTTGAATACCAAGCAAATGCTCTATTCACTGAGCCAAAACGGAATCGGTTAGGGCAGGCTCATTTTTAGTGTGTAGTCCCAGATGAGCTGAAATTATGTACATAGCTGGTTGTTCACTATATTAAATTAGCTTATTCTCTTTGCTATTTCTTTTTAAAATATCACTGGATTTGATCCAACTTTTCACAATTAAAGTTATTTAGAATTTTAATCCAATTCTCCAAGGAACCAAGCCCTGGTATGGGGGGAAGTATTTTCTCTATGTCTTAGTTTTCTCATTTGTGAAATAGGAATGAAGGTCATGAATGCACTCTAATCTCTCCTTCTAAGAATCTATGACTTACAGTCTATATTTTTCTTATATTATTCAGTGCATGTGATCAAGGACCTTTATTTTACTCCGTTTTGCCTACTGAAAGGCCCCTTTTGCTTACTTCCCAGCTCTCCAGAGAGAAGAGACTACCATAAACTATATATTCATATTACTATCCATATTTAACTATCCTTAAAGGAACTCTCTCAAAAGTTAATATAATGAGCTAGAAATATCCTGAAGTAACTAAAAACAAAAATAAAAACTAAACTTTAAAAACCCTTAAATTATCTTTCTCAGTGCCAATCCAATAAAAACACAAGCAGCTCTAATTGGTTTGGCTCAGTGGGTAGAGTGTCGGCCTGCGAACTAAAAGGTCCCAGGTTCGATTTCGGTCAAGGGCATGTACCTTGGTTGTGGGCACATCCCCAGTATGGGGTGTGCAGGAGGCAGCTGATTGATGCTTCTCTCTCATTGATGTTTCTAACTCTCTATCCCACTCCCTTCCTCTCTGTAAAAAAATCAATAAAATATATTTAAAATACACATACATACATAAGCAGCCAAACTTACACCTTTTTTGTTCACTTTGCTATTGTCCTCACCAGTGTCAACCCTTGTGCATAAGTAAAAGTTGTGCTTAGCTGGCAAAAACTAATCAATTAGGTCTCTTAAGTCTCATCCGCTGTGTTTTCCTGAGGACAAAGAATCTGTCCACCTGCTCCCACAGATGGTACAGCTGCAGTTTAAGTAAAACACCTGCTTCCTGTACATCCATTTCATGAAACTTGCTAGAACAATGCTAACTACACATCAGGCAAGACCAAGTCAGCATTTTCTTTTTCTTCTTCTTTTTTTTGTCCAGAGTAAAATCAACATAATTTTTAAGGATTGGATGGTAAAATATGCCTTTAATTCCCAATACAACAATGTCAAAGAAGTTAAAATAATAGCCCCAGCCTGTTTCTCAGTGGTTAGAGTGTTAGCCGAGGACTCAAAGATCTCCAGTTTGATTTTGATCAAGGGCACATACCTTGGTTGCAGGCTTGATCCCTGGGCCCCAGACCCTCGTTGGGGCTCATGAAGTAAGCAACCAATCAATGTGTCTCTCTCACATCGATGTTTCCGTCTCTCCCTCTCCATTTCACTCTCTCTAAAAATTTAAGGGGGGAAAAATATCCTCAAGTGAGGATTAACAACAACAAAAGTCACAAAAATGTAAAAAAAACAACTTGTTATAGCTATAGGTGGCTCAGTTGATCAAAAGATTGCAGGTTTGATCTCCAGCTGGGTGGGTACACGAGGCAACCAATTGATACTTCTCTCTCACATCCATGTATGTCTGTCCCTCCCTCCTTTCCTCCCTCCCTCTTTGTCCTCCTTCCCTCCCTCTCTCAAATAAATAAATAACCAAATAAAACACATATCCCTGGGTGAGGATTTTTAAAAAATTATTATTAGTGGGAATCCTAGGTTACAAATATGATTGTCATTAATCATTTCCTAAACTATTTCATTTAGAACATTTATAGGCAGACTAGAGGCTCAGGACATGGATTCGTACACCAGTGGGGTCTCTTGGCCTTGCCTGCTCCCTCTCGCAACCTGGACCCTTTAGGGCAGGGGTCTTCAAACTACGTCCCGAGGGCCACATGCAGCCCACAGAGGAGTCTGATCCGGCCCGCCAGGTTTTTTGGACAGTGAGCGCAGCCGAGGTGTTACAGTAGGAATTAGTAGTTCATATAGTCCGGCCCTCCAGCTCTCTGAGGGACCGTGATCTGGCCCCCACTTTAAAAAGTTTGAGGACCCCTGCTTTAGAGGATGTTGAACTGCCGGTTTCGGCCCAATCCCTGCAGGCCAGGTCAAGGGACCCCACCGTTGCATGAATACATGCACAGGACCTCTAGTATGCATTTAAGATCTTTGGTTAATCTCTTCTTGCCCTCCCTCCTTCCCCCTCCCCACTTCCCTCTGAGATTCATCTACCTACCTACCTGCCTAATTATTCACTATCATTTCTCTTTTTGCTTTTCTGACTCCTACTTTTAAAATCTGTCCCTAATACACAACTATACTTGATTTTCATTATAGCTCCCACAGTTCACTCATACATCCTCTTTCCTTCTTTAACTCTGTTCTCTACTAACTCCTTTATAAAGTTCTTCCCTCCCTTTTTCCCTTCTTCCTCACCATCCCCCCTCCTCCCTCACTCTTTTCCTCTTTTTACAGGCTAATTAAAAATTCTATGCTTTTCATCCTTAATACTGACTGCTTTCCTCTCTGGGACCTGTAGTGGCACTCAGGTCCCTCTCCCACTGGCTTTGAGGGGCTGAGCAACAACGCACCTGTGTCTTGTCTACTGTGGCCTGTGTCTCCCCCCTCCGAGTTGGGGGAGGGTCCAGCGGCCCAGGCCAGTGTCCATTGCAGGGACCACTGCAGTTATGTGCACACATATGTGCATTCATGTGCACGCAAGATTTTTCTCCTGTTGAGTGCTGAAGTGGGGGAATTCCCCACACCTCGAGCAGCTCTTCGTCCACTTCCCTCTGGAATTCAAAGGCAACAGGCATGCTTGCGCAGGCACAGTAGGACCTGGCTTGTCCTTGGGGGGAGGTGGGGGGGGCATTCCACCCAGGATGCAAGCCCCCATCCAGGTCGGACTGGGCAAATGAATGAATGGACAGCTGAAGAAAGCTGTGTTGGCTTCCCTGTGGTGTGAGGGTCACCTGTGTACTCTTTGTTGTTGTGCCCAGGCCCTTCCTTCGTGGTGTTGGGTCCACATCCTCTTGATTTGAGTGCATGACCCCTCCTGGGGGTAACCGCTGGTGCATGCACCCCAGTTGACATCTGCCGATTGTGCCCCAAGAATCAGCCTTCTGTCATGTGGGTGTATCCCCCTGGCTACCCCCACCTCAGTGGCGGGGATGGTAGCGTCCCCAGGCAGAGTGTTCTCGGACGGGGTGTGGTGTCTCGGTGGTGTTTGTTGGGCACATGTACCCAGGAGAAAAAGAGGACTCCAGCACCGGGGGCAGGGAAGCGAGCCTCATGCAAGTACCCCTGCTGTGCATGCAATCTCCTGCTTGTCTGCCAATATGTAAATTGGTCGTTACTGTGACACTGTAATAGACAATTTGCATATTATCTCTTTATTATCTACACTAATAAAAGAGTAAGATGCAAATTGACCATACATGATGTCCACCAGCCAATCAAGTGTGAGTATGCAAATTAACCCAACAAAGATGGAGGGAGTGGCCAGGGGCAGGTGGGACACTTGCATCGTCGCCATGGCGACAATGCAGGCATTCTGCACCACCCCAGCCACTCTGGGCCTCTGGGCAGCGTGGGAAGGTGAAAATGCAGCTCCGGCCAGAGTAAAGGCAGTGCCAGTAGCCAGGGGAAGGAAGCCCGTTCTTGCACAAATCTTTGTGCATTGGGCCTCTAATATAAATAATAAAAGCCTAATATGCTAATAATATGTCTGGTCAGCTGTTTAACCAATCAAAGCATAATATGCTAATGATATGCTCAGGCCATTCAACCACTCGCTATGACGTGCGCTGACCACCAGAGGGTAATCGATGGGTAGGTTAGCTTGCTGCTGGGGTTTGGCCAATCAGGACTGAGTGAGATGGGCCAGACATGCCCTGGAGCCCTCCTGCGGTCCCTCCCCAGCTGGCCAACCTCCCGTGTCCTTCCCCAGCTCCGATCATGTACCGGTGGGGTCCTTTCGCCAAGCCTGTGCCCTCTTGCAATCTGGGACCCCTCAGGGTATGTCGGAAAGGCAGTTTCAGCCCAACCCCGCAGGCCAGGCCCAGGGCCCCACGGGTGCACGAATTTGTACACTGGGCCTCTAGTATGTAGATAAGTAAAATGGTCTTATTATTGCCCAACAATCAGTGCTTCATATTAAGAATGGTAATATCAATACCAGTAAATATGCTGAATGAATGTGTGAGAAAAAAGAATTTCTTCCTAGTTTTATACCTAAGAAACTTTACAACCCAACATTTTTTTATTCTCCACATGGAACCTTAACTTAACCTCTGCTTAAATCCTCAGGAATTTTCTCCCCATTAAGGAGGATTCATCAGTATTGGTAAAGAAAGCCAATGATTATTTCTTGAGCAAATAAACAAAAACACTTAGGAAGTGATTATTTTATGCAATAGTTTGAATGTTGAGGTCATATTTTTGAGGATATTTTGACGGCTTATGGAGAAAATGGTATGAAATACTGGAAATTATGGATGTTCCAGGAATATAGTAAACTATAGATAGGAGAGCTTGTTTACCAAAAGACAACATAACATTAACTAATATATACAGAAGACAAAACAATCAAATTAAAGATACACTCCTCGAGTGAAAATTAAAATCAAACATCAGCCCAGCCAGTGTGGCTCAATGGTTGAGATTTGATCCATAAACCAAAAGGTCACAGGTTTTGATTCACATGCCCAATTTTGGAATTGAACCCCAGTAGGCAGTCCAAGAGATGTTTCTCTCTCATCAATGTTTCTATATCTCTATCCTTCTCCCTTTTCCTCTCTCTCTAAAAATTAAGAACATACTTTTTAAAAATCAAACATTAGTTCCTCCTCCCCCTCCGTCAGCATTAACTAATATCTCTCTCCCTAATGTGTTCTCAAACATCTCCATTTATCACTCTACTCAGAGTCCTGTATAGAAAGTTTTTCCTGCCAAGACCGGTTTGGCTCAATGGCTTGGGGACTGAAGGGTCCTGGGTTCGATTCCAGTCAAGGGCATGTGCCTTGGTTGCGGGCATATCCCCAGTAGGGGGTGTGCAAGAGGCAGCTGATCGATGACTCTCTCTCATCGATGTTTCTAACTCTCTATCTCTCTCTCCCTTCCACTCTGTACAAAATCAATAAAATATATTAAAAAAAAAAAAAAAAAAAGTTTTTCCTCCCTGTAACTCTTCCTCCGATTAGATTTAGATGGTGCAGTCACCCTAAACCAGTGTTTTCAAATTAGTCTTCAGGCTATATGGAAGATACTTACTTAGAAAATCTGATGGAAATGCAGATTCCTGGGCCCTCTCCCAGAATTTAAACCTCTGGGAGGTAAAATCCTAGACATTTAACAAGCTTTCCAAATGCACACCAAAAGTATATACTGAATACAGTTATTTTTCACTCCTCAACCACTATTTTAATATCAGCCTACATTTGCCAGTTACTTGACATTAATTCACCATCATTACTCTGGAATTCTGAGATACATACAATCACTTCCAATCAAGAGCCTACCTACTTCGTTATCTTTTCTATATTAATTCCTAGTCTACTCTCTCCTCCAGAGCAGGTTTTGTGTAAATGTTGAACTTATCCCACAATAGCAGTTCAATTATTTTTTCCTTCTGAGGAAAGTATTTACACCATGAATATTTGGTGGTTACATCACTAAAAACTACATTAAAAGCAAAATGCATTATCTGTCATATGTATTCGTTTACAGTGGTGGAAATAATCACCAAAATATCTGAGGTAAAAAAAAAAAAAAAAAAAAAATCTGGCGAGTTTGATCCACCTGAAGCTTTTCTTCTTCTATGGCATCAATAGCAGAAAATACCTATTTTCATTTCCAGAACAGTTTGGTAGTTACAGGTTCATTAATTCCTATCAGACAGATGGGAAAACATCATCTCCTACAAACACAGGTAATAGGTGCATCACATGTTCCAAAATGGACAACTTTGCACTTTCTGGGAGAGGGAAAAGGACTTGAAATAGTGCTTAGCAGCTCCATGAAGCAATCAATCATATATCTGTCTTTTTATAGAGCATTTGGAAAGTTCTCTGAAATGAAAGGTGTGATCATTTTAAAGGGCTTTCACTACTAACATTGAACAAATCAATACTGAAAGTTGCTGTCATTCATAAAATCTGTTCCAAGGTACTTAAAACAATAGAAGAGATAAATGCCTTTACTCTTGTTTAAAACAAAGATCTGTCGGAACAATTTGGAGGACTTTCCATCTGACTGAAAATTATAAAGACTCTGCACAAAATTATGTACAGTATGATTTTGTTTGTGAAATACACTATTTGTGTATTACAGGTAAGTATAAAGGCATCCAAAAGTCTAAAAATATACCAACTTTCAGTAATGACATAAAAGGGATTTTTTTCTTTTTACTCTATTTGCTGCAATTTTTATATGAATGTCATATTACTTTTGTAAAAGATATTTTTCCATAAAAATCATAGCATCAAAGCAGGATACTCTACAATAAATTACAACTCATTCAGTATAACTGAGAAATAGAACGTGGTAGTGCTGTGGAGTTAAAATCTGGTTTAGAGCTTGTCTCTACTACTAACCATGGAGACATGTTCTCCAAGAGTCAATCACCCATGTGATGCAGTCTGTTACCTCAACTATAAAGTGAAGATGGTAATAGTATTCAATTCACAGGATGTTGTAAGCAGTGAATAAAATAATTTATGTGAAATCCTCGTGTAAACTATTATTTTTAAAATTACATATTACATATATACTTTAAAATACAATATGAAACACTTCAGAGCTAAAGATTTCCTCAGCTTCCTAAGTCATTACAGCAATGATCATTTTATACAAAATAACAATAGAAACGACTAGAATAAATGTATACAGTCTGGTAAATTTTAGTAACGAATAATTCAAAGAAGAATCCAGGAACTTTTTTGTTGTTGTTAATTCTCACCAAAAATTATTTGTCCCAATGATTTTGTTTGTGGAAAAGTGGGAGTGGGGAGAAAGAGACACAAACACATCAATGTGAGGGAAACACATTGACTGGTTGTTTTCTGCATGCACTCTGGGACAGGGATTAACCTGTAACCCAGGTATGTGCCCTTGACCAGGAATCCAAACCGACACTCTAACCTCTGAGCAACATGGACCAGGGCCCAAAACTTTCTCAATAAATAAATTCTTGATATTTTACTTCCATGTTAAACAGCTCTCACAAAAAATATAAAAGTGTACACAATTTAAATTCTAAATAATGAGCTTTAAAAGTGTTCAAACGACGAAGAGACCTTACCTGTTCCCTCTGTATCACTCCAAAGGCCATGTTAGACCCACCCTCTATTTTCACTCACCATGTCATTTATACAGGGTAGCAAAGTAGGTTTAGACTTGTGAATACTCGAAGAACAAGAGTTCATTCCTGTAGTTATTTATTGTATTAATTTCCATAGGAACAACTGTAAACCAATTTTTCCTTTTTTTTCTTTTTTTTTAATATATTTTATTGATTTTGTACAGAGAGGGAGAGAGAGGGAGAGAGAGCTAGAAACATCGATGAGAGAGAGTCATCAATCAGCTGCCTCTTGCACACCCCCCACTGGGGATATGCCCGCAGCCAAGGTACATGCGGAATCGAACCCAGGACCCTTCAGTCCCCAAGCCGACGCGCTATCCATTGAGCCAAACCGGTCTCGGCTGTAAACCAATTTTTCCACTCTGTATCCTATTATCTACTCAACATCTCTAATTGGATATGTAATAGATATCTCATAGTCCCATATCAAATTCCTGGTTACCACCCCTAGTCCAAACCTACATAGGGCCTTCACCTCTCCCCAGTCTTTCTCAAACCAGTAAATTAGCAACTTAAGCCAATAAACTTAAGAGTCATCCTTGACACACAAGCATCATATCCAATCCACTTAGGCAAATTCTATCAACTCTACCTTCAAAATAGCTTGATTCCCTCTATTTCTCCTTTCCTCCACCATTAACATTCTGACCTAAACACCAACCTCCCACTCTTGGCTGACAGTAATAATTTCTAAATTCACCTGCTTCCATCTTTGTCCCACTGGAGTATTTTTTCCAAGAACAAAATGATCTCTTTAAAAGGTAAATGAGATAATGTCACTCTGCTCAAAACCCTCCAATGGCTTCCCATCTCATTTAGAAAACCCCAAATACTTTCCTTGACTCTTAAGGTCCTATATGTTCTGGCCCCTACTTACCGCCCTCAGATCAGCTTCTATCACTATTACCCTTGCTCAATGTGTTCCAGATATACTAGCCACCTTGCTGTTTTGTGAACATATCAAGCAAGCTTTGACCCTTTGCCTGGACTGTTCCTCTCCCATATATCCACATGGCTAGCTTACTTCCTTCACATCTTTGCACAAATGTTACTTGATTAGTCACACACACACACACACACACACACACACACTCTGAGTGGCCAGACTATTATGATCACCTGACGTTTGTAGGCAAATTAGCCGTACAATGCATCATATGGGATACGGAAGCCGAAGGCCTGTTCGCACCTTTGCTGTCTGCAGTCACCAAGATAAAATGTCTCTAATTCGCATAGGAACACAAGGATTGGACAGTCAAGCATTGAAAAAAGTCATGTGGTTCGATGAATCACAATTACAGTTGCATCATGCAGATGGCAGAGTGAGAATTTCGAGGAAACAGCATGAAAACAGGCACCCCACATGTATGAGTTCAACCCTTCAAGCTGGTGGGGGCAGTGTTATGGTTTGGGGCATGTTTCCTGGCATGATTTGGGCTCTTTAATTTGTGTGGAACATCTGAATAGCACAACATACCTAAGTATCATTGCTGATCAAGTTCATCCTATCATGTTGATGGTGTATGCCAATGGAGATAGCTTCATCTAACAAGACAATGTGCCATGCCACGGTGCTCGTATTGTGCAGAATGGTTTCAAGAACATGAGGGAGACTTTACCTTGCTTAGGTGGCCCCCACAATATCCAATTGAGCATTTGTGGGACAAAGTTAAAAGAGCCATCAGGCAGCTGGTTCCACAGAACTGAACAGTGCTATTCATCAGGCATGGTGTCAGATTCCTTGCATCACCTTTCGACATCTCGTGGAGTCAATGCCAAGAAAAACTGCCACAGTATTGAAGACAAAAAGTAGCCCAACAAAGTACTGATGGGGTCTGGCCACTCAGTGTATATTTTTTTATTGATTTCAGAGAGGAAAGGAGAGGGAGAGATAGAAACATCAATGATATGAGAGAATCCTTGATTGGTTGCTCCTGCATGCCCCCTACAGGGGATCGAGCTTGCAACCTGGGCATATGCCCTTGACTGGAATCGAATCTAGGATCCTTCAGTCAGCAAGCCAACACTCTATCTACTGAACCAAAACAGCCAGGGCTTTATCAGTCTTTTTTAACCATCACCCTCCTCTCTATATACATACCTTAAAACTTTATCACCACCTGAATATTAAAACGGTGTATAAAATATATTTTTCATCACATTAAATTTCAAGATCTGTGAGAGGGCTGTGTTTGGTTTACTACTGCCTTGTACAAAGTAGAGGCTCAGCAAAATGTTAAGACTCCTGATACAAGTATAAACTAGTACAACTCTGAAAAACTCAAGCAGTTATCTATCTATTAAAGTTAGATATATGCACATTCAATTATCCTTCAATTCCACTCCAAGGTATATACTCAATGACATAGAAGAATGTTCTTTGCAGCATTATTCCTAATAGCCAAAAACTGGAAACAATCAAGACATCCATCCTAAGAGGTAGAGTTTTTTACGCTGACTGGCATAGAAACCAACCTATCAGAACCAAATTGGCTGGCTGAGGAGGGCAATTTGGGGTGAGATCGGCCAGCAGGGGAGGAAAGTTGGAGAGATTAGGCCTGCAGGGGAGGGCCGTTGGGGACAACCAGGCCAGCAGGGGAAGGCAGTTGGGGGCAATCGGGCTGGCAGGGAACAGTTAGGTGTTAATCAGGCCAGCAGGAGAGCAGTTAAGTGGTGATCAGGCTAGCAGGCAAAAGCAGTTAGGGACAATCAAGCAGGCAAGCAGGCAAGCAGGCAAGCAGGCAAGCAGGCAAGCAGGCAGGCAGGCAGGCAGGCAGGCAGGCGGTTAGGAACCAGCAGTCCAGAATTGTGGGAGGGGTCAGGCCTAAACTGGCAGTGACATCCCCCGAGGGGTCCCAGATTGGAGAGAGTACAGGCTGGACTGAGGAAACTCCACACCCCAGTGCATGAATTTCGTGTACCAAGCCTATATAATAAAAGGGTAACATGCAAATTGACCCTAATGGCAGAACAACTGCTTGACCAGTCACTGTGAGGTAAATTGATCACCTCTTGGTTCTTTCTCCCGGCCGGCAGGCTCCCATTATCCAATGGCAAATGTGGGACCAGGGATGGGTGGGGTTGGGGTCAGCGAACGGGCCAAACAGCCAACCTCTTGGTCCCTCCTCCTGGCTGGCAGGCTCCGATCACCTAATGATGAACAGGGAACCGGGGTGGGTGGCAGGTGATGTGGGTGGCGCCATGCCAAGGCCCCCGCCGTGCTGATCACCCCACACACAGAGGAAGACCCATGTGAGGGTGGGGCTGATGACCAGGCAGGAACGGCCAACCTCTTGGTCCCTCCCCCCGCTAGCAGGCTCTGATCACCTAATGGCGAATGGGGAACAGGGGGGTGGGGTGAAAGGGGGGGAGATGGGGTTGCAGGGCCAGCTGCTGGCAGCCAGGAAAGATGGCCCTGATCACAGGCCAGGCCTAAGGGCCATACCTGTGCACAAATTTCGTGTGCCGGGCCTCTAGTACTTATCTAAAGAGAAAAAGAATATAAAGTTCTGGCCAGGTAGTTCAGTTGGATACTCCTGATAAGCCAAGGTTGTGGGTTTGATCCCTGCTCATTGTACATACAAGAATCAATGAAACAACATATCAATGTTTTTTTCTCTCTCCCTCTCTTTCCCACTGTCTTTCTCTCTCTCTCATCAATCAATAAAAATTTTTAAGAAGAATATATAAAATATAGTAAAATGTTGACATTTGGGAACTCAAGGAGAATGGCATATAGAAATTTTAACACTACTTTTGCAACTTTTTAAGTTTGAAATGTCAAAATACAAAGTTTAAAGAAAAAGGAGTATAAAAAGGAGAAACAATTGTAATAATCTGAGATTTATTTTTTTTTTAAAAAGGAGTATAAAAAGTATTTTTTGTATTGCAGATCACAATCTTCCAATATATTTGTTTTCCTAAAGCAGCTTATGGCAGTAGGTAATATATTTAAGAAGAGATAAGAGTATAGTTTAAACTACTGGGCCAGACCAACCCACCAAGGGAAGATTAAAGGAGAGCTTCTGGGAACTAGAGCTGGAGAATGAATGCCAGAGGAGCTCTTCCCCTACTTCCCCATCTCCACTCAGAACTTCCCTTTCCTAAACTACGTCTACCTTTAAGCGAATTTCGCTCTCTTCTGCCATGCTGCCGGTGTGAGTGGGACAGAGCCCATGCTAGCATGGAAAAGGCTCTTTTGTTTATTGCATCGGACTCAGCTCCATGGTGGTCCTTGGGGATCACGAAGTCTGGGCGTAACAGGTGCATGAGACCATGCCCAACAGAGCCACATTGGCCAGAGCCACAGAAAATATATATATATATCTCCCTAATATGCAAATAGATTAAACAGAGAAACAACTAACCGGTCACTATGACATGCACTGACCACTAGGGGGTGGCGCGGAACATGGTGGGTGTCAGCAGCAGGCAGCAGAGCACAGAACATGGTGGGTGTCAGCAGCAGGCAGCAGAGCACAGAACATGGTGGGTGTCGGCCTCAACAGGATGGTGGAGCAGGTGAGCTAGGACACCAGAGCAAGGCAGGGTGCCAGTTGCTGTCACTGGGGCAAGCCTCTGGTAGTTACTGAAAATACTTTGCACCCGGTGCCAGAGCTGCTGCTTGCACCTGCTGCCGGCACCCAACAGTGGCCCGGATCACTTGGCACCATCAGTGCATGCGAGTGGCAGTGGTAGGAGTAGGGCTGCCAGCAGACAGGGGACCGGGGCCTGCACAGGAGGGACCGGGAAGGGGGCATGGAGGATGGGACAAGATCCCTATGCCTACCACAGTTTCCTGGCCCACAGTTCCTTTCAAGGTGCAAAAATCTGTGCACTGGGTCTCTACTATTTTAATAAGATGTTAGAGCCCAGTTTGTTGGCTCAGTGGTTGAGCATCAACCCATGAACCAACAGGTTGCTAGTAAGATTCCCTCAGGGCACATGCCCAGGTTGCAGGCTCAATCCCTGCTGGGGAGCATGAAGGAAGTAGCAGCTGATCGATGTTTCTCATCCATGATTCTATCTTTCTATCCTTCTCCCTTCCTCTCTCTCTCTCTCAAAATATCAATAAAAACATCTTTTCTTAAAAAAAAAAAAAAGATGTTAGGGAAAGTTGTCAAAGATGGAAAATCAAATATCTTCAGGGAGCTCTGGGATCCTCTTGAACATAGGTCGAAAAACCTCTTGTTTAGTTAGTAAAAGGAAGGAACCATGTGATAGAGAGTTAAAAAAAAAAAAAATAGTGGGTTCTGGACTCAGATCTCAATGTATAATGAATGAACTCAACATCAGGATTGAACTAAGTTTAAACAGTTCATCTGCTACTGATTAATTATGAGACCATGGGCAATTTATTTAATTCTCTGAGCTTTATTTCCTCATCTGTAAAACAGAGATACTAACTTCCTCCCATGATTGTTCTAAGAATTATATAAAATGACTTATGTGAAAAGCACCCAGCAGAAAATCTAGCAAAGACTCTTTTTTAAAAGAATTCAACTGGACTTAAAAGCCAGATTCAGTTGACATATCTGCAATAGATTCAGTTCACAAGTTTAATTTATGGTGTCCCAACCCCTATAATTCTAGATAGCCTCAAGGCTTTCAATGGGCCAGAGACAGAAACCAGAGACAGAGGCAAAAAGCTACTTAACCAACTATAATAAAACCCAGAGACAGGCTCAGTCACATTTACTTACACTAGCTCATATTGCATATGGGGCCAGTCAGTACAGTGCTAGTGAGATCCCTCTTGGTATTCTTACCAAGAATACCCTCGTTAACGTTCAAACTTTTAGGAACTTAAAGTGAATCGTTACAATTGAGTAATCGCTATCTTTATTTTTTTTTTAAATATATTTTTATTGATTTTTTACAGAGAGGAAGGGAGAGAGATAGAGAGCTAGAAACGCCTATGAAAGAGAAACATCGACCAGCTGCCTCTTGTACACCTCCTACTGGGGATGTGCCCGCAACCAAGGTACATGTCCCTGACCAGAATCGAACCTGGGACCCTTCAGTCCGCAAGCTGACGCTCTATCCACTGAGCCAAACTGGTTTCGGCAGGAACAAGCTTAAAGTCAGCCTTTCTGCTTATTTTTAGAATCTATTGCTATATAGAAAAGCCAATCAATTTCAAACCAGCATAAATGTATTCTAAAGTAAAAGATGGCTCTAGCTGGTTTAGGACAATGGATAGAGCATGAGCCTGCGGACTGAAGGGTCCTGGGTTTGATTCCAGTCAAGAGCACATACCCAGTTTGCAGACTAACGCCGGAAAATACGGTAGATCCCCAGTAGGGGATATGCAGGAGTCAGCCAATCAGTGATTCTCTCTCATCATTGATGTTTCTCTCCTTCTTCCTTCCCCTCTGAAATCAGTAAAAACATATTTAAAATAATAATAATAAAGTAAAAGACAAAGACCAAAAAGCATTACAAGTGTCTAAAACATGATTCCATTTAGTAAGTCTCAATTTTCAAAATAAGCAAAGTCAAAAACCTTCAAAACATCATCAAAGGCAGAGGGAAGGGGGTGGGAGAAGAGGATCCTAATATACAGTAGAAGATTGGAGAAGTTTGACTTAAGGTTGTGATTACAAGGTGCAATAAACAGAGCTTGTAACATAGAAACACACATCTGAAACATATATATTCATGATGACCAATGTCACTCCAATAAATTTAAGAAAAAAATTTAATTTTTTAAAAAACCCTCAAAGGATAACTTTTGTTCCTAATAGGAAAAATTATGCCCAATTCTACACAAGAACTCACTAAAATGTCAATTCTAAATTAATATGCAGACAGCAGGTAATTAAGTAATTAAGGTTTTGTAACAATATTACTCTCAAAGCCTTCAGCTCATTTCACTCAACTCTACCACAGGGTATATGTGGGAGGTGGGGGGTGAAGGTGGGATGTATAACACATGAGGCAACAGATTCTGAATATCCTTCCTAAAAAGGGAAAAACAGGAGAGGTTCTGTAATACAGTAATGAATAGATAACTATAAGCACTGTGTACTCCACCTTATAAACACCATATTTTTATAACTTAAGTGACCTTTCAAAATGTTGGAACCTCAAAAAAAAACAAAATGAACAACAAAAAATAAAATGTAGAAACTTCACAGTGACACAGTACAGGAATGAAGACTGGATTTTCTCATTTACTGACTGCCCAACACAATTTATTTTATTTTTGTTTTTTGGAGGGTCTTTTTTAGAGAAAGAGGCAGGGAAGAAGGGAAGTGCCCTGATTGGGTATCAAACCAGCCACCTGTGTGTGTGTGTGTGTCTGTGTGTGTGTGTGTGTGTGTGTGTGCGCGCGCGCACACACACACCAGGCCAGAGGCAACACATTTTAAATAAGAGCTACCTTGCCGAGGCCGGTTTGGCTCAGTGGTAGAGCATCGGTCTGCAGACTGAAGGGTCCCAGGTTCGATTCCGGTCAAGGGCATGTACATTGGTTGCGGGCACATCCCCGGTAGGGGGTGTGCAGGAGGCGGCTGGTTGATGTTTCTCTCTCATCGACGTTTCTGGCTCTCTGTCTCTCTCCCTTCCTCTCTGTGAGAAGAATCAATAAAATATATATTTTAAAATAAATAAATAAATAAATAAATAAGAGCTACCTTAATATTAAGAGCTCAGGCTCTGTAGTCAGAAAGATCTAGATTTTAATCAATCTATGACATATGAATCAATTTCCTAATTTGTAAAATAAGGATTTATACCTAACTAAAAGAGTGAAGGATTAAAAGGCACAGTGAGACCCATAATAAACATTTAATATTAGTCATTATAATTATCAGGCAGGAATTACCCCCAACAATAGATTAAACAAACAACTGAGTCTTAAAGGTTGAATAACTTCCCAATAGAAGTAGGCCTCAAACCTAGTTTGCTAGGTTTGCTTCCAAATTCTTTTTCCATTATGCCAGACCACTTGTGTTGTGTACATATCTGCTTGTTTTGATAGGCTACTAACTGCAATTTAACTTGTCTTGATTGTATAGTCACAGGTTATAATACTTTTATTCTTACTCCATTGTTTTGCTTTTTCTTTTCTTTTTTTCATTGTTTTTCTTACCCAATAGTATGGTGGGGGCTGGGGGAGTTGGTGACTAAACACGTCAATGTGGCACAGTAAGTAAGGACCACTGGAGAGAATGAGACCCTGTCTTTCATTGTCAGTATGCTTATCTGGGATAGCTCCTCTCCTCTCCATCTGATTTGTTGCTTTAAGATGGGCTGAAACAAGTACCTTTAAAATATGTGCAGAATAAAAGCAAGCTTTGAGTGAAAGTTTGAGGAGTTATCCTATTAACAAGATATAGGTTTCAATTAGTTGTGGTCCACCAGGAAAGATAGCACTCTAGTAAGGATAATTCACGGAGGTTTTAAAAAGGTTACTATAAAGAAAGGTGTGGGCAGGCAGGATATAAGATAATCACAAGGGACAGTTCTAGTACCCTGGGACTAGAGCCCCTCTAAACCCAAGGAACAAAGGAAATAGAACTTTCCAAACAAACCCAGGAGCGAGTCATATGGAAAGAACCACCTTTAGTGGAACAGCAATCTTCAACCAAGGGTCATAGCCAGCCAAAGACAAAACCCATAAAAATGAAGCAGGGTAATTAAATTCCACGACCTCAGATGGAAAGGAAGCCCACTGAAGTAAAAGTCCATGTAGGTAAGTCAGCATCCCAGGGCAAGGAACAGGGTGGGAAAGGAAGAAGAGTGGATCTAAAAGAGCAAGTGGAAGGCACCTAATTCAGCCTCAGAGGGGCCTTTCTGGTGCACTTTCACATCTCAACCCTAATGGGTAAGTGTCAGGCAAGGAAGAGTTACTGAACAGGGCATTTCTCACTTTTTTTTTTTTTAATCCTCACTTGAGGATATTTTTCCATTGATTTTTAGATAGTGGAAGCGAGAGGACTAGAGAGAGAAACATCTATGTGAGAGAGACACTTCGATTGATTGCCTCCTGCACATGCCCCAACCCAATCGGGGCCTGGGACTGAACCTGCAAACGAGGTATGTGCCCTTAACCACTACCAAACCCAAGACCTTTCAGTCCTTGGGCTGAAGCTCTATCCACTGAGCCAAATCAGCTAGGGCTCTCATCCCTTTTAAATAGTAATGCACAGAGCCTATCTACCATAAAATAGTTGTAAGCAGCTGAAACCGTTTGGCTCAGTGGATAAAGCGTCGGCCTGCAGACTGAAAGGTCCCAGGTTCGATTCTGGTTGCAGGCACATCCCCAGTGGGGGGGGGTGCAAAAGGCAGCTGGTCGATGTTTCTCTCTCATCAACGTTTCTAACTCTCTATCCCTCTCAATTTCTCTCTGTGTAAAATCAATAAAAATCTATTTGAAAAAAATATTTGTAAGCATGTTTTTGAGTAGTAAACATTGTCATTTATCACTCCATTCGTAATTGTTCAGAATTCTTTGAAGATCCAATGATTTATAGGACTTTCCCCATGCTTATGAACTTTCCCTTACCTTGCTAGGCAAAATAAAAATTGCAAAAATGCAGATACTATCAGAACCCTCAAGGAACTTACATTTAAGGGATTATATCCTATTAAAAAAAGCCCAACGACCAGTCGCTATGAGGTACATTGACCACCTTTTGGTCCCTCCCCTCCGGACCACAGACTCTAATTGCCGGTTGGCAAACAGGGAACCTGGCAAACAGGGAACTGGGATGGATGGCGAGGGGGTGGGACTGAGGACTGGTAAGGGGAACTGGGTGAGTGGTGGGGCAGGACTGGGGACTGGTGATTGGGCGGAAGATAGCCCTGATCGCAGGCTAGGCCTAGGGACCCTCTACTTCTTAAGGCAGAATGAGGTAAGTGCCACAGAGAGAAAAGAGCTGTGGTACTTTGAAAAGTTCTGGAATAGGTTCTCTAGCCATCTGGTCCCTGCCAGACACAACTCCAACCAGAATTCACTGTTATCCTACTAACAAACTATAGACATTTCAATCAGGCTCCCTGCAGGTCCAGATCTGAAGTACTACTCATCAAGCCCCCCTCAGCCTCTAAATTTCCACTGTACCCTCAGCCAATAAGATCGACCCTTCCACCTCCTGGAAAAAGCCCTTCTGCTTCCTAAGGATGGTTTAAATGTCACCTGAACCTTACTTAGACCCTCAAGGAACAATTAGTTTACACCTCCTCTGCAATCCCAAAAGCCTTTGCTTCAAGCATTTAAAGCACTTATTATCCAGGTGTACCTGTGCAGAGTCCCCACAAGATTATGAAATCTTTTTATTTTTAGATTTTTATTTATTGATTTTAGAGAGAAACGTCTATTTGTTCCACTAATTTTTTTAAATATATTTTTATTGATTTTAGAGGAAGGGAGAGGGAGAGAGAGAAAGAGGTAGAAACATCAACGATGAGAGAGAATCATCGATGGCGTACCCCTGAGCATGTGCCCTGACCAGAATCTTAGGTTGAATCTCAATCACTGAATACCACCAACCAAGTTGTTGTTCTGTTCCACTTATTTAGCATTCATTGGTTGCTCCTTGTATGTGCCCTTGGGATGATGCTCTAACCCACCAGTTGGCGACCAGACCACTGGTGGTCCGTGAGGGCGGAAAGATTGGCGACATCTGCTCTAATCAACTGAGTTATCTGGCCAGGACTAGACTATGAGATCTTTAAAGCAGCTTTGTATCCTCAGCCACTCACAGCGCCTAAAATAGAATGTGTCAAACACAGTATAAGTACTTTACATGTATTACCAAAATACATTATATTAACATATACATAGTATCAATTATCACAGTAAAACTGCAAATGAGGTTAGAATTCTCATCTCAATTTTATAGATGAGGAAGATAAAATGCACAGAGAGGTTAAGTAACTAAAGTGTTCAAAGTCTCGAAGCTAATAAGAATTAGACCCCAAGATTTCAACCTAGCCACAACTCCAGAATTGAATATAAACAGGGTTAAGAAGGTCTCGCTACAAGACCAATCGTTTCCATCACAGAGGGCATAGTTACTATTTACCCGCTGAGGGATGTAAGGACAATATTGGAACCTCTAACCATATTTGTTTTAGCTCAGCCTTTTGTAAAATGTCTATTTTTGCACATTATAAAGTATACATAAATAACCCCTGGGCAGTGTGGCTCCGCTGGTTGGAGCATTCCCCATATAACAAAAGGTCTCGGGTTTGATTCCCCATCAGGGCACATAAATACCTAGGCTTCGGGTTCGACCCTGGTTGGGGAACATAATGGGAGTCAACCAATTCTGTCTCTCTCACATCAATGTTTCTCTCCCTCCCCTTCTCTCTAAAAAATCAATGAGATGTATCTTCATCCTCCCACCTGGCCTGTGTTGCTCAGTGGCTTGGTGTCCGATGCACCAAGAGGCCACCAGTTTGATTCCTGGTCAGGGCACATGCCTGGGTTTTGGGCTCAGTCCCTTGTAGGGAGTGTGCAGGAGGCAGCTGATTGATGTTTCTCTTCTCTGATGTTCCTATCTCTCTCCCTCTTCCTTCCTCTCTCTAAAATCAATAAGAAATATATATATAAATTAAAAAATAAACAAACAACAAAGCATATCCTCGGGTGAGGATAAAAAAATGTACATAATACAGAGTACAGTCAACACCATAATTGTAATTTAAAACAAACATTCACTAATGTGAGTATAACACCCAACCCTATTTCCTGAGAGAACACTAAAAACATGAGGCCACTGCTCTAGAGTACTTCCCCAGGGACTCTGCGCTCCTACATTCTCCCTGCCCAGGACTTCAGTTAAAAACATTAGCCAAATGTTTAGACTATAGGTAAGCTTCTAGAGGCAAGAGTCTGCTCTTTCATTCATCTTTGAAGCCCTACAACAGCACAGGACCTGGTGCTTAGCAGATGGTCAATGCTGAATCTAACTGTATCATGAGAATCTCACTGAAAAAAATCCTCTCAATATTTTAATATACCATGCTATATGCTTCCAGATTAAAAGAAAATATATACTAAGCACACTGCCTAGGAATATAGAATTTCCTTAGAAACACCAAAAAAAATTTTAATAAATATTATGTCCTCCTTAGTTACATAATAGAACCAAAAATTGTACTTTGGGGCATAATTTAAACTCAAAACTGCATGAAAGAGATTTGGACATACAAAATTTAAGTTCAGATTAAAGATTCTTTCGCTACAGAGGTGGTGTACCTTTGTCAGATCTAAAGGTCACCTCTGTCTGCCTTTCTTTAGGTATAAGCTCCAAGAGGAAGGAATTAAACTATCAAAAGCTGCAACTGCAAACTTGACTATGAAGAGTCGTCAGCTGGGGGCAACTACTTTGCATTTCTTCCATCCAGCACTGAATGGGTATCACACAAAGGAGGAGAGGGGCTGTGTAAAACCTCCTATTTAGGTGTTGAAGAAGATGGGCTCTGAGATTAGATTGATTACATTAGATTGCAGGGTTTCTTCTGTTCCTCAGTTTCATCCTCTGCGAAATGGGCATTTTCAAGTACTTAACTCATAAATAAGTCACCAGGATTAAATGAGAGAAAACACACAAAATGGACTTGTTTCCTCATTTACCAAGGTCTTCCCTCCACCCCCAACTACTAGTAAATTCAAAGGCCAAGTTTGAGCTATCTAGTCTGCTGCTATATTCTCTGGGCCAAGAAGAGTACTTTTTGCTTAATAGATTATTTAATAAATATTAAATGAATGAAATGCAAAATGCCTGCTGCTCAAAAAACACTTTGGCGAGAAACAATTAAAATGTTATTGTATTAAGAGACCCCACCCCTAACCCAAGGATCTCAACAATTCCTGGAGGAACACTAGATAAATGCTAAAATGGGAGAATGGAGATAAGAAAATCAACTGGATTGTAAAACAGGACTAAGCAAAAACAAAATAAAATCTTAAATACACAACCCACAGCCTGATCCCGGGCTTTCTGGAATAAGGTTCACCCAGGATGAGGTTTATTAGCAATCACAATGACAGTTTTCACGCTTGGATTATGTGTGCCGAAGCAGTCTCTACTGGCTTCCCAAAACCCAACCACCAGGGTCGGATGGGGTAGTGGAGACGATCCTCACACCCCCGTTTCACAGATGGGAGAAGTGAGGCTCGTAGAGACAGATCCAAGGTCGGGATGTGAATCCCTGCAGTCCGACCCCACAAGCCTGCACACGCTACGGGCTCCTCCGAAGACCCATCTGGATCTCCTCCACCCTAGGCCCCATGCCCCTCGAAATCAGGAGTGTGCCATATTCCCCCAGGAGCCGGACTTGGTGGCCCCAGTGCCGGGAGAACAAAACAATCCCTGTCCGTGGGCAAGTCCGAGGGACGCCGGCCCAGCCTGGGCTTCGAGGCCGCGGTCCGCACCGCTCCGCTCTCCCCGGGAGCCCCGAGCCCTCCCGAAGGCGCTGGAAGCGCCCAGGCGGCCCGGGGCGCCAGGAAGGCCCCGCCCGCCGCTTGACCTTGGGTCTGCCGCCCTGCTTCGGGCCTCAGTTTCCCCACCGCGGCCTCGCGCCGGGGGCCTCTCGGCGGAGCTCGCGCCCGTGGAACCACAGGCCTCTCACACGCCCCCCTCCAGCCGCCCGCCTTTCCGTCCCACTTACGCTGGAAGGCGGCCGCTCCGGGGACACCCACCATCGCCGGGGGCCTCAGCCGCGAGCCTCCCGCCGCCACCCGCAGCCAGGGTCCTTCACCGAGGCCGCCGCCGCCGCCTCGGGACCTGTGGCCGCCAAGCTCGCCTACCCCAGCGCAGCCGCTTCGCCCGCACCTACCGCCGCCGTTAGGCCGCGCGCCGCCCCGCCCCCTCCGTTGGCCTGCCCCGCCCACCGGCCACGCCCCCAACGCGTGCTCCCGCCCGCTAGACCCACGCACGCAGAAGCCGGGCCCAAAGAGCAGCATCCGTTAAGCCCCGCCCCCTGGTTGGGCCCGCCCCTTCCGCGCGAACCTATCGCCCTATCCCGGAGCATCCTGCTTCTCAAACCCGCCCCTCCTGCGTCACTCGCGCTCGTCACACCCTAGGCTCCCTCTCGGTACCTAGCTCTCGGCGAGGCCCGGGGACAGAGGCGGAGTCCTAGGGGCGGGGCTTAGCGGGGGAAGGAGACAGCGTCTCACCTGAGTTCTCCACATTTAGGCCCGGTAGCCTTTGAGCTGGTTGCTGACTAAGTCACTTCTTTTTGGCCTACTATGTTCCAAAAGTGCAAAATGGCATCGTCATTATATTAATATCGTTTAGTTTTCATTATTATCATTGTTCAGGTCCTGTTTTTATTCATTCCATCAGGTTAACCCTCACAATAAATGAAAGAGGGATTATTTTTGCATTTTTCTGCACAAATGGGAAGAAGGGCTTTCCCATCAGCCAGCATGTGCACGACTACTTTGAGCTACTTTGAACTAGTCTGCCTCCAAGGACTCAAAAATAGGAACTAAAATGAAAACAAAGTTAAAAATGCCAAACTCCTCTATGTACAATGACAAAGTTCTTTTAAAAGCAAAAAATTGGGATAAAATATGTGCAACAACCCAGCTGGCATGGCTCAGAGGTTAAGCATCGACCTAGGAACCAGGAGATCATAGTTTGATTCCCAGTCAGGGCACATGCTTGGGTTGCAGGCTCAATCGTGCAGGAGGCAGCCCATCAATGATTCTCTCTTATCATTGATGTTTCTTCCTCTCCCTCACTCTCTGAAATCAATAATTTAAAAAAAGAGATAGTAGCCGAAACCGGTTTAGCTCAGTGGATAGAGTGTTGGTCTGCAGACTGAAAGGTCCCAGGTTTGATTCCGGTCAGGGGCATGTACCTTGGTTGTGGGCTCATTCCCAATGGGGGATGTGCAGGAGGCAGCTGATCGATGATTCTCTCTCATCGATGTTTCTATCTCTCTATCCCTCTCTCTTCTTCTCTGTAAAGAATCAATAATATATATATATATATATATATATATATATATATATATATATTTTTTTTTTTTTTAAAGAGAGAGATGGTAATAGTAATAGCAAAAAATGTCCAATCTTCCAAAACTTCCTCCATCCCTCCATTCACTGCCAGTATACTTTGGTTACCTAAGGCCTACAGGTAACCAAAACATTTCAGAGTAAGAAACAGACTCTGACCACTTTGGCTCAGTAGATAGAGCATTGGCCAGTAGACTGAAGGGCCCCGGGTTTGATTCCGGGCAAGGTCACATGCCCGGGTTGTGGGCTCCATTGCCAGGCTTGCAAGAGATAGCCGATCAATGATTTTCTCTTACACTGATCTCTCTCTCTCTCTCTCTCTTTCTCTCTCTCTCTCTCTCTCTCTCCCTCTCCCCTTCTCTCTGAAATCAATAAAAAAATAAAAATAAAAATAAAAGTAAGAGACAGGATGCCCTAGCTGGTTTGGCTCAGTGGATAGAGTGTTGGCCCTTGGACTGAAGAGACCCAGGTTTGATTCCAGTTAAGGGAATGTATCTCAGTTGCAGGCTAAATTCCTGCCTTGGTCCAGGTGTATGCAGAAGGCAGCTATCAATGTGTCTCTCTCACATCCATGTTTCTCTCTGTGTGTCTCTCCTCCTCCTTTCCACTTTCTCTTAAAAAAAAAAAATAATGGAAAAATATCCTTAGGTGAGGATTAACAACAAAAAAATAGAGTCAGAGACAGGGCTGGGTGCCTTACAAACTCAATTTGACTTCAGTTTTGCAATTGTTCCATTTTCCAGCTAAAGACACTCAGATCATACTGATAATGATCATACTGAGACTCAGAGACTTACCACAAAGTTTGCCTGTGTCAGAAGTTTAGTCTCAGGTGACAAAATTGAATTCTGACATTCCTTTCACAACCTTGTAAAGAAATTATCATCTCCATAGACCTAAGGAAATTGCTCAGAGCCCTGGCTGTTTCTTGTCCAAACCAAGTAATTGTTTCTCCTCAGTAACAAAGAGGATGAAGATGGGTGGCAGGGAGAAGGGCATGCTGCCTGCCATCTGTCCTGGCCATTCCCCTTCTGCTAATGAATGGTAAACACAAGGCCCAGCCAGCTGAGTGTAAGGAAAGCTAATTTAAAGGTGTATGGTCTGTATTGAGTAAATAGGGGCCTGTAATGGCGATGGCACTTTAGAAAGCCTTTCTGTGACCAGAGCAGTATTTGGCATGGGTGGGACTTTTCCAATAAGCAAGGCCTTTTCTCTCTAGGAGTCTGAAGAGCACAGGAGCTTAGAGGGAGAGATAAACACGTTGACTTTCTTGACCACAGGTTCTATTATTAAAATCCATTATTGCTTATGATTATGAGAGGAATGTGAGCATACTAATGGTGAGGAATTTGTTACTACACAACAAGATTAAGACGTAAATGAAAACCACTCTTAATTCTTGACACTAAAAAATAAATTGCTGCCCTGGCCAATGTGGCTCAGTTGGTCGGCATTGTCCTGTGCACCTGGGGGTTACCTGTTCAATTTCCCATTTCAGGCTTGATCCTCCGTACGGGACATGCAGGAGGCAGCCGACTAGATTTATATTATACCCACACATGGGTGTTTCTCTTTCTCCCTCTACCTTCCTCTCTCTCTAACAATCGATTTAAAAATCTAAATGAATAAATAAATTGCTTTCACCATTTTACTAAATATCCTTCTCAGCTATTTTTTTTTTTTATAACAAAGGTGGAAATTTATTGAAAAACAAATAGAGACTCCCACGTGGGGAGGGGGAAAGAATCTCACAGCACAGACTCCCACGTGCAGAGAGGGAAGTCTACTTTTCAGCTACTTTTCATCAACTATTTTTTAACCCTTACCTGAGGATATGTTTATTGATTTTTAGAGAAAGAAAAAGCGAACAAGAGAAATATCCTCTTAGAGAAACATTGATTGGTTGTTTTCTGTATGCAATGCCCAGGTTGTGGGTTCGGGGATTAAACCTGAAACCTAGGTATGATCCCTGACCAGGAATCAAACCCATAACCTTTTTGGTGTACAGGATGATGCTCCAACCAACAGAGCCACAATGCTGGGGCTCGGCTGTTTTTATTCATGGGTATTTATATAAGTGAAATCATACTGATAATACATTTCTGCATCCTGCCTTGCTTCTTTTTTCACTATTATAGATATCAGCATTTTCGTTGTGTCACTAAAAGTTATTCATAAATATCACTTGATAGATGGCCACATGACATTCTATTTTTGGTAGAATCTGATATGAATAACCATTAGGGCTCTTTTTCTTTTCCTTTTTTTCTATTATAAATTATGTCTTACACTTTCCTCTTCTGATTCTTTCAATAGGCTTTTTAAAAATAATACTTTATATACCTTATTTATTTATTTATTTTAAAATATATTTTTATTGATTTCAGAGAGGAAGGAAGAGGGAGGAAGAAAGAGATAGAAACATCAATGATGAGAGAGAATCATTGATCGGTTGCCTCCTGCACACCCCACACTGAGGATCAAGCCCACAACCCAGGCATGTGTCCTCTCTGGGAATCAAACCGTGATCTCCTGGTTCATAGGTCAACGCTCAACCACTAAGCCACGCTAGCTGGTCTCAGTAGGCTTTCAAAATGGTATTGTTAGGGGCAAAACAGTACCAGAATATTATTACCAGCATCTGGACCTCAGTCCAGCAACCTCAGTATTTGAGATCTGGCTAAGAAAGAATTCAGAGCTAAGACTCAAAATGAAAAACCAAGTTTATTTAGAAAGTCACAGAGGTGCAAGAAGGGTATTATAGAAGACATGGGCTCAGGAAACAAGTTACAGAGGTAAAAGAAGGGCCCTTGGAGCACAGAAAAAAGAAAAACAGAAAACAAATGTGCCTGAGGGAATGAGAGGGGAAAGGCATGGGTATGTTCCAGAGTCAGAGAGAGATGGAGCTCCAGTGATGGGTCCTTTCTCTTCAGGGGTTTTATCTAGAGATCTCAGGGGAGGATCTCAATAGACTATTCATCAGCTTTTCAGGTATACTTTCAGGGTCTTGGTCCACGCCAGGGAAGGGGGTTCATTAGTCATGGAAGCTGCTCCTGATGCCAGCCATGATGTCACTCCACCTGGCCTTGCTGTTTTTCTAGGCCTGGAGCTGAAACACAACTGAGGCCCAGATGCTATCTCTAGGGCTTAATGTAAGGGAGTAGTTGTACAAGGGACTCATATAAGCCTATTCTCCAGTCTCCTTGTTCCAACTCTAACAGGGTCTACCACATGACTAGGGATATGGAAGGTCAGGGGGTCTAAACTGCATGACCAGCAATGTGATGGGGAGGAAAGGTCATCCTGGGGAGGAGGTCCCTTCCTACAGTAGTCTGTTGCTAGGCACACAGGGCTTCCTCTCTGGTGACCTTCTTTACCTTGCCTATGGTTCCTACTCTGCTCATGCCTAACTGCCTACTACAGTATTATTGGGTCAGTTATAACAACATTTTCAGTTTCAGCAAATCGTATTTCTACCAGTTGAGCATGCTCATCTCCCAACACCTTAACAATGAGTATTAAAAATATTTTACATTTCCAGATTTATAGATGAAAATATGGCACATTGCTAATAGTCAATATTGTTCCCTCGTGGTTAAGTAAAGTCATGAGACTCAGAAGTGCCACATCATCTCAGTGACTTCACTGATAAATACCACTAGAATTCATGTTTTACTCCTCATATTGACTTCCACTCTCCAGGGTGAGGTTCTTATTGCCTCTATATAATAATTTTTTGTCTTCCTTTAGACATTTTGTTATTATTTTTATTGATTACAGAAAAGAAGGGATGAGAGAGAGAAACATCAATGGTGAGAGAGAATCATTGATCTCCTGCCTCCACATCCCCTACCGGGGGATGTAGCTGCAACCCAGGCATGTATGTGCTCTGTCTGAGAATTGAACTGTGACCTCCTGGTTCTTAGGTCAATGCTCAACCACTGAGCAACACCATCCTGGAACACAATTTTAAATCCTTTATAGGATTTAAGAAACCGGTTTGGCTCAGTGGTAGAGCGTCAGTCTGCGGACTGAAAGGTCCTGGGTTCGATTCCGGTCAAGGGCATGTACCTTGGTTGCAGGCACATCCCCGGTAGGGGGTGTGCAAGAGGCAGCTGGTCGATGTTTCTCTCTCATTGACGTTTCTAGCTCTCTATCTCTCTCCCTTCCTCTCTGTAAAAAATCAATAAAATATATTTTAAAAAAAGAAACACACATAGGGCTGAAACCAGTTTGGCTCAGTGGATAAAGCATCGGCCTGCAGACTGAAAGGTCCCGGGTTCAATTCCGGTCAAGGGCATGTACCTTGCTTGCGGGCATATCCCCAGTAGGGGGTGTGCAAGAGGCAGCTGATCGATGATGACTCTCTCTCATCGATGTTTTTAACTCTCTATCTCTCTCCCTTCCCCACTGTGAAAAATCAATAAAATATATTTTTTAAAAAAGAAAAAAGAAAAAAAGAAACACACATAGGCTTTGTGTTTCTTAGCATCAGGGACATTTTCTTGTTTACGTCTGGTCTTTGGGCCCAGGATGGGTCTGATAAGAAAGTGCCACTCAGGAGAGTTTGGCCAGCCTCAGTCAGAACGGTCTCCCTTTTCAGCTTGTGCTTATGTATTCACTCAGTCACCCAATAAACATTTGATATTTCCGATGGTAGACCAGGATTCAGACTGTATCACTCTCTGCCTAAAATCCTCATGTACTCGCATACTCTGATGGTGGTAGTATAAATGGTACAACCACTTAGGAAAACAGTATTTAGTAAAGCTAAACACACGCCCATTCTATGACCCAGCATTTCCACTTCTAGGTAGATACTATAGAGAAATGATACCATGTGTGCATGAAAACACATGTACACAATAGTTTATAGGAGCTAAGAATGAGTAAAGATAGAGGATATATGAAATGGAGTCACTTTAACCAAGCTGCTAAAATTATTAACATCTGAAGGTTGAGGCATGAAGAAAGACTATTCTTGTTCTAACTAGCCTGGGAACTTAAACTTTTGAACTTCCCAGTTCTGCATCAATTCCTGGATATACATCTGGACATATACCAGACCTCCAGATAGCCTTCTGATTGCCCCCTGAGGACTCAGGCATCCAAGCCAACAGATATCCACCTGAAATCTATTATTCCAGCCGCTGGATGTGACCAGACCACCTGGCATCCATCTTCCAGCCTGCCTGACATTTTACTGATAACCATCCTGAACTAACCTTAGGGCTAAGAATGCAAGACTATTTCTTTAGCATGTACTGTTTACTATAAGAACTCTTAATTTTTCTTTATTGAGCACTTCCCAGTTGTAAACTCTAAGACCCTTGAACAAATCTTTATCACTTATTTCTTGCCAAAGTCTCCAGACTCTTCGAGTTCATTCCAAAGAACATTATTTACAAAAGCCAAACCAGAAATTTCCAAAATGTCTGTCAACAGGAGGACAAATTGTGATATACTCAAACAATGGAATACTACTTAGCAATGAAAATGAATAAACTATAGAGGCAATAGACACGAAATTCACATATTAAGTGAAAGATGCTGACACAAAAGAGTATATATAAACTCCATCTTATATATTAAAGATATAATATGCAAATTGACCATCATGCCCCCACAAGATAGCTGCCTATGACCAAGCATGCTGTGTGAGGCCACCAGGCCAGCAGGGAGATTAGTGAGGGACAACCAAATGACTGAACAGCAGGCTGCATGGGATGACCAGGCTGGCAGAGGAGCTGTGAGGGGCGACCAAGCAGGTGGGGAGCAGTTAGGGGTGACCAGGCTGGCGGGGGAGGGGGAGAGGGTGCAGTTGGGGGCAACCAGGCTGGCAGGGGGGTGGGGGCAGGAAGCCATTGCTGTTTGCTCTTCCCTAAGACCCTTCCCCATCCAAGTTGTATGCAGAGACTTTTGCATATGAATGGCCTGGTCCTTTGAAATCTAAAATTACCTAACAAACTGCAGCTGAGTCAGAGAGACCCAAAGTATTCAAAAGAAGGCCCAAGGCCCCCACTGCATTGCTTCACAGTTAGGCCTTATCTGAGCACTGCCAAAACCCAAACAAAGAGGAATCTGCAGATCTCTCCATAGCTCCTGCTGGATGGCCTCAGGCAGAGGCTAAATTAGCATCTCCTTAGAGATCCAAGAGCCAGTGTACCAGAGGTCAGAGTAGAACCATCCAGATTACTGCTCCTCAGATCCATAAGGAACACACTCAGGGGGCAGACTCCACAAGCACTAAAGCCCCGCTGAAGCAAGTCTTATCTCCTAAAGGTGTCTCCAGCACAGCAGTTCTCCCATCATAGACACATCTGATCCTTACAACCAATTGGCTTGGAGGTCAATTTCTCCCAGTAATACCAACAACAATCAAGGCTTAACTACAACAAGACTGTGCACACAGCCCACAAAAGGGTGCACCAAGAGTGTCCACCTCAGGTAACTGGGGAGGCTGAGCCACTGGGCTCTATAGGACAACTAGCACACAAAGCCACTCTATCAACTGCCCTTCCCTGCAGGCCCAGTCTCCCCCAACTTTCTTCCTCTGCTGGCATGGTCACCCCTAACTGCCCTCCCCTGGAGGCTTTGTCCCTCCCAACTGCCCTCCCCTGCTGGCCTGATTACCATAACCACCTCTGGCCTGATTACCATAACCTAACTGATTACCATAACCACCTCTGCCTTCAGGCCTGATGTCCCTAACTGCCCTCCCCTGCCTGCCTGATCACCCCAACTGCTGTCCCCTCCTGGCCTAATCTACTTCTGCCTTGGCCCCCCACTAACATGACTTTGTCCAGAAGGATGTCTGGAAGATGTTCGGTATATTTAGCATACTATTCTTTTATTAGTATAGATGATTTGTTACTGTGTTATGCAAGGACAGTAAGATAAAACCTATGAAAAACATAAGAATACTGAGAATAAATAAAAGCAAAAAGGGTCCTGAAAAATAAAATAAAAAGTTTTCATTTCAGATCATCCTTTGTGGTTACTTTAGGTCTCTGAGTTTGCAGGGTCTCCACACAGGCCTTCCCTGAGCTAGTTGGGCTAGCATGTGACGCCTTTTCTTCCACAATTTTGAAGGTGGACTCAATAGGATTTGCTGATGGCTCCTTAGAGTATGGTAAAGAGAAAGGTGAAGGATGATTCTAAGGTTTGGGGCTGGACAGCTGGAAGGATGGGGAAGCCATCCTTTAGAAGGGAACAACTGTGGGATTAACAGACATCCTGGGAGCAACACCAAGACTTCAGGTTTAGAGATGCCAATAGGCCAGCGATTTTCTTTTTTTAATTATTATTATTAATATGTTGATTTTTTTTTTTTTTTTACAGAGAAAGGGAGAGAGATAGAGTTAGAAACATCAATGAGAGAGAAACATTGATCAGCTGCCTCTTGCACACTCCCTACTGGGGATGTGCCCACAACCAAGGTACATGCCCTTGACCAGAATCGAATCTGGGACCCTTGAGTCCCCAGGCTGATGCTCTATCCAGAGCCAAACAGGTAGGGCTAGGCCAGAGATTTTCAACCTTTTTCATCTATAGGTGAGAGGGCAGGGCGGGGCAAGGATAAAACTCCTGACTCCACTGTGGGGCAGGGCGGAGTTATCCTCCATTAACTGGACCTTAGCCCAATCAGGGTTAGCCAAAGCAGTGACATCACCACTGGAGTAAAACCCCAGGACTTGGCGAAATTCGTGTTCTTCCGCCATGCTGCTGGCATGAGTGGGACAGAGCCCATGCTAGCATGGAAAAGGCTCTTTTGTTTATTGCATCGGACTCGGCTCCATGGTGGTCCTTGGGGATCATGAAGTCTGGGCGTAACAATGGCACACATAAACTAATTATGTACTAAATTCTTCAGCACACCAAAAAATATATTTTTTCACTGTAATAGACCATCACATGGGAATGTTTTACAATTCTTTATACACCAGCAGTAAGGTTGGTGTATAAAAATTGAAATAGTCTGAATGTGACCCATTTACTCCTTTCAGCCTCTGCTGCAGCTAAGCCTTGGCACTGAGAGGTTGCTAATCTTCCCCTCTGCTCCACACTGGGCCTCCCATCTGGTACACCTTCCCCAGGTGTCAGCTGTGCTGGAAACTGCTCATCCAGGCCCAGACGTGTAGCGTGACCTTAAACTGCCTCTGGGAGGTGGTGAGGACAGGGCCCTCATCCACATCCGGGCCCAAGGAGGCTCCAGCTGGTGGCAGCCAAGTTGGGTGCAGCTGTTTGCTTTACAACACAGACAATTGCGCCCACCCCCTACGTGCCCCAGGGCGCACAGCTCCCGCACCTGTTCTCCACCCTCCTGCCCAGGTGCAGAGAACAAAAGAACACCCACTCACCAAGGTCATTACCTTGATGGGGGTGGGGGAAAAGACTGCAGATGGGAGAGAAAGGAAGAAAAGCTCAAGGGAATCCAGAGTGTGAATCAGCAATAGTCTGATACAACTTTATTGGATAATTGAAGTTGTTCTATATTTGTGCTGCTCAGTAGGACAGCCACCAGGACAGGTGGCTATTGAGCACTTAAAATGTGACTGGTGCTACTGAAGGACTAAAGTTCTATTTAATTTAATTTCATTTAATTCAATTTAATTTGAATTTAAGTAGCCACATGCACCTAGTGGCTATCTTGTTGGACAGCATTGGTTTTAACACTTGGATGTGGAGGACATTAGGATGCTGATAATATGTTTAAGAGCAGCTATCATCCGTTGAGCTCATACTTTGTGCCAGGTACATTGCATGTGTTCTCTTATTTACTTCTCACAACCCCTCTAGAGGAAAGGTATTATTATTACAAACGAGGAAACTGAGGATCGGAGTGGCAGTCACTTAGCCAAAGTCCCAGAATAAGGAAGTGCTGAAGGTGAAAGGGAACGCCCAAAATTGCATCCTAAAAGGCCACTCAAATAAAATAAACACAAAGGTCCCTGCTGGCTCTGCGGCATCTAGCTCTCTACAAATGAATGAGGTGTGCAAATTGCTAAAGGAATGCAAATCAGCCTATATTTGGGGGACAAAAGCTCAGATCCTCTGGCCGACCTGGAGTCTTTCTAGGCTGTGGGTGGGTGGGGGCGGAGGCTGAATGACAGGGAGGGATCTGGGAGAAAAGGGTGTTGGGTTAGGGTGGGGCCGGCCAGCTGGTGTCGACAACTGAGGACATCAGCTGGCTGGCGGGCTGATGGTCTGGCAGGCTTAGACAATGAGGGGGCCTGGTCAGAACCCTCTTCCTCCACACCAGGCCCTCTCCTCCCACCTTGGCCAGCTGCCATTGGCATCGTCTCTGGTCTTGGCCGAGGCCTGTGGGCTGGTGGAGAATGCTGGGGAGGTCTGTCTGGAGTGACGTAGGGCAGGAGACAGGGAAGGTTAGAAAGTTTCTGGAGGTCTTCTTGGTGTGTAAGATGTGGAGCTGGGGATTTTGCCTGCATCCTTCCATTTGCTCCTCCCTAAGTTCCCCTGGTAATAATAATAATGATTACCAACAGTAGTAATCAAGTGGCTCAGGCTGGCCTGGCTTGGCTGGAGCTAAAGGCTTTATCTTAGTTAATGCTCTAGAGTCTAGACTACCTTAGGAACTAGAGTTTTATTATTTCCCTTTTCCACTGGAGAAGCCCAAGGCTCCGAGTTGTCAAGTGACTTGCCCATCGTCACGGACTAGAGAGCAAACTTCTTCACCTCAGTTTCCCATTCTTACTCTCTACTTAAAGCCTTATTTGGGGATTTTGGAAATTTATGAGGTGTTTACACTTTTTAACTGTTGGAAAAATCAAAGTAAGAATGTTGTTTGTGACGTGTGAAACATTAAATTTAAGCATTAACATCCTTAAGTAAGGGTTGGTGTGTTTTGTTTTTTTTGAAACACAGCCATGCTTATTTAAATATTGTCTAAAGTTGATTGCTCCAACAGCAGGCAGACTATGTTTTATTACCTGTCCATTTATAGAAGAAGTTGCCCATCCCTATCCTACCTCTTAACCTGGAGATGGCTCCAGGGCAGGCTGGGGACCCACACTTACAGTCCCCTGAGGGTCCTCTCTCTAGTATTCCCTGACTCTGGGCAGCTCTTTCCCTTAGCAGATCCTGATCCATCCTGTCAGCAGGAGTATGAAATGGTATTCATGCATTCATTCCACAAATTGGTCTGGAGCACCTACTGTGTGCTAGACACTGGTCGAGGCATGAGGAATAAAGCAGATAGGGTCCTTATCTGCAGATATCAAACAATCATCCAGCACATCTCTAAATACAAAAGGTAGAGAAAGCTGTGAACAGGGATCTTGGAAGTTAAAGAGCACTTGACAGGAGAGCCAAGTTAATCTGGCTATCAGAGAGAGCTTCCTATAGGATGGCAACATTTGGAAGTCTGAAAAATTAGTAGGTTCCAATTCTTTGAGACTCACCTTTCCCTCACCCCCTTCATTTTATTTATTTTATTTTTTATTTAATTTTAATTTTATTTTTATTTTTTATTATTATTTTTTAAATATATATTTTATTGATTTTTTTACAGAGAGAAAGGGAGAGAGATAGAGAGCTAGAAATGTCGATGAAAGAGAAACATCGACCAGCTGCCTTTGCACACCCCCTGCCGGGGATGTGCCCGCAGCCAAGGTACATGCCCTTGACTGGAATCGAACCCAGGACCTTTCAGTCCGCAGACTGACGCTCTACCACTGAGCCAAACCGGTTTCGGCACCCCCTTCATTTTAATTTCTTTCCTTCTCCTAGGAGCCTAGATCTTTTTTTTTTTTTTTTTTTTTTTTTTGCCTAGATCTTAACTCAGTTGAGATCTCTCTGTTTAAGGAAGAGAGGCTCATTGAGAAAGGGGAGATAGAGTCCTTTTTACGGCATGAGTATGAATTGAACCATTGAGTGAGACAGAGCATGCTAGAGAAGGTAGATGCATAAGTTGACAGTCACTATTTTATTTTTTAATTTTTAAAATTCTCACCTGAGGATATGTTTATTTTATTTTATTTATTTATTTATGTATTTATGTATTTATTTGTTTATTTATTATTAAAATGCAGTTTATTGATTTTTTACAGAGAGGAAGGGAGAGGGATAGAAAGTCAGGAACATTGATAAGAGAGGAACATCAATCAACTGCCTCCTGCACACCCCTCCACTGGAGATGTATCTGCAACCAAGATACATGTCCTTGACTGGAACTGATCCCAGGACCCTTCAGTCCGCAGGCTGACTCTATCCACTGAGCCAAACCTGTTTCGGCGGATATGTTTATTGATGAGAGAGAGAGAGAGAGAGAGAGAAACATTTATTGGTTGCCACCAGTAGAGCCCTAACAGAGGATTGAACCCACAATCTAGGTATGTGTCCTGACCAGGAATCATATCTAAAATGTTTTTGTTGTACAGGACAAGGCTCCAACCAATCTAGCAACCCAGCCTGGGTGACACTCACTATTTTTTAAAAAATGATTAGAGTCCTGGCTGGTGTGTCTCAGTTGGTTGGAGCATCGTTCTATATACCAAAGGTGGTGGGTTTGAGTCCCAGTCAGGGCACATATGCAGGTTGTGGGTTTGATCCCTAGTCAGGGTGCATGCAAGAGGCAACTGACCAATGTTTCTCTCTCTCTCTCTCTCTCTCTCTCTCTCTCTCTCTCTCTCTCTCTCTCTCTCTCTCTCTCCCTTCTTCTCCCCCTCTCTCTTTCTCCCTTCCTCTTTCTCTAAAATAAAAAATTTAAAAATATTTTTTATTTAACTTCAGAGAGGAAGGGAGAGGGAGAGAGAGATAGAAACCATCAGTAAAGATAGAGAATCATTGATTAGCTGCTTCCCTCACATCCCCAAATGGGGATCAGTTGACCCTACAACCTGTGCCTTGATCAGGAATTGAACTGTAATCTCCTGGTTCATAGCTCAATGATCAACCACTGAGCAACACCGGCCAGGCTAAATTTTTTAAAATTAAAGCATTAGTGGAATACATCATAAATAAATAAAAATGATTAGAACAAGTATAAAAATGATTATATGGGCCAAAACCGGTTTGGCTCAGTGGATAGAGTGTTGGCCTGCGGACTGAAGGGTCCCAGGTTTTATTCTGGTCAAGGGCATGTACCTTGGTTGCGGGCACATTCCCTGGTGGGGTGTGTGCAGGAGGCAGCTGATCAATGTTTCTCTCTCATCGATGTTTCTGGCTCTCTATCCCTCTCTCTTTCTCTCTGTGAAAAATCAATAAAATATATATTTTTAAAAATGATTATATGGTACCTTTATGTAATAATTGCAACAGTTGATTCTCCAGTTCATTCATTTGCAAATATTCAACAAATATTTATTGAGTATCTGTTGTGTGACAAGTACTGTTACAGCAGTTAACAAGGCTGATAAAAATCCCTCAAGTGGAGCTTCTTCAAGTGTAGGAAGCAGTAAGTAATGTACTTGATATGAAATGGTGATAACCACCATGGAGTAAAATAAAGCAGGAGCAGGTGGCAGACAGACAATTTGAAATAGGTGAGGGTGAGAAGGTGACAGTCTCTCTCTCTCTCTCTCTCTCTCTCTCTCTCTCTCTCTCTCTCTCTCTCTCTCCTCCATCCCCCTCTCTCTCCCTCCCTCCCTCCTTCCCTTCCTTTCTTTCTTGGTCGCAGTTTGAGCCGAAAGCTACTTGTCCTGTGTGGCTATCTGGGGGAGGCATGCATCGCTGTAGCACTAAGATGCCATGAAATTAGAATCAATAGCATTCTCAACTTATAGAATTCTAAGTAATAGAATTCTGGGGCCATGTAATGTTAATCAATAGTTCCCTGGTGCCATAAAATTCTAATCAATAGAATTCTCTGGTTGTGAATTCCAACTAATTGAACTCTGAAGCCATGAAATTCTAATTAATCAGGAACCTTCCCTGTGAAAGCAGCTAAATTCTCTGTGAAAGCAGCTAATAACTCAGTGGGGTTAACCAGGTAAGGGAGGAAGAATGCCCAGGAGCGGGGAATAGGTAGCATGCACAAGGGTACTGCTGAAGAAGATGGAGAGGTTGGGAGTTGGAACCTGTCCTTCACCCAGCCATTCAATTGGTTAGACAACCTTTGAGGGTTCATTTCTCTACCTCTGAGTGCTAACACCAGAGTTTCAACAGCAGACAGTCTGGTGAAAATGTAACGCTCCAAGGCACACCTGGGCGGAGTCAGTCCTACTTCCAGATTTTCTTCCAATCAGGCCTGGGACCTGCCTAGTCCTCTCTTCGCTGCATGGAATCAGAGGACTCTGGAGTGACTGAGTCTGGGCCTCAGTTCTACCTCTTCCCCTTCTGAGTCTTAACTATAATGTGGTATTGTCCTAGACTCTTTCTTCTCCCCACCACTCATTTATTATTCTTTCCAATATTATTATTATTAATAATAAAAGCATAATAAGCTAATTAGACCACACATACTTCTAGAAGAAGCTGGGACTGTGAGGGGTGCCTGGGTCTTGGGTGCCTGTTGGTAGCCGGAGGGAAGCCCAGGTCCTGGTGCCAGAGGGAAGCCAGTGCTGGCAGCCAGCGGAAGGAAAGCATACTCTTGCACGAATTTCATGCATTGGGCCTCTAGTTTTTAATAATAGCAATGACTGTAAGAAAGGTGTTTGCCAAGGTAAGCAAAGTATTTGCCTAAACAAATTGGTTTACAAGAATTTCCTGAGGCAAATAGTGAAGTTATTTATTGGTTTACAGTTTTACCTTCTAGGGTAAGAATTTCCTTGAACAAACAATCAAGTCATGTTGACATGGAGGCTTCAGTTCTTAGACCCAATAGTTGAGTATTATTAAGAAAGATGGTCTAGCCGAAACCGGTTTGGCTCAGTGGATAGAGCGTCGGTCTGCTGACTGAAAGGTGGGTTCGATTTCGGTCAAGAGAATGTACATTGGTTTCGGGCACATCCCCGGTAGGGGGTGTGCAGGAGGCAGCTGGTCAATGTTTCTCTCTCATCGATGTTTCTAGCTTTCTATCCTTCTCCCTTTCACTCTGTGGAAAATCAATAAAATATATTAAAAAAAAAAAAAAAAGATGGTCTAGCCCTGGCTGGTTTGGCTCAGTGGATAGAGCATCAGCCTGTGGACTGAAGGGTCCTGGGTTTGATTCTGGTCAAGGGCACTCCTCTCCCTTCCTCTCTGAAAGCAATAAAAATATATTTAAAAAGAAAGAAAGAAAGAAAGAAAGAAAGAAAGAAAGAAAGAAAGAAAGAAAGAAAGAAACTAAGATAGTCTAATCCTAACCGTTTTGGCTCAGTGGTTCAGTGTGCTCCTATGAATCAGGAGGTCATGATTTGATTCCCGGTCAGAGCACATGCCTGGGTTGTGGGCTCAATTCCCAGTGAGGAGCATGCAGAAGGCAGCCTATCAATGATTCTCTGTCATCACTGATGCTTCTATCTCTTTCTCTCTCTTCCTTCCTCTCTGAAATCAATAAAAATATATTTATTAACAACAACAACAAAAAAGAAACATGGTCTAGGTTCATATTTATTCAGGCCTCTACGGGCGTCATGTCATTGCCAGTGTTTCACTATCACACACAGGGCTGCAATGACACCTTGAATGTGTGGCTGAACTTTTCTCCGAAGTCCCAGTATCGAAGTGAAAGTAGCAAGATGTGAGCATCTGCAATTTTCCTCGAGGCCTGTATTTCTAGCCCACTTCCCTGACTCCCAGAAGAGGAATATTTCCCTCCAGGGCCACCAGACCAGACAGCAGGATCTGCCAGGGCTTTGCCCACACCGGCTGCCTGCCCACCCGCCTGTCCTCCCTTGTTCTAGCAGATTAACAGTGACCTGTGACCCCAACAGGCTGGCCATACTCCCAGCCAATTTTAGCCTGTCGAAAGGAGTCCCTAGGGGTGGTCAGGGCTCAGGGATGTGTTGGCCAGATGGGCCTGGGAGGTCTTAGGTTGGCTTATCCCAGGAGGCAGAGCAGGTGGGCAGCCTCCAGCACCCGCCTCCCGCCATTTCCCTATCATGCATCACTGGGCTGTAGCTGGAGCCAGATGGTGGGGATGGGGCAAGCTTGCAGTTTCTGGTCTGACAAAGGATCCTCTATTCTACTTCCCCACCCTGACCAGCTTGGCTAGTCTAGTCTCTGATTGCCCAATCAGTCAGCCTTGGCCTGTCTTGCCGTGGGCAGCCTTTCTGCCAAGACTGTCCCTTTCCCCATCCTAGGCAATATTCCTGGGAGCCTTGGACTTGGAAACCCACTCATCAACTTGAGAGTGGGTATGACTAAAGCAGTGCTACTTCGTGGTTATAATGGTTATAGATTTAAATCTACAATAATAAAGGCATAATATGCTAATTAGACCAGATAGCCCAACGACCTTCCAGACATCAAGGGTGAAATTGTGGCAGCGGAACTGAGGCAGAGATGGTTAGGGGCGATCAGGTAGGCAGGCATAGTGTTTAGAAGCCATCAGGCAGCAGGTGAGCAGTTAGGGGTGATCAGGCAGCAGGTGAGCAGTTAGGGGTGATCAGGCAGCAGTTGAGTGGTTAGGGGTGATCAAGCAGGCAGGGTGAGCAGTTAGGAGTGATCAGGCAGGCAGGTGAGAAATTAGGAGCCAGCAATTCCACATTGTGAGAGGGTGCAGGCCAGGCTGAGGAACGCCCCCATCCCATGCATAAATTTCATGCACTGGGCCTCTAGTTCATTAATAAGATCAAGTGCAATGGGCCAGGAAGGATTGTGGCAGACTGGTATGTGGCAAACAGTGAGCTCTCATCAATGAATGGTCTCTGTGATTACTACAGATAGGGAAATTGAGGCCTAAAGAGGAGGGTGCTTACAGAAGAGTCTAATGGTTGGGAGTCCCTTCCACATGAATTCATTCCAGATCTGATACTGAGAGAGTAAATCTTTGGGCAGATTACATAAACTCTTATTCCTCATTTAACATGGGGCTAATTAAATCTTTATCATAGAAAAGAATCCTTCCCTGGCCAGGTAGTTCAGTTAGTTAGAGGATCATCCTTATATGCCAAGGTTGTGTGTTCAATCCCCGGTCAAGGCACATACAAGAAGCAACCAATGAATGCATAAATTGAAGTTTCTTTCACTCCTCCTTTTTCTTTCTCTGAAATCAATCACTAAATTAAAAAAAAAATTACCTGTAAAATAGGTCCAATAACAATAATACTATGAGGATTAAGTAAGTTATCCCCCAAAAAATGGTTATGGACCATACTCAATAAATATTAGTTATTATTGGGAGGTAAGAGGAGGAGCTTGGGGAAGGTCAGCCAAGGAGTTTTTGGAGGTGGGCCCTGGATACCCCTAACACCTGTCATCTGTGACGTTCCTCCTCTAGCTAAGCTTTGTAGTGTCTCCAAGTCAGATCTGTCTGGACGTGTAGCTGAGGGGAAGTCCCTGGGTGACCAGCAACCCTAGATCCCCTTCTAGGTGCTGCCTTATGGTGTATTTTGCTGTATGACTCTAGTCCTCTGGAGACTGGGAGGTTTGATTTCTACCTTCCTCAGGAGTCAGGCTTGTCTCTGACATGGGCAAGAGCATGAGTGAGGGAAGGCGGGTGGTAGGGAAGTGAGTTGGGGTGAATGAACTGCAGGGTTGCTGCCAGGCCAGCTTTCATGCAAAGCTGACTCCAGGAGTCCCTCCCCACACAGAGGGCCTGGGAACTTTTCAGGTGGCTCCTTGATGGCAGGTGAAATCTATTAATATCAAAGTAATGAGGTAATTACCGTGATTTGGAAAAATTACTGGTGAATGCTTTCGAGGGGATTTCAGAGCAGAGAAGAGCGTGCGTGAAACATCTGTGGGAAGAAAGGAATCAAGGATTGTTCTGAATGCAACATGAGGGTGGGTGAGCTCTGGGCCCAGGGGTGCTCCCTCCACAACTTGTGATTCCTCCTGGAATCAGTTAAGGTTAGGGGGTTGGGGCAGTGTGTAGAACTCCCAACTTTGGCTCTGTGTGTGTGTGTGTGTGTGGGGGGGGGGGGGTTTGGGGCCCTTTAATTTTCTCAGGTCATAGTATAAAGTTATACACCTGAAATTTATATAATGTTATTAACCAATGTTACCACAATAAACATTTTAAAATATATTCTTATTGATTTCAGAGAGTAAGGGAGAGGGAGAGAGAGATAGAAACATCAATGATGAGAGAGGATCATTGATAGGCTGCCTCCTGCACACCCCCTACTTGGGGATCGAGCCTGCAACCTGGGCATGTGCCCTGACTGGGAATGGAATCATCATTCCCTGGTTCATAGGTCAGCACTCAACCACTTAGCCACCCTGGCCGGATTACTCCAATAAATATAATTTTAAAATTTCTTTCAGAGCCCTCCAGGCTTTTGTTTTATTACCCCCCTCTCACATATGTGGAAAGTGAGACTTAGAAAGGGGAAGTGAGTTACTTGAGTCAATGGAAGAGCCAGGACTGGAGGCCAAATCTGCCTGACCCCAAAACTGGTTCTCTTTCCATTGGCTGGGTCTGTGACGAGGGGGTGCAGGTGCTGAGATGGGATGGGCTCAGTAAATGGTAACTGGTATAATAATGGTAACCATAATAATAATCCCACCTCTGAAATGGATGTGTAATCCTCATTTAAGGAAGGGAAGAAAGTGCTTCAGAAGTGGCAAGTTTAAGGATCCCCACTTGCCACACCATTCTAGACTCCCATCTTTCTTCTATGGATGCTGGATGGCCAGTTACCCAGGGCCCCGCAGCCCTGACTCTCTGCTGCCCTCTGCTGCCATCTATCAGATGTGGCGCTAGGATGCTGAATCTACATGGCTCCAGCATCAGGCTGTTTCCAGCTCATTGACAAATGTCTTTTTCAAGTGACTAATAGTGGGCTAGGGTTACAGGGGTAGGGAAACCCTCTAGGGCCTCTGGTTCCTTCTTCATCAAATGCTGGATTGGGATAAAAAGTCTTAGGCCATGATTGTGAATCTCCTTCTGCTAAGGTTAACACCTTCCTGGCTCCTCATTATCTTTAGGGAAAACCCAAACAAACCCATTGCCCTGGTTCCTGTTCCCTCTACTTCGATTTTCTGAAAGCCTCTTGATCCTCACATGCACATCCTCAAAGCCCAGTTCAAACCATCACCATTATCCCTCCCCCCTCCCCCCCAAGCTTTATTTTCTAGTCCTGGGTCCAGAATTAGAGAATTTAGGATTATTGTCTGGTTTAAGAGGACCCCCCTCCCCTTTTTTTTAAACTTGGAATTTTAATTATGTATATAAATAGCAACATGAGAACAAGAAGTTCAAAGACATGTATGTACATTATCTGGAGGTGAAAAGATTTCAGATTAGTCCCTTTGTGGTATGACATCAACCAAGGTAACAATAAGGCCTAGTGTAGTTTTTCCTAAAGAAAAAAGCCTGTTTACTACTTTAAATAATGACATCTCTTCCATTTTTTTTTTCTGTAGAAACACTGGTTTATTGTATGGAGTTTCCAATGTTTACCTATAACTGATTAAAATGGGCTGAACCTGGAGTATTCTACTTATTTCCAGATGAATTCTTCACATTTCCTGGCTTTTGAAAGTTCTCCTTCCACAAATCTTCTACAACTATGTATCCTCATAAACCCAAGTCTTATGGACAAATAAGATGGTTTATTGTGGATAATAAAGCGAGGCAGCTAATCCCATGAAACTAGGTGGATATACCAGCTTTTTTATTTTTGAACTTCTAGCTAAAAGGAGTCCAACAATGCCAGCAAAACCAAAAACACCAAGTCTTGAAAAAAATCCAGAAGGAGCATTTTGGAGAAATTCATTGCTGTCTAATCCCTACCAAACCAAACTGCATTTTGGGCTCAGTTTGGGAATACATTTCCTGACACCAACTTGTATATGGCTTGCAATACTGTCGGAGATGTGAGATGCTTTCTTCAAGTTGAGTCCTTGGCTCCTCCACATATTTAGACTGAACTTTGGAAACAGTAGAGTGAAAGCTCATTCACGTTCACAGAAGCTTTGTGAGTTGAGTCCTTTTTCTGTGATGAAGGTGAGCAGACACAGACTGGCTGGACCTCTGGATTACCTTGAACATGTCGCTGGCAATGGTGGCTCTGGCGGAGTCCGGAAACCCCTATCTTAATTAATTCCTCCCACCAACAAAAAAACAAGCACCCAACAGCGAATGTCCTGCTTCCTGAGATGATCATCTACTCTTTACTCTCTCCTCTTCTTCTTGATTTCTAACTCAGGACTCAAACCCTTGGTTTATTTTCTTTTTCTACATTCTCTTCCTAAGTTATCTTAGACTGTCACACACTTTAAAGTCTTCTGTTGTCGACTCTTCCTAATCTTCACACAAGCCATCTGAAAGTCCTAACCTCCTCATTACCTCTTAATTATATTTACTCCTCTCCATCTTCTCTTCAGCCATCTCCCTAGTCCAGGTCACTACCATCTGCCATACCCAACTTCAACAGTCTCTGTACAGATTGGACTTTCCAAAAAAGGCAGCAACAAAAGTTCCAATGGCATGTGCTCCTCTGGAATCTTATCATTCTCCCATCGAGAGGTGGAGTCAAATCCCCCTCTTCTTGAATCTGGGAAGATCTTTGCGATTGTCTTAATCAATAGAGTACAGCAGAAATGATGTTAATATGGCTTCTCAGCTTAGATCATAAAAACACTATGTCCTTTCACCTTGCTTTCTTGAACACTCGAACTTGCAACCCAACCATCATGCTTTGGGCAAGCCCAGCAGCTCATGGAGAGGACTAGAAGCCCCCAGACCCCAGCCCCACCTGAGCTCCTAGCTATGGAAGTGAGCCATCTTGAAAAGTAGATTTTTCAAGAAAAAGAAAAAAAAAGAAAAGGATTTTTCATTTTCTAGTTAAGCCACTCTATCTGACATTATATGGAACAGAGATGATCTGTCCCCACTGAGCCTTAGGCAAACAGCGAGAAATTACAATCTCTGAACACATAATAATCTGGCCACTCAGTGTGTGTGTGTGTGTGTGTGTGTGTGTGTGTGTGTGTGTGTGTATTTTAGAGGCCCAGTGCATGAGTTCGTGCATGGGTGGGGTCTGGCCAGGGGGAAGGGACAGGGGTGGTTGGCCGGCCTGCCTGCTAGTCGAACACCTGGTCAAGGGGAAAATTTGCATATTAGCCTTTTATTATATAAGATATACACTGAGTGGCCAGATTATTATGCATTCAGAGATCATAATAATCTGGCCACTTAGTGTATAATTGACTGTCATTGTTTTAAGCCTCTTAGTGGGGTTGTATTTTACACAGTAATATATAATCTGAATACTTCCCTAAATGATCTCTTCGCTTCCAATCAATCCATTCCCCCTCATCTTGCACACATTTTGTTTAGTAGCCAAAGGGATCTTTTAAAAATATAAATCAGCACTAGCTAGTGTGGCTTAGTTGGTTGAGTGTCATCCTGTGCATTGAGGGGTCGCTAGTTTGATTCCCCGTTAGGGCACAGGCCCAGGTTGGAGGTTGGGATGAGTGCCCAGTTAAAGTTTAGAGGATTAGCTAATCTGAACAACTCTCTTGAAAAAAAAAAAAAAAAAAAAACCCTAAAAAAATCTAAAAGTGGTGGGTAAAATCTAAAAACATACATTACTGAGCTGCTAAGCATGAAAGGAATATGCCAAAATGTATTTTTTAAAATCCTCACCTGAGGATATGTTTATTGATTTTAGAGGGAGGGAGATAGGGAGGGAGGGAGGAGGGAAGGAGGGAGAGAGACATCAATGTGAGAGAAACATTGACCATTGATCAGTTTCCTCCTACATGTTCCCTGACTGGGGATTGAACCTGCAACCTGGGTATGTGTGCTGACAGGGAATCAAACACGCAACCTTTTGGTGCACCGGACAACCCTCCAACCACTGAGTCACCCAGCTTGAGTGCAAAATTTATTTTGATTCACAAGTATTTCTGCAAGATCTAAATCATACAACTTATAATATGTAAATAAAGGAGATTATAAATTCGTTAAGGCTTGCCACATGTAAATCTCAGTCATGACTGGACTTCCCATCCATTTCTATTATATTTGGGGACATGAGACAGTGGAATCTTTGGTTCTGAAAACGTTAAATCTTTAATTGTAGTAAAACTGGAACTATATAAATACACAGTTTTATTGAGATATAGTGGGGAGATGGGTGATAAGTAAACAAACATATGAAGCACGCAGTACAAACTGTTATGAGTCCTGTGAAGGAAATAGATGGCTATGAGAGAATTATTAAAAGTTCTCTCAACCTTGATTTGAACAGGTACTTTAAGGAGGCAGCACTGAGACAGCAAAATCAAGAAGTGTGAGTTCCCTCTCCCTGTCTTGGCTTGGGTGGTTGGGAGTAGTTTCTTAATTGAAACGGGCTGCCTTGTGGAGAGGTGAGCTCCTTGTAACTGGAGGCATCCAAGCTCAGGCTAGAGGGAAAGCTCTTAGAGATGCTATAAAGGGCCTTCTCGCTTGGGGTAAGGCAATTAGACTTAGGGACATTCGGTGGGTCCCCTCTTAAACACCAATATTGTATGATACTAGCATTGCTTTACTCTGACTTTCACAAGTGTACAATTTGAATTCTCTGACATCCTGAGAGTCTGATTTTAACTAGGATCTTGAGCAGCCCAGTAGAAGGGGCTAAAGCTAAGAAATCAGAAATAACCTGTTTCATATTCGGGTTCTGTCATTTATTGCCTGTCTGACCTAGGATGTCACATTTTCTCTCTGACCTTGGTTTTTTCATCTGCAAAATGGAGATTTGAGTGCCTGCCTTACAAGGCTGCAATGAAGGTTTAAAGGTGACATATTAGGGAAGCACCTGGTTTAGTTTTCATCCCTCAGGACACCATGGAGTCTTAGTCTTGGGAAGCCTCTCAGCCTCCACTGAGATCCAAACCTCACCTGGGGTGCAGTATGGTGTCCCCGTGACCTCTGGTGCCAGATTGCTTGGGCTTATTACATCATGTATCTGAGCCCCAGTTTCCTCATCTGCTTAGTGGAGACAATAACAGGACCTACTTCTGAGGACTTTTTAAAAAAAAGAATTTTTTTTAAATTGATTTCAGAGAGGAAGGGAGAGGGAGAAATAGAAGCAACAATGATGAAAGAGAATCATTTATTGGCTGCCTCCTGCACGCCCCCTATTGGGGATCAAGCCCCAAAACCTGGGCATATGCCCTGATCTCCTGGTTCCTAAGTGGACACTCAATCACTGAGCCACATCAGCTGGGCTCTGGGACTGTCTGGAAGGTTAACTGAGATGATCCAAGCAGTTAGTCCTGTTAACTTTCATTATTGCTGCCATCTTAGGGTCTAGAAGGCCAGGAGAGTAAAGAATCTCTGCTCCCTGCCTTGGAGCTTGTGCATAGAGGCCTCGCTGTCTGACCAGAGTCCTCTCCTGGACTCCTGGCCCAAAGGCTTGAGCCTGCAGGACCTTCGGTGGGAATTCAAAACCGGTGAGCTGTAAAGTCCCCTCCCTCCTTCCTTTCCTCCCCACTCTCTTGTCCCTTGGTAGTGAACTGGTTTCCTCTGGAAGCTCTGCCCTGAGGTTGGTGGGAAGCCAGGCCTGTGTGTGTGTGTGTCTGGGAGGACAATTTCTGAGCCACAGAGGGGTGGCATCAGCTGACCAGAGTGGAGGGAGAAGAAGAGCATTTTTCCAGCTACAGTGTTCCTGTGGGTGGGCCGAGAGGGACACAGCTGATTGGCACCGCCCATATCATGTGATCTTGCACATACACACCACACACACACACACACACACACACACACACACACACACCCCTAACACTGTTTTCTTTGACTTTACATCCTTCTTCTCTGCTAGCCTCCTTTTATTCTGCTCACATCACACCTCTCATTCCTCTCTTCACATTACAATCACAGAAAATAGTCCCCCAGGGGAGAAACTCTGTATTAGGGCTCTTTCTCACCAAGTTTGGCTCATTAAGTCTTTTTTAAGCAGGGCAGTACGTGGGGGGACTTTTAAAGATCTGGCTCCAGGCTTTGGTCCTGGGAAAGAACGCTAACCTCCCCCTGGTCCCTTGTCCTGCCTGATCCCTCCTCCCTTCCGAAGTTCCAAAAACCAAGTAGATTGTAATTCTCATTTATCACAAGTGCTTACCCCCATTTTTCTTAAGCTGCTCTACAATCTTTAAGCACCATCATACTTTTAAAACATCAATGCATAAGTAATGCTATATTTCTTTCCTACATGCTTCCATCCTTCTCTCTCTCTTTCATATACTTGTTGAATATCATGTGTATGCCAGACCCTGTGTTCATTTTATTTATTTTATTTTTAAAATATATTTTTATTGATTTCAGAGAGGAAGGGAGAGGGAGAGACAATGATGAGAGAGAGAATCATTGATCAGCTGTCTCCTGCATGCTCCACACTGGGGATTGAGCCTGCATGTGCCCTGACCAGGATTCTAACAGTGACCTCCTGGTTCATAGGTCGATGTTCAACCACTGAGCAACACACGCTGGGCCCTGGGTTCATTTTATTTTTTACTTGTGTCTCTCCTATTTTGACACTTATAACTATAAAACTATTTGACTGATGCTTGTGTTCCACAATAATTACACTTCATGTTTTTTCAAATGTGTTTTTATTGATTTCAGAGAGGAAGGGAGAGGGAGACAGAGATAGAGACATCAGTGATGACAGAGAATCATTGATCAGCCACCTCCCTCATGCCCCCCACCAGGGATCAAGCCCACAACCCGGGCAGGTGTGCAGACATGGTGAGATTTTTCTGATACGCTTCACTTCATATTTGGCAGCTGTCAAGCAGAGTGGGCCAGTCTCCAGGGACTGGTGTCAGATAGGCATGAGTTTGAATCCCAGCTTTGCTCCCACTCACAAATGTGTGACCTGGGCCAATTAGAACTTCTCAGTCCAGATTTCCCCTTTTGTATGTTGGGGTATTCAGAGCAACTCTGCGAGGCTACTGTAAAGATGAGATTACACATGAAAAATATTGACTTGGGCTTGGCCAGTAGTGAGCATTCAATAAATGAAAGTGATATTGATTCTATAGGATTGATAGTTTTCTTTTTAAAAATTTTATCTTTATTGTTAAAAGTATTACAGATGTTAAAATATTACAATTTTCCCCATTGACCCTCCATCCACCCCTACCTTTCCCAGGCCTTCACCACACTATGTCTGTGTCCATGGGCTATGCATATATGCAAATACGTTCCCCTGGTTAATCTCTCCACACCCACCCACCCACACCCCTGCCTTCCCTCTGAGATTCAACACGTCTTCACATAGACTTAATCCTGACACACATTATTATGACTTCCATTTCACAGATGAGGAAACCGAGGCTTAGAGAATTGAAGTGATGAGACCAAGGTGGACATGACATGGAACTAACAATGTCTGAGCAGGGATCCTAAACCAGGTCTCCGGACATCCAGACCCAAGAGCCCACGTTCCAGCCATCTCCCCTCACACCGGGACTAGTTTTGGATTCTTATCCAGACAGGTCTCTCAGTGTGGGACTTCAGGCTTTTCTGTCTTCGCCTGTGAACAGAACAGGGAGTTAATCTTCTGAACTCCCTCGGACGTGGGGAGACTGTATCCCCCCTGAACCTTAAACGGAACCAACCGAGCTCTCAACCCAGCAGGCGTGGCCGCCACAAGCCACGCCCACAGCAAATCACGCCCACCGACCAAAGCAGCGTGGGAAACCAGTCTCCGGTCCTAGCAACCGAACTCGCAGCTCGGTTCCTAGCTCATCAACCCAAGCCCTGAGCCTGGAGGTCAGTGCCCTACAAGCGCAGCTCTGCTACAGCATTCCAAAGCTTCACACCAGGATTCCTGTGTCTGTGTCTTTTTCTTGTTTTTACGTACGTGAGCTATGGTCCTGGACCTATAACCGTGTCTCCTCCACAGGATCCTAGAGCTCCGCTCCCAACATGAAAGCCTCCCGCCCCCTTATGGCTCCGCCGAGCTCTCACGCCTCACTGGCTCCCTGCCCAGACGTCCCCCCACCCCCCCAACCCCCGCTTTTTTTTTTTTTTTTTAAATATACTTTATTGACTTTTTACAGAGAGGAAGAGAGAGGAACAGATAGAGACATCGATGAGAGAGAAACATCGACCAGTTGCCTCTTGCACACCCCCTACTGGGGATGTGCCGGCAACCAAGGTACATGCCCTTGACCGGAATCGAACCCGGGACCCTTCAGTCCGCAGGCCGACGCTCTATCCACTGAACCAAACCGGTTTCGGCCCAGAAGGCCTTTAAACCTCCCAGGGGCCCCCACACTTTACCATCTTCGGGTCCTGGCCCGCCCACCGCTAGCCCCGCCCCACGGCCCCGCCCCCGGAGGCCCCGCCCCCAGCGGTCCGGGCTGGGCTGGTGGCGGCTGGCCCGGCGGGGCCGGCTGCCCTCTGCCCTGGGCGCTCGGCGGGAGCGGGCCGGGCACCGCGGGGCCGGGCGATCGCGGCGGCCCGGGGGCTGGAAGATGGCGTCCGGCAGGCGCGCCCCGCGCACCGGGCTGCTGGACCTGCGCACCGCGGCGGGCTCGGGCGCCGGCGGCGAGCGGTGGCAGAGGGTGCTGCTCAGCCTGGCGGAGGACTCGCTGACCGTGAGCCCCGCCGACGGCGGCGAGCCCGGCGCGGAGCCCGGCGCCCCGCGGGAGGCGCAGCCCGCGCAGCTCAACGGCGCCGCGGAGCCCGGCGCGGCCGCCCCGCAGCTTCCCGAGGCGCTGCTGCTCCAGCGGCGCCGGGTGACCGTGCGCAAGGCCGACGCCGGCGGGCTGGGCATCAGCATCAAAGGTGGGCGAGGGGGCGCCGGGGGCGGAGGGGTCCTGGGGGGCTGGCAGCGCACCGGGGGCGTGGAGTTGGAGGACTCCTGTCTGGGGGTAAGAGGGTTCGAGGGGGCAGCGGGAGCCGGGGCACCAAGGTCGTCGGAGAGGGCTTCGGGAGTCCGATGTCTCCAGTCGAAAGGCACAGGTGTGGAGGGGGTGGGGGACGCCCAAGGACACGTGGGTGGGGAGTGCTGTGTGGAGGCGTAGAGAGCTGAGAGCAGTTACCATCCAGGGGTTGCATGGACATCAAGGACAAGATGGGCCCCGGGAAAGCAGAGGATGGATGCAGAAAAGGGATTGAGGCCTGGGACTGGGAGGTTCCTAGGGCAGGGAGGAGGAAGTCCCTGAGACACAAACAAGGTGGGGGCTACGGGTAAGACCTGCAGTTCAAAGCACAGGGGTCAGTTGGAGACTAGGCACCTGCTGGGCTCACAGTCAGGGGGCAGGAAAAGACACACAGAAATATGAGGACCCAGTAAGGCTGTGTACCTAGGCTAAGAGGTGGGTTTGAGTTTCCTGATCTTACTAACTCCTCCTTGCACAGGACTGAGAGGGGTGGACCTAGACTTGTTACTCCTTCCTCTCTGGGAGCTCTCAGCTTCCAATATTGACAACTTTTTATAAAAATGTTTTTATTGATTTCAGAGATGAAAGCAGAGAGAGAGAGAGAGAGAGAGAGAGAGAGAGAGAGAGAGAGAGAGAGAGAGAGAAACATCAATGATGAATCATTGATCAGCTGCCTTCTGCATGCCCCACACTGGGGATTGAGCCCACAACCTGGGCATGTGCCCTGACTGGGAATCAAACCGTGAACTGATTCATAGGTCGATGCTCAACCACTGAGCCATACCAGCTGTACCTGACAGCTTTTTTTTAGGTTGCAACCAGACTGTTTTTGAGTCCAGGATCAACTGTGTGAACTCAAATCACTTCCCATCTTTGAACTCCAGTTTCCTCAACTACATAGTGAAGCTAAAAATATAGTTGTGATGTTTCTATGAGCACAGGAGCCTGGAGCATTCACCCTGCCAGCACATAGTAGGTGCTTGGTTATTATTGCTGTTAGATGAAAGGGAAAATGGAGGCCAGGAGAGATTCCCAAAGCAACGAAAAGCAGTGCTTAAAATCCCTGCACACCCCAGCTATTGGGTTCACCGTTCCTACACAATTACTTTTCAGGGTCTCAGGCCAACTCTACTATCATTCTGGATGTGCTCCGTTCCCTCTTCCTGGTGCTGGGTCTGTTCCAGTGCTTCCAGACCCTTTGGCCTGAGCGAGAGGGCAGGGATGGTGGTGGCTCAGCTACTACAGTGTGCTAAGTGCTACGGCACTCTAGGCTCACGATCCACTTCATCCTGGCAACACGTGGTGAAAGGTAGAGAGCATAGTCAATATTTTGCAGGTAAGAAACTGAGATTCAGAAAAGGAACAATTTCCCCAGGATTCCACAGTCAGTGAGTGGCAGAGCTGGGATTTGAACCTTAATTATCAGGCCACTAGATAGTGCCCAGGGAGTTGATTCTTTCTCATGGAAGGGCAAATCCCCATGTAGTGACCCCTACAAGAGAAAAATGATAACCCAGGGAGTGGGCATCCATCTTAGCCCCAAACTCTAGCCCGGGGTTAAAACAGATCAATCCAGAAGTTGTACACTTAATGTGTCAAAGCAGGAAGGAACTTAGCGTTCATATAGAGTTATACTTTGTAGATAGACTAGGAGAGAAGCAGGGACTTTCCAAGGTCACATAAAGTTACACCCTAGCACCATACTTCCAGGTGGTCGTGAAGGTACTTTTGGAGGCATCAGGGGAAGTACCAGCTCCATTTAATTCTTCATGTATGTAGACTGCACTCCTGTTACCATGATGACCTCCCTTCTATGGTCAGCCCAGCCCGAGCAGCCAGGAATGACCACAGTTCCACATTGCACTGAGGTTCCCAGTTTCAAGCCAAGCAGGGCAGATATAAATAGAAACCTTTTCCTTTCCTTGGCCTCAAGCTCTATGCAGAACAATAAGCAAACTGTTAGGTCTGTATGGGGTCAGGAGAAACTTCCAGTTCTATGGTTGCCACACATTTATTCTGTGACCTTGGAATAATGACCGCCCCCTCTCTATGCCACTAGTTCATCTTCAGTCTTTCAGGGATGGACCCGTGGTGTGATATCTGAGGGCCCTACGTGCAGTCTGCCACAGAGTTAACGGTATTGCTTCTGAAGCTGGGACGCCTACATTCAAATACAAACTGGCTTTGCCACTTACTAACTGGGCAACCATGGGCAAGGGGCTTCTCTTCACACTTCAGTTTTCCTCATGGGAACCTGAGCGTGCCTGTGTGATTGGGGAGTTGTGAAGATGCAATGAAACACCATTGACAACATTTTGCTACTTGGTACTTGGAACTAACAGTAACTATTATTACTTTATTTTATTTTATTTTAAATATATATTTTATTGATTTTTTTTACAGAGAGGAAGAGAGAGGGATAGAGAGTTAGAAACACTGATGAGAGAGAATCATCGATCAGCTGCCTCTTGCACACCCCCTACTAGGGATGTGCCTGCAACCAAGGTACACGCCCTTGACCGGAATCGAACCCGGGACCTTTCAGTCTGCAGGCCGATGCTCTATCCACTTAGCCAAACTGGTTTCGGCACTTTTTTATTTTATTTTATTTTATTTTATTTTAAAAGAACGTTCAAGAATTTAGCAACAAAGCAATTCAGAAAAGTGTATTAACTATTTAGTTATTTTTTTTTATTTTTATTTTTTTTTAAAATATATTTTATTAATTTTACATAGAGAGGAATTGAGAAGGACAGAGAGTTAGAAATGTCGATGAGAGAGAAACATCGACCAGCTGCCTCTTGCACACCCCCTACTGGGGATGTGCCCGCAACCAAGGTACATGCCCTTGACCGGAATCGAACCCGGGACCTTTCAGTCCGCAGGCCGACGCTCTATCCACTGAGCCAAACCAGTCCCAGCTATTTAGTTATTTATCTAGGCTTTTGAAACCTCTAGGTTTTTAAGGCCTACGTCTAGATCCTGGATTGTAAAATTTAGAGCCATGGCAATAGCTAATCCCATCATAATGCCAAATTAGGGGGTACCAATGGGTTTCCCTCACTGTGGGAAAATTGCTTAAAACCCAAAATATGTATTTAAGGAAAAATTACTGAATCCCCTTGTAAATTACTCAAACACTGGTGAATACCCAAAGCATTGGACCAAAAGATCCAGTGACCGAACTGTAACATTAAGAATTTAGAAAAGGACTTTCTCAGTGAGGAAACACTCACCTGTGTTCACTCCTGTCCTAGTCCCGGAGCCTGTAGAGGTGAACCACTGGGGAGAAGAGGAAAGTTTGTTCTAGAAGGAACTGTCTACGGGATCATAGGATTTCTAATCTTGGAAAAGGGAAGAATAAATCACTTGTTGAACGACTGCATGTCTTTTCCAGGTCTAAAGAAAAAACAAAGCATGTATAATGGAATCCAACTCTCAGAAGACAGCAAAAAAGAAATTTTCAAAGAATTTCTTGTACAATGAGGCTGTTCAAATTTGCATGTAATCATTTCAGTCTTTATAAACAAAAACATTTTGAACCTTAAAAAATGACTTATTATTATTTATTTATATGTTTTTTAAAAATTATCTTAAGTTTTACATATGTCTCCTTTTCCCCCAATTACCCTCCCCCCCAACCATTCCCAAATGGACAAGCCCTCACCGCCCCAGTGTCCATTGATTATGCTAATATGCATGCATACAAGTGCTTTGGTTGACTATTAGCATTATTAATGTCCCAAACTTCTAAGATTCTTTGCTGAAATTCTCTTTATCCTCCCATCTCCCCTTTCCCAGCACTGGGCCGGACACTGCGGAGGCCTTCAAAAATAATTTTGCCTCCATGTGATTCCCAAGGGTTGGAGTGTCTGCCTCAATGTCTCCCCCTTTCTGTGTCTGTGCAGGGGGCCGGGAGAACAAGATGCCTATTCTCATTTCCAAGATCTTCAAAGGCTTGGCAGCTGACCAGACAGAGGCCCTCTTTGTTGGGGATGCCATCCTGTCGGTGAACGGGGAAGACCTCTCCTCGGCCACTCATGATGAGGCGGTGCAGGTTCTGAAGAAGACCGGCAAAGAGGTGGTGCTGGAGGGTAAGCCCTGGGGAGCTGAGGGTGTTCAGCTCATCCCTACCGCCTCCAGGCCTCGAGCAGGGGCGTCTGGGAAGTGGGCAGGATTGAAAACAGAAACAGGACCTGGGGACCTGCCTTGAGACTGCATGGGATGGTGGGAGAGCCAGCGCAGAGGCAGACAGACCTGGTTTTCGTTTCCTCTTTCCCACTCCCTATCTCTGTGGCCTTGGGTAAGTCCCCGCACTGTAGTTTCCTCATCTGTAAGTCAGGTCTGTAATCTCTGCCTTGCTGGGTTGTGTGAATAGGACAAAAGGCCCATGGCAGGGTTGTCACTCAATGAGTGACTCAGGGGAAGAGAGAAGATGAGACTGGAGATGGGACTGCTAAGACTCTTTCCTGAGGAACCTGGAGAGCTCTTAAGTTCCAGTTCTTCCAGTACTCAGGGGCTCTAACACCCTGAGGCCCGTCTCATTTGGGAGAAGACAAGGCTCAGAAAGGAGGTGTTTTTTGTTTTGTTTGTTTTGTGGGTGGTTCCTCTCCACTATCCCTTCACTGTGTGTCTTTTCTTTCTTTCTTTCTTTTTTTTAAAAAAATATATTTTATTGATTTTGTACAGAGAGGAAGGGAGAGAGATAGAGAGTAGAAACATCGATGAGAGAGAGTCATCGATCAGCTGCCTCTTGCACACCCCCTACTGGGGATATGCCCGCAACCAAGATACATGCCCTTGACTGAAATCGAACCCGGGACCCTTCAGTCCCCAAGCTGACTCTCTATCCATTGAGCCAAACTGGTCCCAGCTCACTGTGTGGTCTTGGATGAGACCTTTGCCTTCTCTAGGCCTCCATTTCCCCATTGGCTGTTACAGGCCTCTTGCTGTGGTTGTTGTATATCTTCCTTTTGCCATTTCTCTCAAGAGATTTCTGCTTTGCTCAGCCCTTTCCTCAAACTCCAGTTTGCAGTTTCCGGAAGTCGTGGGGGCCTGAGGAATGTGTCTGGCTCATGGCCCAGAACAGGCACAGGGAGGTGGCGGGGGCTGATGGAGAATGCCATGCTGAGCTGAGCCCCAGCCCAGATCCTGACACGTTGCCTTTGTCTCCCCAAATGTGTCTCTAAGAGGCCACAGAAATAAACAGCGTTGGGTCTCTGGGTGATCTTTGGCATTCTTGTTCTCTCTCAGTTTTTATTTTTAATATTTTTAATTGTTTTTTTTTAGAGCGAGAGAAAAAGAAAAAGAGGGGAGGGGGGAGAGAGAGAGAGAGAGAGAGAGAGAGAGAGAGAGAGAGAGAGAGAGAGAGAGAGAGAGAGAAATTGTTGTGAGAGAGCTGCCTTTTGCACTTGCCCCGACCTGGGATTGAACACACAACCTGGGTGTGTGCCATTACCGGAATCGAACCTGCCACCTTTTGGTTCATTGGACGACATGCCAACCAACCAAGCCACATGGGCCGGGGCTCTCTTAGTTTTGTTTGACTTTTATATTTTAGGTGTATCTATTTAAATGCTACTGGTGCAGTTTTTATTTTTATTTTTTGGTGCACTTTTAACATATACAGTGTATTTAATTAGAGAGTAAGTTTAGTAAAGCCGGGGACAGTGAAACAAGGAAGAGCCTGGGACAGAAGAAGCAACAGGAGAGAGACCAGGTGGGGCTGCTTCCTTCTCTAGAAACGTTAAGGGAAAGCAGTGAGCAAAGGCGGGGCTTCTGTCAGCTCACTGGAGAGTCAGAGAAAAGGGGGCCCTGGGGAGAGGTTCTGGGGGTTAGCCCACTGCTCCCCTGGTTGCAGGTCTGTGGGAACCCTTCGATGCATGCCTGTGGGGGAAGGAGAGGAAGAAGGGAAAGGTGCCCGAGTGTTCCTGGGAGGGAGAGCGCGCGCCTACAGTATATATTTTTAAAAAGCTGACACTGCAGTGTTGGTCCCTAAAAGCTTAAGTACATCAATCATATTTTAACAGCAAAGTTACATTAATGATATGGCTATAAGATACTTTTTCTCCCAGATGTCTTATTACTAGCCTCTAATGCAATTTGAAACAGTTGAAATTTATCACACTGTCATATTTTGGTTGACTTGAAAAGCTCTTTTAGTTTTTGCTGTTTGGAAGTCTAGCCCAGGAGTCCTCAAACTTTTTAAAGTGGGGGCCAGATCACGGTCCCTCAGAGAGCTGGAGGGCCGGACTATATGAACTACTAATTCCTACTGTAACACCTCGGCTGCGCTCACTGCCCGAAAAACCTGGCGGGCCGGATTAGACTCCTCTGCGGGCCGCATGTGGCCCGCGGGCCGTAGTTTGAAGACCCCTGGTAGCCTATAGATGGCAAAATTTCTACTATAGACACATTTCTAATCCACACGGAGGTCCCTCTCAGCCCCTCATCTTTCGGTTGAGAATGCCTTTATTTGGGTTCTCAGTGTGTATCATTCTGAAAGGTAGCATCTCTGAGTGTTAGATGCTTGAAGCATCTCCTGGTTTAGGAGGTACTTGTAATATCCAAACCTTCCATCTAACTCATTTACTCTATTCCTTCTTCACTAAGACAAGAAACATTTGCAGAGACCTACTGTGCACCTGGTTGCAGAGCATTGAGTTAGAAGCTGAACTAGACCCAGGCTTCTCCTGAAGGAGCTCACCATCTGGAAGGAGAGATAAAACATAAGCACTGTCTCTTCTACATAAACTGTTTAAAAATCAGAAAGGAGCTGGAATTGATTAATAAGGTCTACCATGGATATGGCAAGGAAGAGAAGTAACCTGTGTGCCATCCCAGGATTGAGGGTCTCTAGTGCTATGTTCTCTGAGACTTTTATAGGGCAAGATCTTTCCTTGGCAAATCCTGCTTCAGGTCTCCAGGTGGAGCTTGGCCTCTCTCTTTAAAAAAAAAAAAAAAAAAAAAAAAAAAAAAATATATATATATATATATATATATATATATATATATATATATATATATATATTAATTGTTATCAGAGAGGAAGGGAGAGGGAGAGATACAGAAACATTAATGATGAGAGCGAACCATCAATCAGCTGCCTCCTGCCAGGAATCGAGCCCCAAATCCAGGCATGTGCCCCAACCCGGGAATCAAACTGTGACCTCCTGATTCATAGGTCGACACTCAACCATTGAGCCATACTGGCCTGGCAAGCTTGGCCTCTCTGTTGCCCAGTATAGAATTTGGCACATAGTAGGCACTTTATAAATGTTAGTAACTCCCCTCCTGTTTCACTGCATTTTTATAGAATTGATATTATTTTTTCAAATGTTTAGTAGCGTTCTCCAGGGAAGCCACCTTTATAGAAAGGTTTTTAACTCAGCTTTTAATGTTGTTAATAGGGTTATTTAGAGGATCTACTTTTTTTTTTTTTTCTTCTTGATGAGCATTGGTAGTTTTTGTCTTTCAAGGAATTTGCCCTTTTCATCCAAGGTGTCAGATTTATCGACATAACAGTCATTTCTTATTTCTGCCTTTTGGATGAGAGCCCTCTTTTGCTTTTTCTTTTTCTCCCCTCCCTTTATGCTGCTCTGCTTGCTCAGTGGTTTTGAAGGCACTTATTGGGGAGACAGCGGAGCAAACCAGGTCCCCGACATGTCACACACGCTGAGATAGGGTCTGCCCAGGGATGGGGGGAGGAAGCGGTTTCTTCCCTGTGGGTTGTCAGGAGAGACTTCCTGGAGAAGGGGATGCTGCCAGTTTATGAGCACTAAGCAGAGGCGAGTTCGGGGTGGAGGAAGGCGTTCCAGGCAGGGGAACTGTGTGAGCAAAACCATAGAGGGGTAAAGTGACTTGACTCTAACAATTCAGCTTTATCTGAATCTATGGCATGAGGAAGGAAGTGAAAAGAAGAGGCTAACCAGACTGACAGATACTGCAGAGCCAGACTAAAGGAACTGGACTTTCTCTGGAGAGAAAGGAAGAGCCATTGCAAGGTGTTCAGCAGGGCTCACAGGGTCAACTCTGAGCTCTAGCAGCATCACTCTGGTTCTGAGGGAGGCACAAATAAATGCAGTATGGCAACCGGGAGGCGAGGCCATGAGCAGGAGGGAGAAGGTGGTGGTTTGATTTAAGCAGGCTTGCATAAAAAGAATTTGGAGGTTGTGGCCTTCTTTGTTAATTTCCCCCAGCTTTTTCTTAGTCAAAGTCTCTTTTGAGTTGCTTTCTTGGCCCAGCAAGCTTATGGAAAGAGTTCATTTCAACCAAAGCAGTAAAGGGGTGAGAGTAAGGACTGGAGTCAAAAATCTTTGAGTTGCACGGGTGAACTGAGAAACTTGGAGGATGTGAGGGAGCTAAGATGCTGGGTTGTGGCTGGTCCTTGAGATTTGGAGGAATCTGTGGAGAGGGTAAGAATTGGGCAGTGGTCTGAGTCTGGAGCCAGTGCTCTTGAGAGCCTCTCTGGGCCTAGGTTCTCTGCTAGAACCCAGCCACCGGTCACATTGTTCAGAACGTCCCTGCCCCTATCTCATTCATAAGCTACCTCCGAGGGGCCATGGAAGGGTGGCCTGTCCTTTGTGTCTTAAAAAAAAAATTAAAAAAAATTACTGATTCAGAAAGAAAGGGAGAAGGAAAGAGAGATAGAAACATCAATGATGGGAGAGAATAATTGATCTGCTGCCTCCTGCATGCCCAGAATGGGGATCAAGCCCGCAACCTTGTCATGCGGAATTGAACCTTGACTTTGTGGTTCATGGGTTGATGCTCAACCACTGAGCCACACCAGCCGGGTAGGTGGCCTATTCATTGGGTGAGAAGTTGGCAGGGAAGCTGGGCATCTTTCCTGAGGCCTGGGTCTTGGTAGGCACAGAGCTTCCTGAGAATGTCCTAGAAGGACAGATGTCACTGACAAACTCTGGGTGCCAGCCAGATCCCTACTTCTTTGGCCTAAGTCAGGGGCTCAGCTGAGCATCAGCAACCCTAGTCTGCCTTCTGTACCTTTTCCTCTGGGAGGTTAGGGGCTTGCACAAATGTCTTGAACCTGCTCTCAGTTGCAGGGATGTGTTTGTGACTAGTCTGGGCCCAAGCTGGCAGCCAACACACCTCTGCCTGCTACTCAGAGAGGCCCATTGTGTGCACAGACCTGGAGCCAGGGCCAGCCTGGGTCCTTGGAGACTAAGCCTGTGGGAAAAGAGGAACAGCCGAATGCCTCTCCTCCCTCCACCTCCAGTGTGGCTGGCAAGACAGAGTCAACAGTGAGCTTGCGATGCATTAAAATGTAATACTAAAGGACAGTGTAAATTAATGAAGTCAATTTTGGTACTTTGTACAAAGGGGAAGTGCATTCCACATAAAGATCAGGCTTTTAAAAGATACAGGAATAGCCCTAGCTGATTTGGCTTTGTGGATAGAGCATTGGCCTGTGGGACTGAAGGGTCCCAGGTTCGATTCTGAGTTTTGGGCTCGATCTCCAGTAGGGGGCAACCAATCAATGATTCATTCTCATCATTGATGTTTCTCTCTCTCTCCCTCTCCCTTCCTCTCTGAAATCAATAAAAATATATTTTTGAAAAAGTCTCCTTTAAAAATAAATTAAAGACACATGTATCTAAAAGGCACATACCGTAATAGGAATTTCTATAATCCCTGTTACAGTCAAAGTTACCAAGGTTTGTTGAGAATAAATAACTTTCTTCAAGTCACCCAACCAATAAATTGGCAGACTCAGAATTGAAACCAAGGTCAGTTTGGTTGCAGAGGCCACCATTGCCTCAGCCTTGAATAATACCTACCTTGTATTGTTGTTTGCAAGATTAAAAAATAATACATGTAAAGTGTGTGTAACATGCTGAGGCCAGTGCCCACAATATATACTTATTCATTTTATTTGCTGTTCATAAGGATGAGACAATGCGCTTGAAGCACATAGCACAATGTCTTCCACATGGTAAGCATTCAATAAAAGTCAGCCTATATTATCATCACATCAGCAGATTATTGTTTTCTCCAGTAAAACAATTCCTGCCCCCCTCTGAGGGCAGGAGTCATGTGTAGTTTGCCTCAGAGCCCGTGGCCTGGCACGGGGCCCAGCACACATTAGATCTTGGAGAGTGTTTGGGGAACGATCACTAGGGTACATCTCAGACCTCTTCTACTTTATCTTTAACCTTGTCAATTGCAGTTTACTTTCCTAAATGTGCCAGGTGGGGCTCAAGACAAGCTGGGCTTCAAGGCTCAAGCTGGGCTTGACTGACTCCTGAGAATTTCTTTTCTTTCCTTTTCATTGAATTTATTGGGGTGACACTGGGTAATTGAGGATTTTTGTGATGAGTTAGTTCTGCTAACTCCAGGTCTAGGCCCCTGCCAACTTCTTCCCTGAGAGATGGACACTGCCAGGTGTCATGACTGAATTTGGCTCAGCGCATCACCACCATCAAAAGTGGGATGTTGCCCTAACCGGTTTGGCTCAGTGGCTAGAGTAGGGGTGTCGAACTCAATCAGAGAAGGGGCCAAAATCTAAAATCCAGCCTAAATCGCGGGCCGAATGGTTTACTGAACAGTCATAAACTGACAATGTCATAAACTGACAGCGGAGTGCAGTGATGACAGCGCGGTGCGGGCCACATTGCAAGGCCTGGCAGGCTGGATTTGGCCCGCGGGCCTTGTGTTTGACACATGTGGGCTAGAGTGTTGGTCTGCGGACTGAAAGGTCCCAGGTGTGATTCCGGTCAAGGGCATGTACCCTGGTTGCAGGCACATCCCCAGTAGGAGGAGGTGTGCAGGAGGCAGCTGATCAATGTTTCTCTCTCATCGATGTTTCTAACTCTATATCCCTCTCCCTTCCTCTCTATAATTTCAGTCAAGGGCAGGTGCAATGGTTGTGGGCACACCCCCATTGCACATGCCCCAGGAGGCAGCTGGTTGATGTTTCTCTCTCATCGATGTTTCTAGCTCTCTATCCCTCTCCCTTCCTCTCTATAAAAAAAAAATCAATAAAATATATATATTTTTTAAAAAAGTGGGATGTTGCCCTAGCTGATTTGGCTCAGTGGATAAAGCATCGGCCTGCAGACTGAAGGGTCCCGGGTTCAATTCCAGACTAGGGCACATGCCTGGTTGTGGGTTCCATCCCCAGTGGGAGGCGTGCAAAAGGCAGCCAATCAATTATTCTCTCATCATTGATGTTTCTATCCCTCTCTCCCTGTCCCTTCCTCTCTGAAATCAATAAAAATATGTTTTTAAAAGTGGGATGTTATTAACCATTGCAGCTAATTTGAGGTCACCCGAGTTGGCTTAGCTAAGTGATGCCATGCTCCTGAAATGCCGGTGGGACTCTTTGTCCTGGGAACAGAGTCATAAATGTAGCTCCTATTCAGACCTCCCATGGCCACAAAGACCTGTTGTTCTAATCATTGTTTTCAAGGGAAGATTATTTGGCTACACACACCACACACCACACCACACCCACACAGTTTTAGGCCATGTGACTCCCCACAGACAAGATTTGGCTTAATGTAGTCCTGGCCTGTTCCCTGGGTCTTGATTAAAATTCCTGTGGGGCTCTGGAGGGGGGTTCTGACTTTGATTAGCTGTGTGAGTCTGGCTGCTGATGGTGGTAGAGGAAATAATAATGATAATGATGTAGTGTCTGCTGTTCATGGAATACCCATAGTGTATTAGACACTGTGCTAAGTGTCTTCCATATGTTATCTTATTGATTCCTCAAAACCACCTAGTGAATTAGGTACATTATTTATTCCATTGTGCAGTTGAGAACAATGAAACTCAGAGAAGTGAAGCTACTTGCCCAAGGCCACACAGTAGCCGAGATAGAGTTTGAGCTCAGATATGTCAGATGCAAGAACCCATGTTCTTAAATATTTATACTGCACTGCAAGTCATTTAACCCCTGAGACTCAGTTTATTCAATTTACTCAACTGTTAAATAAGGACATAGATCCATTTCTTGAAATGGTGCAATTAGATGAATATGTGTTTGTGAGAGTTGAGGTTGGTGCTTGGTGCATAGTAGGCGCTCAATAAGTACTTCTTTTTAAGATCCCAGGACTCTTTGCTTCTGGACGGGTTGATGAGTGTCTCATCCCAGAATCCTGGCTTAGATGATTTTGAATATGGTGGTATATACATATATTTTTTTTGTTAATCCTCACTTTAGGATATTTTTCCATTGATTTTTAGAAAGAGTGAAAGGGAAAGGGAGAGATTGACAGACAGATCATTGATTGGCTGCAATCAATGTGAGAGAGATACATTGATTGATTGCCTCTCATGTGCACCTGACCAGGGCCTGGGATTGAACCAACAACCGAGCTATATGCCCTTTATCAGAATTGAACCCGGGATCTTCAGTTCACCAGCCAACGCTCTATCCACTGAGCCAAACCAGCTAGGGCTATACATATATTTTAAAAAGTAGACTTTCAAAGAAATATAGAAAGTAATATATGCCTATTGAAAAAAACCTAAGAGAGTGAGATAAAGCAATTATCTTTTTATAGAGATAACCACAGTTGATATTTTCACATTCTTCCAGAAAATTTCCACATTTGTTTTTATCACTTAACAAGTTGAGGACATATTTCCAACTCAGGACATGTAGCTATGTTTCATTCTTTTTTTTTGTTTGTTTTTTTAGAAGTTCTAGAAAACTAGAATTTTAGTATTTCTTACTTGTATTTAAAAAAAAAAAAATATATATATATATATATATATATATATATATATATATTATTGATTTTTTACAGAGAGGAAGAGAGAGGGATAGAGAGTTAGGAACATCGATGAGAGAGAAACATTGATCAGCTGCCTCCTGCACACCTCCTACTGGAGATGTGCCCACAACCAAGGTACACGCCCTTGACCAGAATCGAACCTAGGACCTTTTAGTCTTCAGGCCAACGCTCTAGCCACTGAGCCAAACTGGTTTCAGCCTTACTAGTAATTTTTAAAATATGTTTTTATTGATTTCAGAGAGGAAAGGAGAGGGAGAGAGAGATAGAAAAACAATGATGAGAAAGAATCATTGATCGGCTGCCTCTTGCATGCCTTCTACTGGGGATTGAGCCTGCAACCTGGGCATGTGCCCTTGATTGAAACTGAACCTGGGAACCTTCAGTCCGCAGGTTGATGTTCTATCCATTGAGCCAAACCAGCTAGAGTTTTGTTTCATTCTTTATAATGATTGCACAATATTATCCTATATAATAAAAACCTAATATGCAAATCGACCAAACTGCTGAACAACCAGTGGTGGAATGACAGGTTGCTATGGCCTCCTGAGAGGGAGGCAACCAGCAGCAGTGATCAGGGGCGGGGCCAGCTGGTAAGCACCCTACCTGTTGCCTCTGGCAAACCAGCAGTCAGACATCCCCTGAGGGCACAGGCTGGGCTGAGGGACTACCCCTCAACTCCTTTACCCCTCCACCCCCTGCACAAGTTTCATGTACTGGGTCTCCAGTATTATTGGTATTTGTACATGAATTTAACCAATATTTTCTGATTCCTGTCTGTGTTCCATGACTAGATGTGGGTACTGGTGATATAGCCAAGAATAAAACATAATTAGGAGCCCTGGCCAGAGCTCAGTTGGTTGGGCATCATTCTGTGCACCGATAGGTTGTCGATTCAATTCCTGGTCAGGGCACATGACTGGGTTGTGGGCTTGGTGCAAGAGGCAGCCTGTCGATGTTTTGCTCTTACATTGATGGTTCTCTCTCCCTCTCCCTTCCTCTCTCTTTCTAAAACTAAATTAAAAAATATAAAGTTAAAAAGAAAGACTGAGTCAGGAAACTCCTATCTTGTATTTAGCAGCCTCTACCCATGGACATTCAAGTTGTCACTAGTCTCTTGAACCAAAGACAATTGTGCTGTGACCCCCTCTGTGCACTTAGGAGCATTTATCTGAGGCAGGGCTCCTGCAGAGGATATTATTAGATCAAAGCATTCCCATGCCTTTAGGACCGTGATAGATGGTGCCCCTTGTGTTGCCTAAGGGTGTGGTGAGGTGAGATTCTTTTGCTCAGAGTGTGGCAACCTAGGCTCTGTTGTTCAGTCCTGCTTCAGGGCCTGCCGGGGCCAGGGACTATTTATAGTCCAGCCTTGCTAGGCCAGCAGGACTTTAAAGGTCATCCCTTCCAGAGCCTGTTGGAACCTCACGTCCACGCCATACCATCCTGGGTGGCATGTGGGCAGCCCTGACTTGAGCCTTTATAGCGCTTTACTCAGAGAGCTCGTGTATCAAGTGCCCATTATTAAGGCAGAAAAAATTAGGCCCAGAGAGACCTTGGGACTTGCCAAGGCCAGAGAGCGAGTGACAGGGCCTGGATTAAAATCTTTGTCTGTCTGTAACTGCATTGTGTGCTCGTCCCCTTATACTGTTACACTGAGAACAGCAGCAGAAATAATAACTATATTACTTATTGAAGTTCTATTCCATTAGGTGCTGAATATCAATATTCTGGAAGTAGATATATTTTGCTCCCATTATAAAGATGGGAAAATAGAGGCTTACAAAAGGCAAGTCAGCTGTCCGAGGTCACAGAGCAAGGAAGTGAAACCCAAGCCTATTTGATGTCTCTTCAGGCTGTCAATATTAATTCATTAAACAAATTTCTTATTTACTGATTACCCGGTATATGATGGTACTATTCTAGACGCTGGGGATATCCTAATGAACAAGAAAACAGGTCTCTGCCCTCACAGGACTGACATTTCAGTTGGAGGAGAAAGGCCATTAACTAGTAAACAAACAGATCATGTAATTTCAGGTGAGGGCTAGTAAGTCACGTACTGAACAGATAAGGAACAGCTTGAACTTAGAGAACAGGCTTCAGCCAAGACTCAGTGCCACAGTATTCAGTCCCAAACATTTATTGAGCACTGGCATAAATACTGGGCATACTGTATTGAGCCCAAACAGATGCACCCGCTATCTCTTCTCAGCCTTTTGGCTAAGATCAAATGCAGATGTATCTCCTTTTCTTCGCTCCATGGGCCAGACAAATGGTCCTGCCTTGTCTGTTCCTTGTGTTTTTAAATATATTTTTATTGATTTTTACAGAGAGGAAGGAAGAGGGATAGAGAGCTAGAAGCGTCCATGAGAGAGAAACATTGACCAGCTGCCTCTTGCATACCCCCTACTGGGGATGTGCCCGCAGCCAAGCTACATGCCCTTGACCGGAATCAAACCCGGGACCCTTCAGTCCGCAGGCCGACGCTCTATCTATTGAGCCATACTGGTTTCGGCTGTTCCTTGTGTTTTTAGAGAATCCTTGGTCCGTGGGGCCCTGGCTTCTCCCCTTGGGAGAGCAGGGACTTGGGGCCTCGGGAATGGGCAGTGTTTATATCTATCACAGCTTCCTTGAAGAGGAAAGGCCCATGTGTCACTGCTTATTGGGCTTCTGGGCCAGGATCTTGGCTGGGGTGGGTGTGGATACCAGCTGTGTCTATCCTTGGAGTCTCAAGAATGCTGGCCACAGGGCCATCCATGGTCGTGTCCTCAGCTTTCCAGGCCATCGCCTTTAGGCAACCTGCCCTCTTGCTGAGTGACTCAGGTAGAAATCAGAGCAGAGAGGAAGACTCAGAGCTGGGCTATTTATGGTCACACTCCAGAGCCCCCATGACTCCACCCCCATTGGTTTGTGAAATCCAAGCCCTGTATTGAGTGCCAGCTGGTATGCTGTCCATTTATAGCATGTTCTTGTGGGAAAGGAGAGGGAGGACCCAGATCTGGAACAGCCTGGGTGGGTGAGCAGGGACTCTACCAGATTTTCTGGCTTCAGAGTTGACAAATGTTCATTTGTGGAGCACATAGGATAGGAGATCCCTGCTGCATTCTGGGGACACAGAGATGAGCCAGATGAGGTCCCTACCCTCACAATGCTCCCATCCTGGTGGGGGGCAGACCTCCACACAGACATAGGAGAGTGGATTCTAGGGGACTGCAGAAGCGATGGCTGAGGTAGAACCAGTGTGGGCATCTGGGAAGGCTACCTAGAGGGGTGAGTTTGAGCTGAGCAAGGACCTCTTGGAGTGTGGCATCTTCTTCCTCCTGGTGAACAAATGTGCCCTGCCTTGGCATTCATGGAAACTGACTCTGGGTTTGAACCAAGCCCAGTTTCTGTCCTCTGGGAGTTCCATTTTGGTGGGAGAGACAACCCCAATGCACAAAATAACAATAGTGTTCTAAGAAGTGTGGGCAGAGGTGGCTAACAGCTAAGAAACATATTTCTTTTTTCTTTTTTTTTAATAAATTTTTATTGTTCATATTATTACAAGTGTTCCTTCCCCCCCCTTCCCACCCCACCCTCTGCCCTTTCCCCACTCCCCATTGTCCTCATCCATAGGTGCACAGTTTATGTTCAGTCTCTTCCCACATTCCCCTGTCCCCTTTTCCCCAAGAATCATTAGTTCACTCCCCTTCCATACCTCTGATTCTATTATATTCAACAGTTAATATTGTTCATCAGATTTTTTTTTTTAATTTCCTTGGTTTTTAGATTCACTTGTTGATAGTTACGTATTTGTTGTTCATAATTTTTATCTTTATTTACTTTCTCTTCTGAAAGAACCCCCTTCAGCAATTCATATAATTCTGGTTTGGTGGTGATGAACTCCCTTAGCTTTTTTTTATTAGTGAAGCTCTTTATCTGACCTTCGATTCTGAGTGATAGCTTTGCTGGGTAGAGTATTTTTGGCTGTAGGTTCTTGCTATTCATCACCTTGAATATTTCTTGCCATTCCCGTCTGGCCTGCATGGTTTCTGTTGAGAAATCAGCTGACAATCGTATAGGAGCTCCTTTATAGGTAACCACCTGCTTAGCTCTTGCTGCTTTTAATATTCTCTCTTTGTCCTTTGCTCTTGGAATCTTAATTATGATTTGTCTTGATGTGGTCCTCTTTGGATTCATCTTATTTGGAGTTCTGTGTGCTTCCTGGACTTGTAAGTCCAATTCTTTCCCCAGGTGGGGGAAGTTTTCTGTCACTATTTCTTTCAGTATGTTTTCGATATCTTGCTCTCTCTCATCTTCTGGGACCCCCATGATTCTGATGTTGGATTGTTTGAAGTTGTCCCAGAGGTTTCTTACATTATCTTCAATTTTCTGGATTCTCTTGCCTTCTAGCTTCTGCAGAGGAGTGTCTTCTGGCTCTTTATGTTCCAAATCTTTGACTTGATTCTTGCGATCTTCTATTCTGTTTTTAGGACTCTGTAGAATATTTTTTATTTCAGACAATGTATTCTTTATTTCTTGTTGATCCCTTTTCATATCCTCATAGGTCTCATTTATTTTATCGGCCTTTTCTAGGATACTCTTGAAAAACCTTATAAGTGTGGTTTTGAACTCTATATCCAGTCGCTTTTTGTCCTCCATTTCTTTCGTTTGTGATCTGTTTGGTTTAGCCATTTTCGCAGGCAGCTTTTCTGATGGGGCGGGGTTTCAGGGTGGAGCCTACAGCCTTGGCTTCCGTCAGCCCCGCCCTATGCGACTCCTGAGACTCAGGGTCCTTCAGTACTTGTTGCAAGCACCTCTGAGAGAAAGGTGCCCTCGATTTTCGCCTGCTACCAAACTGTGTAGGCTCTCCCGCAATGGGCCCGAAACTGGGGTTCAGTTCAGTTGGAAGTGGAGTTGGAGATGGCGTTCAGAGCAGTCTGGAGCCCCTGTCTCCTTCCCGCCAGGGCAGTCCTACGGCACAGCCGGCCGGCCCTTCTCTGCGCGCTGTGTGCGCGTCTCTGGGACCTCCTTTCGCTGCTTCCCCAGGTTCCGCCTTACAGCCCAGCTCCCTCTGGATGAGCCTGGGTCCCCGGGGTCTGGCCTAGAACGGGGGTTCAGAGCAGTTGGGGGCCCAGCACAGTCGGAGTGTTTATCTCCTTCCCGCTAGGGAACGCCAGCCAGGCACTCGGCCTCCCTCCTCTCCGGCTCTGTCCTCTCCGCGCACGCCGCGTGTCTCCGTACCTTGGGCTTTTACAGCTCCTCCGCGCTTCCTTCTGGTTTTCTCCTTGCTTCTCGTTGTAGAATTTCCAGTCAGTCGACTTTCCTGTAGTTCTGGGTAATGTCCATTTTATATTTTAGTTGTATTTTATTGAAATTGTTGCGTGCGGCTGCGGCTAGGTGCCTACCCGAGCAGCCATCTTGGATTCTCCTCAAGAAACATATTTCTTGAGTCCTTAACTTGTGCCACATGTTTTACATAATCTCTCTTAATTCTAACATCTCTCTAAGGTAGACAATGTCATCCCTCTTATATTATTATTATTAATCCTTACCTGAGGACATTTAAAAAATTTATTATTTATTTATTTATTTATTCATTTATTTATAAAATAGATTTTTATTGATGTCAGAGAGGAAGGGAAAAGGAGAGAGAGAGATAGAAACATCAATGATGAGAGAGAACCATCAATTGGCCGCCTCTTGCATGTTCCACATTGGGGATCAAGCTAACAACCTGGGCATATGTCATGACTAGAAATTGAACCATGACCTCTTGGTTCATGGTTTGATGCTCAACCACTGAGCAACACTGGCTATGTTTTTAATTAATTTTTAGAGAGAGAGAAACAATGTGAGAGAAACATTGATCAGTTGCCTTCCATATGTGCACTGACCAGGGATTGAACCCCCATCTGGGTATATGCCCTGACTGGAATCAAACCCATACTTTTGGTGTATGGGATGATGCTCTAACGAGCTGACCCACACCGGCCAGGGCTCATTCATCTTTTACTGACTTGCAGAGTGAGACCCAGAGAGGTGTCCATGGTCACACAGTTAGACAGTACTGGAGGTGGAATTCAAGTCCAAGAGTATCTATCTCCAAACAGTGTATTAAGAGCATTCTGTGCAGAGGTAACTGCATTTTCAAAGATGTGGGAGTCTGGAAGCTAGTACAGCTTCTGAGAACTCTAAGGAGGTCAATATGCCTGGGCTCTACAGCAGCGGTTCTCAACCTGTGGGTCGCGATAGCCCAGAGGTTGAGAACCGCTAGCAGGGTCATCTAAGACCATCGGAAAACAGATATTTACATTACGATTCATAACAGTAGCAAAATTACAGTTATGAAGTAGCAACAAAAATAATTTCATGGTTGGGGGTCACCACAGCATGAGGAACTGTATTAAAGGGTCACGGCATTAGGAAGGTTGAGAACCACTGAATTAGAGGGTGAGATTAGGGATCTGACAGGAGGAAAAGCCAGAGAAGTAGGCAGGGTCCTGGAGAGCCTTGATGTTGGATAAAGGATACAAGGAAGCCAGAGCAGGGCTTTGAGTAGGGTAGGGACATGGCCAGTTATAGCAGAGAGATCAGATGTACCCTGGGGGGGAGGAAGGGAAGGGGAAGGCTATATTATTTAAGATGATTTTGTCTGCAAATCATAGGAACCCGATCCAAAGGATTTTAAAAATTGAATAAAATGTGTTTTATTCACTCTATCTCTAAAGGTAGCTTGGCTTCAGGGTGATTAATCTAAGGACTCCCCACTCTCGGTGTGTGGACCTCAACCCTTGTGGTAAAAAAGTGATTATCATTGCTCTAGGACCAATTCCCCTTCTAGCAAGAGAATAGGAAGGAAGGGAGTGTACTTTCCTTCATCCCTCATTGGCCAGAATTGTATCATCTGTCCCTTTCTAACCAATCACAAACAAGAGGGATGGAACAATCATGATTAGCTTTGGCCAATCAAGATTTTCCCCTTGGGTTTGGGAGAAGCCCAGCCTGTGGGGCTCAGGGGTCTGTTGGCAAGGAGAAAAGAGCAGGGGGATGGCTTGAACATCGTATAGGCTGTGATGTGTCCCACCTTCATTGTCCCTTGAGACATAACCCAACATTCAGTTCTGGGGTAAGTCATTGCTATAATGATGATGTTGAGTTCCCTCAGCCTGGCCTGTGCCCTCTCACAGTCCTGGATCCCGAGGGGAGTGGGCCTACGATGTCAGTCAGACATCCTTAGCACCTCTGCGTTGGCGGGACAGGTTCCTGCTACTGCTGCTGCGCTCGCCAGCCATGAGCCCAGCTTCGGGCTGAGCAGAGCTCCCCTGTGGGAGCACACTGATCACCAGAGGGCAGCTCCTGTATTGATCGTCTGTCCCCTGGTGGTCAATGCACATGATAGCAACTGGTCATTCTGCCATTTGGTTGATTTGCAAATTAACCTTTTATTATATAAGATTGATTTTTTCAGAGAGGAAGGGAGAGGGAGAGAGAGTTAGAAACATTAATGATAGAGAAACATCAATCAGCTGCCTCCCGCCCTCCCCCCCCCCGCCACCCCACTGGAGATGTGCTCTCAACCAAGGTACATGCCCTTTACCGGAATCGAACCTGGGACCCTTGAGTCGCAGGTCGCCACTCTATCCATTGGGCCAAATTGGTCAGGGCTGATCACGACTCTTTTGGTTGCAAATGTCATAACTTCTGCTGACATGGCAGCCTGACTTTCTGATGGACGAGCATTAGAAACTGGTACATTAGCAGGTGTTTCCCTCGTTTCTTGATGTGCATCTCCACTAATTTGACATCTCTGCAAACCAGCTTTCCCCTCTTCTTTGTCCCCACAGCAGCAGATGTTTGACTCCCATAGCAAATTTGTTTAAGACACCAGTCTCCATTGGGTAGCCTAGAGTGGGCTAGGTGTTCACCCATGGTCCAGCTAGCATAGCCAGGAAAGCAGGGTCACATGTCAGAACATGACTTTATGGGTCAGTTGGGCAGAGAAGTAGGCTGCTCTTCTAGCAATACGAAGATGTACTAATAGGGTCATCATTTGCTGCATATGACTTTTTGAATTTAATTTTAAAGTAATTAAAACTAAATAAAAAGCCCACTTCCTTGTGTCTGTGTGGAGCTCCCATTAGGCTGAGAACACTGTGGAGGTGGGGTACTTAACTGACTCATAAAATAAAAAATGCAATTCCTCATCTGTACTAGCCACGTTTCAAATGTTTAATAATCACATGTGGCTTAGTGCTACTGTACTGGACAATGTATGTATATATATATATATATATATATATATATAGAGAGAGAGAGAGAGAGAGAGAGAGAGAGAGAGAACATTCACATAATCACAGAGAGCTCTGTTGGACAATGCTATGCTCTAAGGCCATGGTCGGCAAACTGCGGCTTGAGAGCTACATGCGGCTCTTTGGTCCCTTGAATATGGTCTTCCACAAAATACCACAGCCTGGGCAAGTCTATTTTGAAGAAGTGGAGTTAGAAGAAGTTTAAGTTTAAAGAATTTGGCTCTCAAAAGAAATTTCAATTGTTGTACTGTTGATACTTGGCTCTGTTGACTAATGAGTTTGCCAACCACTGCTCTAAGATGTCCACTATACTCAGTGATGATTGTTCAGAGCTAAGAGGGCCCTTAGGCACCTGTATTGGTTACGGTGAGTGTTATGCTGCTACAATAAGAGACCCATAACATACTATGGCTTAACTGTGCTAGAAGCTCCTTGCTTTCTTAGTAACATCCAAGTAAGACAGGACATCTTTAAGGTGTCAGCCTTCCTTAGCGTGTGGCTCATGAACTCATAGTTAAGATAATGTTCCACCACTCTTTGTTCTAGCCAACTTAACCCTGTTGGGGAAAAAGAGGGTGAAAGGATCTGCCCCCTTCTTTAATAGACAGAACTTGATTGTTACACACACCCCTTCTGCTCTGGCCTTATCAGCCAGACTTGATCCCATGAGCACCTATATAGCTGCAGGAAGACTGGAAAATGAAGTCTGAAGCTGAGAGGCTATCACTCTACCAGAGGACAGTTAACAGCCTCTACCACACGGCTGTCTCATTCAACCCCTCTCTTCTGCAGATGAAAAGACTGAAGAGAGAGAGAGGCAGACAGTGGGATAGTGGCAGAGCAGTAACATCTCCTAACTCCCCTCTTGGTGCTCTTTTACTGTCTTGCTGTAGCTGTTGTCTGTTCCCTTTATTTTTTTATTTTTATTTTTAAAAAATGTATTTTTATTGATTTTTACAGAGAGGAAGGGAGAGGGATAGAGAGCTAGAAACATGGATGAGAGAGAAACATTCATCAGCTGCTTGCTGCACACCCCCTACTGGGGATGTGTCCGCAACCAAGGCACATGCCCTTGACCAGAATCGAACCTGGGACCCTCTAGTCTGCAGGTCGATGCTCTATCCACTGAGCCAAATAGGCCAGGGCTGTCTGTTCCCTTTAAGCAGTCATCCCAAAGATCCAAACACTTCTACTTACGTGGTTAGAACTTAGTCACATGGTGACATGTAGCTGCAAGGGAGGCTGGGAAATGTAGCCTTTCTTCCAGATGGCCATGTGTCTATAAACCGGGGAAAATGAGAGAATAGATGTTGGAATGCATCTAGTATTTTCTACCATAGAGTCAGAGACTTTAGCCCAGGGGAGGATAGTGACATTAGTCCTAAATTGAATTCTTAATGAATTAGTGAAAATTGTGATGTGTGCTGCGTGGGAGCCCATGTCACAGTGGTAACTGCTGACCTGTCCCCTGACCAGTCAAGTACATGAAGGAGGTCTCACCATATTTCAAGAACTCTGCCAGCGGGACCTCGGTTGGCTGGGACTCGCCTCCTGCCTCGCCCCTTCAGCGGCAGCCTTCCTCCCCTGGCCCCCCACCCCGAGACTTCAACGGTGCCAAACACATGTCCTTGAAGATGGCATATGTCTCGAGAAGGTGTACCCCCAGTGACCCAGAGCCCAGGTAAGCCTGGAGTGGGGGGCACCTCAGACAGTCATGCCCTGTGTTGTTAGGTGGTGGGGCCAAAGGAAAGATACTATTGCCTGAACATGGTAGGTGTTTAAGAAATGTTTGTTGAATGGATGCAAGAGTGAAGTTATGGGGATGAGGGTGTGCTTGCTTTTCTCTTCTTCCTCTGGGAAGTTCACATCTAAGGAGGAACTTTGAATATGGAGAGCCCCGAGTGGGATTCCAGTCCTGGTTCTGTTGAACTAGTCCCTTTTCCTCACTGACCTTTAGATTTCCCATTGTGAAAGAAGGTTGTCAGACTCAGCGATCCTCTCAAGTCTCTACCGACTCTATGGAGATTCGGAGATGTCTGGTGATACTTGTTTCAGGCCATAGAAGCTTATCATCCTTCACATCTGAGCAGCCCTTAACAGTTCATTGATAAGATTGATAACAGCCAACATTATTGTGTTTACCACACACACATTTATTTAGCTTTCACAGCAATCCTATGAACAAAGTCCTATTATTTCACCCCATTTTATAGATGAGGACAGAGAGAGGAAGTAAACTGCCCAAGGTTAATCACACAACCAGGAAGAGATGGAACTTGCCTCTTTCCAGGTAGCTCTCTCTGCTTTAGAAGCTATGGGTGCCTGAGTGATGGTGGTGGTTGAATGAAGTGTATATTGATCAAGTGGGGTATGCGGTGTTGAGGGTGGTGCATATATTGAGAGTGACAAAAAAGGTACTGTGAGTCCTAGTTATAGCCAAGGTTCAATGTCAGTCAAATACCCAATATTGGCATCCAAATCTCCTGGCCCTATTAGATGACCCAGCCCTACCCTGCCCCCATGAGGCAAGAAGTGGTAATTCACAGGTCACTTATAGGTATTCCACCAGTGGGACTTTGTATTAGGTAAAGGTGAGGGCTATTAGTCCTTTCCGAGACTCATAGGATCTTAGGTTAATCGTGGTTTCCAGCCCATCTCGAACATCACCTGAAGCATGTGTGTACATGTATTTCTATGCATGTGCCTGTATTTCTATGTGTGTGTATATGTGAGCATTTGCAAGGATATCGGTGTAGATTTGTGCATGTATTTATGTTAACAATCATATGTGTATATGCATGTATGCATATGTGCTTGACCATGTGTGTGCATATGTAACTACATGTGTAACTTGAATATAACTGGGGTTTCATATAAGCACTATATCCCAGTCAAAGGAACACGATCTGTTAACTAAAATATAATGAATAATATTTTACTTTTACTTAGGGTTACATTGGGCTGCAAATATCAGAAACTCTAACAAGTAATGGCTTAAATAAATGAGAGGATTATTTTTTCACATATTTAGAAAATACAGGGTCAGCTATTTATTTAGGTTCTATCACTGCTCAAGAATGCCCTCAGGGTTCAGGCTTTCAGTTTTTTTTCTGTCATATTTAAAAAAAAATTAAAAATTTTTTTTTATTGATTTTCCACAGATAGGAAGGAAGAGGGATAGAGAACTAAAAACGTCGATTAGAGAGAAACATTGACCAGCTGCCTCCTGCCCAGCCCCTACCGGGGATGTGCCCACAACCAATGTACATGCCCTTGACTGGAATCGAACCTGGGATTTTTCAGTCCGCAGACAGATGCTCTATCCACTGAGCCAAACCGGTTTCGACTAAAAAAAATTTTTTTTAAATTGATTTTTAGAGAGAGAGAAAGGAAGAGGGGTAGAGAGATAGAAACATTGATGAGAGAGAAACATTGTCTACTGGCTGCCTCCTGCTTGTCCCCAACCAGGGACTGAGCCTGCAACCCAGGCATGTGCCCTGTCCGGGTATCAAACTGTGACCTCTTGCTTCCTGGGTCAAATGCTCAACCACTGAGCCACAATAGCTGGGCTCTCCTGTCATCTTTATTGAGGGTTTTCTTCTTCTTTGAGGCAAGATGGTGGCTGCAGCTCCAAGCAGATGTCCATATTCTTGACAGGATGAAGGCAAGGGAAAGGATTTCTTCTCCTGATATTTTGTTCTATTGCTGTATAAACAAAGCATCTTAGATTTTAGTGTCTTAGAAGATAATGGTTTATGATTTCTCACAACTCTGGTTGGCTCACCTGGCAAATTCTTCTGCTCTATGTAGTATCTGCTGGGGCTGGAAGCCCAAGATGGCGGTTTTACTCGCACGCCTGTGCCTCGGCTGGATGGTTGGAGCAGCGAGGGGCTGGCGGAGCATTCTGGGTGGCTAGCTTGTTCTCCCTCTCAGGGTAGTTGGATTTCATGGTGGCTTAGGATTATGCCAAAATGTCACTCTCGCCACATTTTATTTGTTAAACCAGTTATAAGGTCAAGAAGAGGAGAAGTAAACTTCACCTCTTAATGAGAGAAGTTTAGATTGTGTGTACAGGGAGGGATAGATTAGTTGGTGGCCATCTTTGGAGACTAAGTGTTGCCTTTCATTCAGGAAGGGACTTCTATCTATATCTTATTGGTTATAACTGGATCACATGGCCTGCCCTAGCTGCAAGGGAGTCTGGGAATTAAAGTATTTTGCTTTCTAGCTCTGCAGTAGAGGAAGGCAAAGGTAAAGGGGTTGGAGTGGGTGTTGTGAGAGCCATAATTTTATTCATGTCCCACCTCATCTGTTACAGAGAGGCCAAAGGGGAGTGAATCTTTAATGTCCCACAAAACATTTAGAAATCCTCTCCCTGTTACTATTCCTCTGGGTACCTCCCTGAAAATCTTTCCCAACACTTGCCTGCATGGCTTTTCATCTCCTTCCCTTTTCCCTACTCCACTACTCTAGCTCTTTTTCTGTAGACCAACTTGGCCTAATTAGTGCATCATTTTGGTCCTGTACCATAAAGGAGAACCTGGGAGCTGACTCAGCAAGACAGTCCTCCTTAGAAACCAGGGAAGAAAGGGCAAGATAATGAATCCTCACACAGTGACAATTTTGGCCCCTATCATATGTGTTTTGAGTATGTGCATTTGTGTGTGTATGCCTATGTGTGTGTATCTAATGGTCTCTTGTCATTAGACCCCATGAGGCCTCAATAATAGGAACACAGTCTGTTATAAGTTTACAAGGTTACAAGGCTGAATCCCCAGCAGCAAGTGTTGCTCTAATTCTCTCATGGACACCCCTGTGGTTTCTTCTGGTTTGGTGGTAGGTGGGGTTTCTCGGGCCAGATCTGAGGGTTAATGAGCTGCAGGAGTGGACAACTCCCCCCTCCACCTCATTTATGCCTGCAGGTATCTGGAGATCTGTTCGGCAGATGGTCAAGACACCCTCTTCCTGAGGGCCATGGAGGAGGCCAGTGCACGGTCGTGGGTAGCTGCCATCCAAGCCCAAATCAACGCTCTAATGCCCTGGGTCAAGGACGAGCTGCAGGCACTGCTGGCAGCTACCAGCACAGCTGGGAGCCAGGACATCAAGCAGATCGGCTGGCTGACTGAGCAGGTGCCTGCTGGGCACCTCCCCTGGAGCTGACCCCATTCCCATTGTCTCCCCACCTTGGCCCTCTGACCTCTCCCCTCCCTGCCCTTCTTCACTGTGCCTTGTCTTCTGCAGCTGCCCAATGGGGGCACAGCACCCACCTTAGCCCTGCTGACTGAAAAGGAGCTGCTCCTCTACAGCTGTCTCCCGCAGACCCGTGAGGCCCTGAGCCGGCCAGCCCGGACTGCCCCACTCATCACCACCAGGTACCCACAGGCAGGCAGGACAGTATCTCGCCCAGAGCTTGGGGGGATGATGCTTTAGATGGGCCTCAGAAGTTGGGGACTTTAGCCCTGTCTTGCCCTGAGGTATTCCCCCGGTGGTCTGAAGTTAGCCTCTGCCCTGTCTGGGCCTTGATTTCCTCATCTGTAGAATGGGGGCTTTAAAGAGAAGGATGTGAAATCCCACAAGTCACTCATTCATTGACACCTACTCTGCCCAACCTTGCGCTGCATGATTTGGGGGGACAGGGAGCTGACCCCAATAGTTTATGCCCTCAGGAAGCACCAGGTCTGGTGGGGAACAGCCTTTACAATGCAGAGTTATGGAATTACCTGGCCTGGTTGGGGAAGGCTTCAGGCAGGAGGTGACATTTGAGCTGGATTTTGACAGACGAGAAGACATTTGCTGTTGAAGAGAGGGGAAGAGCATCTTCTGGAGAACAACATAGTCAAATGCACAGAAGCATAAGGGCTCTAGCGCGTTCGTGGAGTTATGGGTGTGCTATATATAACCGGTGTGTAGCATCTACGCAGGAAATGGAGAGAAATGAGACCGAGAGTTGGCAAGGCCTGATTTTGCAGAGCCTCTGTTGCCATTAAGAAGTGTTAGCTTTGTCATCGGAGTGGTGGCAGAGTTGAGGAGTTTTAGCCTGGGAGTGAGGTGACCCTGTGGCTGTCAGGTGGAAAATGCACCTGAGAGGCGGGATGGGAGCAGGAAGGCTATTGCAGTCCTGCAGGAGAGCTAGTGAGTAGAGGCAGCAGATGGAGAAGAAAGGCCGCATTTGCATTGAAAAAACACATGGGTGGTAAAATTAACCCTGCTAAGTACGTGCCAGATGGGGAGGGTGAGGGAGGTGTTCAGATGAAGGGGAGGCTGGGAGCTTGTGTCTGAGCAGACAGTGGGGCTGGGGGTAGGAAAATAAAGGGAGGGGATTGGAGCAAGAGGCTAAGTTGCGTCCAGAGTGTGTGGGGAATGGGTAGGAACCTTGGGTGGGAAGCTTGGGGACTCGTGGGTCTGTAGCTCAGGGCTGGAACGTGGGGGACTAGGTATCACTAGAAGCTCTAAGGGGAATTTGAAGCTACAAGAGCGAGGGTATAGAGTGAGGAGCAAAGAGGGCCACAGCCCAGAACTCTTGCAGTCTGTTGCCCAGAGAGGGGCCGTGAGCTGCTCAAGATTACACAGCAAGTGGGAGTCAGATAGGTTTTGGGCCCTTGTCACCCTGGGCTTGGCTGTGGCCCATGTGTCAGCACCTGCTGCCTACCAGGGATAAACAGGTCATGGATAAACAGGTCATGGACCTAACCAGTGACTCATTAATTCAGGCCACAGATGTTTATTATATGACAGGCATTGTTTTAGTGGCTGGAAACATAGTGGTGAACAAATCAGTTAAAAATTTGAACCCTAGAGGATATTCTAGTGAAAAGGACAACAAAAAGCCAATGGAAACAAAGAAGAAATACGTAGTAAGGCTCGTGAGGGGCAGGGTACCGTGTTCTATAGGGAGGTCAGGGAGGGCTTCTCCGAGGAGATGACAGTTGAGTAATGGTATGAAGGACGTGAGAGATGAACCATGTAGATAAACAGGGAAGAATGTACTCGGCAGTGGGAGCTGCGTGTGTAAAGGTGCTGAGGCAGGAGTGTGTTTGGTGTGTTTGAAGACACTGGTGTAGCCGGAGCTGAGAGAACAAGGAGGAGGGGGGCAGAAGCTGACCTCCTGTAAGCCAGTCAGTGCTGGTCTGGAAGTCCCGTCCCCCATTAGGTGGTGAAGGAGTCACAGGGTGCTTTCCCAGGACTTGCCCCTGGGCCAAGAACTATGTCCCTGCTGCCTGAGGCCTCATGCTTAGCCCCCCGCCCTCCCCACCCTGCGCCCCAGGCTGGTGCACTCGGGCCCCTCCAAGGGCTCGGTGCCCTACGATGCAGAGCTCTCCTTCGCCCTGCGCACGGGCACCCGCCATGGTGTGGACACTCGCCTGTTCAGCGTGGAGTCGCCGCAGGAGCTGGCTGTCTGGACCCGCCAGCTAGTGGATGGCTGTCACCGGGCCGCCGAGGGTGTGCAGGAGGTGTCCACAGGTGGGTAGGCTGGTCTGAGAGGGCCACTTTGGTAATGAGTCTCTTGTCCCCGAAGATACTCAAGCTCGCTTCTTTTTTTGTTTTGTGTTGTTGTTTATTAATCCTCACCAGAGGATATTTCTTCCATTGATTTTTTAGAGAGTGGACGTGGGAGGTGGCAGGGGGAGGGAGGGTTGGGGGGAGTTAAGAGGGAAAGAGAGAGAGAAATTGGTGTGAGAGAGACAAGTGGATTGGTGGCCTTTCGAACATGCCCTGACGGGGGCTGGGTGTGGAACCTTTGGTGTTTGGGGCCAATGCTCTAACCACTTAGCACAATGGCCAGGGCTCAAGCTTCTTTTTCTTTCTTTCTTTTTTTTTTTTTTTTTAATATTTTTAAAATATATTATATTTTATTGATTTTTAACAGAGAGAAAGGGAGAGAGATAGAGAGCTAGAAATGTCAATGAGAGAGAAACATCGACCAGCTACCTCTTGCACACCCCCTACTGGGGATATGCCCGCAACCAAGGTACATGCCCTTGACCGGAATTGAACCCGGGACCCTTCAGTCCGCAGACCGACGCTCTACCACTGAGCCAAACCGGCTTCGGCACTGAGCCAAACTGGCTTCGGCTCAAGCTTCTTTCTTTAGGGTGCTTGCAGGGGAGTAGAACATAGGGTTCAGAGTCTTTGAGGGTTCTCTGTTTTGGTCATGCAGGTGCCCTGGTTGGTAGTTGAGACTTCCCCCCGTGAAATGTCTCCCCCTCAGGTTTTTCTTGCCCAAGGCTTTGCCATTCTGCTGATGAGAACTTGAGAGATGGTATTTGGAATAGGGTTGCCAGAATAAAATACAGAATACATACTTAAATTTGAATTATAGATAAACAAATATTTTTTTAAGTATAAGAATGTCCAAATTATCTATGTGTACCTGAAATTCACATTTAACTGGGCAATTCTATTGGTTTCTGAGGTCTCCACGGGCCATGTTGGTGGGTCTGCTGCCTTTTTAGTGAGCCTCCTGTCCATGCAGAGCTTAAACTCCCCTTTCCATTTTTGGTGCTACAGAAAGTGGGACTAGAAGTGGGGTATAATTTTTCTGTGGGCCTCCCTCCCCCCCCCCCCTTCCTCCCGCCTTCTCTCCATTTCCTTCCTTTCATCAGAGAGGAAGGGAGAGGGAGAGAGAGAGAAACATCAATGATGAGAGAATCATTGATTAGCTGCCTCCTGCATGCCCCCACTGGGGGGTCGAGCCTGCAACCTAGGCATGTGCCCTTTATTGGAATCGAACCCAGGACCTTTCAGTCCACAGGCCAATGCTCTGTCCACTGAGCCAAACTGGCTAGGACCCACCTTTCTTATTTTAGGGTAGGGATGTCCCTGTGTGGGGTGGGCATACAGATGGCATGACAAGTAGTGAGCCTCCCATCCCTGGTGGTATCCAAGCCCCACTTTTGGAGCTGCCATTCGGGGTTGGAGGGAGGCTTGTGGCCTCTGATGGCCAGCTCTGCCCACTCCACACACCCTCCCCGTGCCCATGCGCCCTCCCTGCAGCCTGCACCTGGAACGGCCGTCCCTGCAACCTCTCTGTGCACATCGACAAGGGCTTCACCCTGGTGGCGGCGGAGCCGGGCGCGGCCCAGGCCGTGCTGCTCCAGCAGCCCTTTGAGAAGCTGCAGATGTCCTCGGACGATGGTGCCAGCCTCCTGTTCCTGGACTTCGGGGGTGCTGAAGGAGAGATTGTGAGTGGAAGGGGAGGGGGCTATGGTCTCCTGGAGGCCAGGCTAGACGGAGTTCCTGACTCTTCTCTCCATCCATCCTGCAGCAGCTGGACCTGCATTCGTGCCCCAAAACCATGGTCTTCATCATCCACTCCTTCCTCTCGGCCAAAGTCACCCGCCTGGGGCTCTTGGCCTAGAGGTCGCCAGAGGCACTAGCCCCAAGGAGGGGGTGTTCACCCCATGGCCTGACCTGGCCCTCCACGGACTGCCTGCTCAACACTGGGCTGAGGGGAAGGAGAGGAAAGGAACGAGGGTGCAGAGAGACCCAGCCCCTGAGGAGGCTGGGATAGTCTTGGCGACTGGGACTCAGATTCAGGACAGTGGATCCTGCAGTGATGGGGTAGTTTCCCTGCCCCATCTCCCCACCAGTGCCTTTGCAGAGAGATATTTTGTGTACACAGAAGCCATTCCAAGCCTGGGACTGCCCCTGTGGGGATCCTGACCCCAACCAGCAACTGCCAAGCCTCCTGGAGGCCCCAGAGCCACCCCCAGAGGCCCCGTCTGCAGCTGGAGTGTTCCCTGGAGTCTGAGGCAAGAGTAGAGGAACCTTTCTGTTCGTTTCTACCCTCGGCTCCACCACCTTGGAGCGTGTGGTTTCCTCCTTCATCTTCTCTTTCCTCCTTATTCTTGGACAAATAAACAACCTGTGAGCACAGTGTCTGTGGTTTGTGCCTTGATCTTTGGATCCTATGGTGGCCCCAAACTCCCAAGAAGGACCAGACCCAAGACTGGGGCCCCTTTCCTGGAGAAAAGCAGGCCTTTAACCACAGGGTCAAAGAAAGTGTACTTGTCTCCCCCCTCCCTCCTCGGCACTCCCCCCGCCCCCCCGCCCCCCAATTTAGCGCTAAAATCAATAAACATTTATTATCTTTCAAATTCTTTGGATTAGGCATTTGAGAGGGGCTAAGCTGGGCTGTTCTTGTCTCAGGTTCTACCATGAAGTTAGTCATGATGTTGCCTGGGCTACCCTTATCTGCAGGCTTGACTGGAGCTAGAGGGTCTGTTTCCGATATTGCTCACTCATTGCTGCTGGCAGGAAACTCCAGTTCCTCTCCAATGAACCTAATCATAGGGCTGCTTAAATATATGCTCATGACAGCTGGCTTCCACTAGCGTGAGTGACACAGAAGGGAGAGCCAAGAGGAATCCACAGTGCCTCTTAGGATCCAGTCTTAAATGTCACTTTTGCTTAATCTATTCATTAGCAGTGAGTCAGTATGTCCAGTCCACACTCAAGGAGAGGAGAATTCATTTCTACCCTTTAATTGATTGGTTTGAAAGAGAGAGAAGAGAGAAGAGGGCGGGTGGGCTGGAGGGAGGGAGGGAGAGAGAAACATTGATTTGTTATTCCACTTATTCATGCATACATTAGTTAATTCTTGTATATGCCTTGACCTGGGATTGGGACGATGCTCTATCCTGGACGATGAGCTATGGCCAGGCTAGTTTCCACCACTTGAAGAAAAGAATGTCAGTAACTTTGTGGACCTATTTCAACATCATCATAGAGAGTCACAGGCCCCTTTCCTGCAGGAGGGAGGACACTTGGAACTGCTTAGTGGAACATTCTTTGGAAGCTGTACTGTGCTGGCTGGAGATGAGTTTGCCATGTTTTTAACAACCTACTTGCTTGCATTGTCCAGAAAATCACAGAGACAACAGCAATGAAGGCTTACATTTAAAAAGTAGCTGCTGTCTGCCAGACAACGCACATATATTTCCTCCCCAGATCCTCATCGCACATCTTTGTGGTAGGAACAGCGATCTCTATTTGACAAGTAAGGAAACTGGGACTCAGATGGCGGGAGAGACTTGCCCAAAGTCATACAGCTATGACATGTCTGAGCTTGAGATTTCAATGTAGGTCTTTTTGACTTCAAACCCTTGTTCACCTTAGAGATTTTCTGGCCCTGCACAATCCATTAAAAACGTAATGTAAGCCATACATCTAATTGCAAATTTTCTATTATAGTACTAGAAAAAGTAAAAAAATAGATGAAAATAAATGTAACAATATATTTAATTTAACCCAATAAGTCTAAAATGTTATCACTTCAACACATAATGTAAAAATTTATTAATGAAGTGTTTTACGATTTACCCTCATATTAAGTCTTTGAAATCTGGTGTATATTTTACACTTATACATTTATTTATTTATTTATTTATTTATTTATTTATTTAATCCTCCCCCCAGGATATTTTCCCATTGATTTTTAGGAAAAATAAAAAAGAGAGGGAAAGATAGAGAGAAATATCGATATGAGAGAAGCACATCGATTAGTTGCCTCCTACACGAGACCTGACCAGAGCCCAGGCCGAGAAGACCCTGCAACCGAGGTACATGCCCTTAACTGGAATCAAACCTGGGGTCCTTCGGTCTGCAGGCCAATGCTCTATCCACTGAGTCAAACTGGCTAGGGCACACACATCTCAGATGCCAAATTCTCATAGGAAATACTTAATTTGTATTTAGATTTCATAAAATTTACAGTTTAAAAAAGTAGATTCACATATCTAATTCGTTCTTATCAGTTTTTATATTAAAATTTACTTAAATTCAGTTCCTCATTCACGCTAGCTGCATATCAAGTGCTCAATAGTCACTTAGGTCTAGAGGCTATTGTATTACGCTAAGCAGTTCTAGTCAAACCTCTACAAAAGGAAACCAAGGCCCACATTAAGTCATATAACAAGCCAGAAACAGCTGATTCTAGGAACCTGGGGAAATGCGGGTAAGCAGAGATACTCCAGCCTTGCCCATCATCCTCCCACCTGCCTATCGATCTTTTAAAAAAATGTTTTTATTGCCGAAACCGGTTTGGCTCAGTGGATAGAGTATCGGCCTTCATACTGAAAGGTCCCAGGTTCGATTCTGGTGAAGGGCATGTACCTTGGTTGCAGGCACATCCCCGGTGGGGGGTGTGCAGGAGGCAGCTGATCGATGTCTCTCTCTCATCGATGTTTCTAACTCTCTATCCCTCTACCTTCCTTTCTGTAGAAAATCAATAAAAAATGTTTTTATTGATTTTAGAGAGAGAGGGCAAGGGAAAGGGATAGAGAGATAGAAACATTGCTTGTATGTCTCCTGCACGCCCCACATTGGGGATCAAGCCTGAAACCCGGGCATGTGCCCTAACCAGAAACCAGTGACCTCTCACTCAACCACTGACCCACATCGGTCGGACTATTAATCCACTCTTCATTCAAGAAATATCTAGTGCTCACCTACTTTGTTCTTGTCCTTGGAGCCAGGAGCTGCTTTTCTGGTAGCCAGACTGACACGTTCCCATGTGCAGGGGAAAGTAAGTCAGCAGAAGCTCTCAGAATCAAATGCGATTGGGCAGACACATGGAGCTAGCAGAGAGGCCAGTGGGGATCTGACCTGCTTAGAGGTGAGAGTAGGTTTCAGGAGACCTGAAGCTGATGTCCTTCTGAAGGAGCATGTTAAAGATCAGCTGCTACTGCAATAATGCTGTGGAGAAACAACCCAATCTCAGTGGCCATGGCAACAGGCATTTGCTTTCATGCTTTTGAGACTGCACATTGACTGCAGTTTGACTCTTAGGAGCTGGGTTTGGCTGGGTGGTTTTGGTCCAGGCTGTCGGTTGGTTTTAGGCCTATTTTATGTTCATTCCTTTTGGAGCACAGGATGGAACATGGCACTCCCAAACACCTGGTGAAGGATTTATTTTTCATCACCTTCACTGCTCAAGGCGCGACACCTCCACAACATGGCTACTGAAAGTGGACCCTTGTGGTTGGAATGTGGTGAGTGATGATGGGCAATGGTCCCTCCACCCATATGGGTTAGTATGTGTTGGGGGAAGGATAACAGAGATGCTGGGAATGGGGTGTGTGTGTGTGTGTGTGTGTAGTGTGTGTGTGTGTGTGTGTGTGTGGGGGGGAGACAGCATAATAGGCACCAGAGAACACCCCTCATACTGCCCTATTTGCCCCAGGAGTAATTAGAGCTGGTAAAGAGTAGCTCTAACATTCTCTGACTGGCTGCCTCCTGCTCTGGCCACAAAGGGAGAAGGTGTCACCTTCCCATGAGACTGCTAGCAGAAGGTCCAGATTTGAAAGAACAGAGTTCTATTATAAGAAGCCAGGAGACCTGGATTCAAATCCTCCCTGAGTTTTGCATTGGAAACTCTAAAAGTGGCTTTCTTCTATTCTAGAATTCCTCTCTTCTATGATTTTAAGAAGACAAGACTGAGAATAAAGAGGGAAGAGCCATGGTGAAAAATATGGAAATTGCTATGCCTGGAAGGACAGGCTCAATGCTAGGGGGTCATCAGGGAAGAAGAAGGAATGTTTTCTTCCCTCTCTGTGGTGGGTGGGAGGCTAATACCCTCAACATAACTTATTTTAGGATGTAGGTGCTGCCGCCATAATGGGGCTCCCCCCTGACCAAATTAGGACAGGACATCTTCCTTGTGCAGTACAAAATTCGACAGTAAACCTGAATATTTCTCCACTGGGAAACTTTAGATCCCAGGGTGTCCAGGAACTTGTCTCTAGAGTTTCAGACTTTTTCAGGAGGAATTCTGATATTTTAAACTTTCATGGTGCTGATAATTCCACCGAACAACTCGATCACATCTTAAATTATCTGGAGAACCACAGTAAAAAAACAAGAACCATAATACAATTTTTGACCTGTGTTTGCCTTTTGTATATTTGATCAAATTGGCACCCAGCAACCATCTAAGAACACAGTGTAAACTTTAAAAATATATTTATTTTATTGTCGGCAATATTACAGATGTCTCCAATTTTCTCCCTTTGTGGGCTCTCCATCCAGTGCCTGCCCCACCTCATGTAAAATTTTTGCAGTATGCTCAAATTCCTGAAATCCAGGTTTGTTTCCATCATCCTCATGGCACCCAGCCACCACACTGGTCCAGGACTCACACTCTGGACAACTGCTCAGCTCCCTAAATGCTCTTCTGATTTGTTCCCACTCCCACTCCCAATGCAGTGTATTCTCCACACAGCATCCACTTTTTAGGCAATGAAACTGGGAGTCAGTCAGTAGGGATAACTTGGCCATGGCTATAATTGTAAGCATCAGAGTCTCAATGGGAACCCAACCAGCCTGACTCTTGAATTAGTAAGAATAGTGCTTTGGCATCAGATTGGCTTTGGCTGCCTCCCTTACTCTGTCTCATTCCCTGACTACTCCAGCAGTGTTTCCTGAGATCACCTACATGCATTCAAATCTGTGTCTTAGGGTCTGCTTCGGGGGAACCCAGGTGAAGACATAAAACAATCATTTATTTATTCAACAAATATTTATTAATCCCTTCATTGAACTAGACTCTGGACTACAGCCTGAGGATACTACAGTGAACAAGAGAGAATGTGTTCCTGCTGTCAAGGAGCTAAAAGTCTGGGAATTAGGCAAGCAACTAAAAAGCAAACACCCTCCCCCCCCCAAAAAAAAACAAAAACAAAAACAAAAACCCCCCAAAAAACCCCAAACGCTTATTTTGCATATTGACAAGTATTGTGAAGAAAATGATGTGATAGTGACAGGAACAATGTATATGGGGTTGCTAGAGAAGGCCTCTCTGAATAAATGATATTTAAGTTGAAACATGAAAGATGAGAAGGAGACAGCCATTAAACATTTCAGGAGAACATTCCAGAAAGAGCATAGTAAGTACAAAGGCTCCAAGATAAACATGTATTTGGGAATATTGAAGGAATAAAATAAAATTATGTAGCTGCAGTTTAGTCATCTAGACAGAACATGCTAGAAGTAGTAAGAATTGGTTGGAGAAGTAAAAGTAAACAGAGGCCAGACCATGCAGCTCCTCGGACACAAGAGGAAACCTGATTTTTTTTTGCAAGCCACCTTGAGTTTTCAGCATAGGGGTGATGTGATCTGAGTTAACAAAACAAACAAATAAACCCTCTTAGGCTCTGTGTGGGAAATAGTCTGTAGGAAACAAGAGCAAGGGCAGAATAGAAAAATGGGAAGTGGACAGATTTGAGACATTTTTGAGTTAGAGCTGACGGGAGGACTTAATGACGGATTGAGGGAAAGGAAACAAAATGACTCTTCAGTTTCTCCTAGTCACTAATGGATCTAGTGCAACTGGGAGGATGCGTGGGTCATTCACTGAGATGGTCAGATTGGGCAGGAACAGGTTTTAGGTAAGGATGTGTGTGTGCAAAGGAAGAGTTCTGCATTAACGATGGTCATTAGACAGGTACCACTTAGATAGCTGAACTATGCATGGATCTGTAACTCCAGCTGGGGTGCAGACTGGAGACGTGAATCCGGAATTCTTTAACCTATAGGGCAGCGTTGTGCAACCGGAATAGAATGTGAGCCACCTATGTGTTTTAAAAATTCCCAGTAGCCACATTAAAAAGCAAAAAGAGGCTGGCAGGTATTGCTCTGGTTGAATCAGTAGGTCACGGTTGATTTCCCCTTCGGGCACAGGCAGGGTTGGGGGCTAGATCCCCAGTTGGGGGGCTTGCTGGGAGCAGCCCATTAAGGATTCTCTCCCATCAGTGATGTTTCTCTCCCTTCGTCTCTCTGAAATCAATAAAAACATACATATCTACAAAAAGAGGAGACGTTTTGCATTATTTGTTCGACATTTATAGCCCATTTAACTCGCATTCATCACATTTTAAGCGCTCAGTGGCCGCATGCCCGCTAATGGGGATCGTAAGGTTCACCGAGCGAGTTGGGGAGGTTTTTCAAAGCGAGGAGCCTGGACCCACCCGGACCTTTCGGAGGAGGCACTTCCGTTGGAACCACCCGGACGGAAGTCGCGTCGGAACGGAAGTCGCGCGTGCGCCGGCAGCTGTCAAGTGAGAACTTTCGCCGGGAACCGGGCGCTCCAGGTGCGGGAGGTGAGCGGCGCCGGGGGAAGGTGCGCTGCGCACCCGCGCGGAGGCAGGAGGGGTGCGGGGGCTCCGAAATGCGCGGTGTTCGCGGGGAGGATGGCTTGCTGGTCCCGGTGCAGACCCTGGTGTCAGACTGTCGGGGTTCACACCCCAGTACCGCTGCCTACTCGCTGTGACCTTAGGCAGGTCACCCTTTCACCCTGAGCCTTAGCTCTGTCACCTGTGACGTGGGGATGATACTAGAATCTGCCTCGCAGAGTTGCGGTGACGATTGAATACGGTGATCAATGGGACACGCTTGGCACCGCATTGTAACCACCCAATAAAATGTTTGGGATGCTTTATTGTTTATGTTTATATATACTGAGACGAGGCTGTTGTCCCGTGTTTTTTGTCGACTACCAATTATTTCTGAGCCCCTTATTGTGCTATGCAAACATTGTATGTGTAGAATCACATCTGATCCTTGCAACAGACATAGAGGTAGTTCTGTTACCCCTATTTCACACGCGAAGAAATGGAAGCACCCAGAGCAGTGGTCGGCAAACTCATTAGTCAACAGAGCCAAATATCAACAGTACAACAATTGAAACTTCTTTTGAGAGCCAATTTTTAAAAACTTAAACCTATTCTAATGCCACTTCTTCAAAACAGATTCGCCCAGGCTGGGGTATTTTGTGGAAGAGCCACACTCAAGGAGCCAAAAAGCCGCAGTTTGCCGACCATGGCTCTATACCCACCACGAGAGGGGATGTGGGCTGCAGATGTGGTTACTGAACACTTACCGTATGCCAAGCTGGGTTTTTAAAAATCTCCTTTAATGCTCACATCACCTCTGGGAGGTAGGTACTACTTTTATTCTTTTACAGTTCAGAGGCAGGAATTTGACTTGCCCAAGGTAACACAGTAAGGGGCAGAAATTGGTGACTTCAAGGCTCACACTAAAAGTCTGCTGTTCTCTGACACTTGAAAGTAGGTTAGCACTGCTCCTGCTGTATATGCTGCTAGTACTTTAGGCAGGAACAGTGCTAACCTACTGTGTTGCTTAGGATTGCTGTGAAGATTTAATGAGTAAATATGCTTAAAGCCTTTGGAATTGTTCCTGTGCAAGGTGCTACTTTATTTTGTCAGGGCTTTTCATCTCATTTCTCCCACCCCTTTGTTCTGAAAATACACCGCCTGGATTTGCATCTCATCTCTGGCACTCCTCTGTGTGATTTTGAGCAAGCTGCCTCAGTGTTCACCTGTAAAAATAGGGATACTATTGTTAAAGGTGTTAGCTACTTGAGGTACTTAGAGTAGTGCCCTGTGCATTGTGTTCAATAAATGTTGATGATGCCTGTTATTTTTTTGCAGACTTTGAGCTGTTTTAGTGCCATGCATCATTTACAGTGCATCCTCCACGCACAGAGGTGTCTGGGGTGGGGGCCCTTGGCCTCTGTGTCCTGGCTGCTGCCCCGGACCTGCAGGGCACACAGCAGTTTCTCCGGCACCGCATGTCCCAGTCCAGAGGGGCGGCAGGAGGATGGAGCGCGGAAGGATTTCAGCTTCAGGCTGGCTACTGGACCGACGTTTCAGCATTTTTTAAGAAGTGCTTCAGCTCCTCAAGAGAAGCCCGCTTCTGCAGACGTGGAGGACCCACCCCCATATCTCACAGTGGATGAACTTTTAGGAAGGCAGAGAAAAGGTTGGTTTTATTTTTTTGTCTCTCTTTGGGCTTTCTGCTTTGCTCTTTTCCAGCATCCATGGCCTGATCCTTTTTTTTTTTTTTTTTTTAATATATTTTATTGATTTTGTACAGAGAAGAAGGGAGAGAGATAGTTAGAAACATCGATGAGAGAGAGTCATCGATCAGCTGCCTCTTGCACAACCCCTACTGGGGATGTGCCTGCAACCAAGGTACATGCCCTTGACCGGAATCGAACCCGGGACCTTTCAGTCCCCAAGCCGACGCTCTATCCACTGAGCCACACCGATCTCGGCCCATGGCCTGATTCTTAACAGTTCTTTATTACATACCTGGCTTTGGAAGTTTAACAGTGTGGGAAGGCTTGCTAAGCTAGGGAATCATTAAACTCCATCTAGTAACATTAATCTGAAGGAACTTACAGTGTTGGTGCACACAACTGGGGCATAGAGTCCTCGGTAGTCCTCTCTTCGGTTACTTTTGGAAATCCTGTACTTTCTGTTCTAATTTTTAGATTTCTTAAGTTATAAGGCAGCTTTCACAATTGGTGCTGTAGAAATTCACTCTTTATATTTAGGCAGAACATTGTATAATGTTCCTTAGAAACATTATACAATCAGATAAATACTTTAAAAAAAGTTTGAAGAGAAATTAAGGGATAATCAGACCTTTCACCCCTTGCTCTTGCTCTGTTTCAAAAAACTATTTCCCTTTATAATTCTTAAATATTTGGTTGCAATCATAAGGTGAAAATTATTTTTAATTTGTTTTCATTGAACATTTTCTCCCAAACTACATTATTTATAATTAAATTTTAAAACATTGGTACAAAATATCACATTTGTTCTATACCATGATGTTTCTCAATTTGTCACCTATAGTTGGACATTAGTATAAAAATTCGTCTCATCTATATCTACATCTATCTATCTATCTATCTATCTATCATCTCTGTTTGTCAGACATCTGGTTATTGTTGTTCCACTTATTTATGCATTCATTGCTTGATTCTTGACCATGATATATTGGGATGATGTTCTAATCAAGTGAGCTACCTGGCCAAGGCTACATGTGGATTTAAATGTGTTTTTCTTCTAGGTTGATAATCAATGCTGACAGCTAATCCCTGCTTTTCTTATTGTTTTTATAGCTATTCTAGAGGCCCCCATGCACTGGTGGGGTCCCTTGGCCTGGCCTGTGTCCTCTCGCAATCTGGGACCCCTCGGGGGATGTCAGACTGCCGGTTTTAGCCTGATCCCAGCAGGCCAGGCTAAGGGACTCCACCAGTGCATGAATCCGTGAACCGGGCCTCATATAAGATCTTTGGTTAATCTCTTCCTACCCTCCCCCCTTCCCTCTGAGATTCATCAGTCTGTTCCATGTTTCCATGCCTGTGTGTTGAGCGTCTGCTCCCTGGTGGTCAGTGCGCGTCATAGCTACTGGTTGAATGGTTACTTAGACTTTTATATATATAGGTAGATTTCCTGATGCTTAGGTGCATGTTTTCCCCATATTTTAAGTGACACAGCTTATATTTGGTGTGTGTATATAATGTAGTATTTCTTTTGTTCTGAAAAGCTGTCATTAATTTGGTGATACATCTGGTAATTAATAGTGTCTTAGAATTGAGGCAACAGAGGACTTAGTGGATAACCAGTTGTGTCAAATATTTCTGGGACATTTGGGAAGGAGACCTTTGAGACATATGATCCCTTTTTGTCTGCCTACCATGGACTCTCCCTCTCATTGCAGTCTACCTTGAGACCTATGGCTGCCAGATGAATGTGAATGACACAGAGATAGCCTGGTCCATCTTACAGAAGAGTGGCTACCTGCGGACCAGTAATCTCCAAGAGGTACACGTATTGCCTGTTTCCCTGTTTCCTGGATCTACGCTAAACTCTACATTTGTGCCAATTTGTAGATGCAGTTTCAGGAACAGGGTATGGCCTGGTGAGAGTGAGTTCTTTTGAGTAAAGTATGTAGAATGGGACGAAGGTCTATATTTGTTTCATTATTTTTGAAAATTTTATGGTGATGCTCACTTTCAGGCAAGGAACTAAATTAAAAATAGACTGCAGGGGCAGGGTTGGGAATAGTGTGTAATGAGTATGGAGTTGTAGTTCTGGAAGGTTGATGGCGATAATTGCATAACAAGGTGGATGTATTTAATGCTACTGAACTGTACACTTAAAACTGGTTAAAATGGTAAATGTAATGTATTTCCACAATAAAAGATATTTGTCTAATATGTGGAAAATGAGATCTAATACCATGTCAAAACATATGGACTTCAGTTAAATCTCTAACCTAACATTTTGGAAGTTGCTAGATTTTGGCTTTAAAAAAATATATATATATTTTTATTGATTTCAGAGAGGAAGGGAGAGGAAGAGAGAGATAAAAACATCAATGATGAGGAGAATCATTGATTGGCTGGGATCGAGCCCACAACTCTGGCATCTGCCCTTGAACAGAATCAAACCTGGGACACTTGTGTCCACAGGCTGATGCTCTATCCATGGAGCCAAACTGGGTAGGGCAGATTTTGGTTTCTTAATAAGCTCTGTTATCATGGCATTACTATGTAGTTCATTTTCTTTCTTTTTTTAAAAAAAAGATAACATTTAAAATATTTAAAGTATAGTTGGCATGCAGTATTATAATAGGTTCAGGTGTATAATGTAGTGAATTGACTTTTGCATACATGAACTATTTTTAAATGTACAATGCAGTACCATTAATAATATTCACAATGTTGTATAACCATGACCATTATCTAATTCCAAAGCTTTTTTATCACCAAATACAGAAACTGGGTATCTGTTAATGGGAGTTCATTTTCACTGATGATGAAGTACTCAGATTTTTACATTTCTTTAAAAGTATATTTTGCATAAAAATTTATAAGCAAAAAAAAAAAAAAAAAAAAAAAAAAAAGTCATGGGCAGTGATTCTACAAGGCTAATTTCATAATTTTCTTTTTTCCCCTTGCTCTTTCCTCAGGCTGATGTGATCCTCCTTGTCACTTGCTCTATCAGGTGGGAATTTGTTCTTTACCTATAGAGTGAATATATCTTATAATAACAAGAGGCCCGGTGCACAAAATTCATGCACCTGGCCGGATAAGGGGAGTCCCTCAGCCTGGACTGCTCCCTCTTGCAGTCCGGGAGCCCTTGGGAGATGTCTGATTGATGGTTTAGACCTGTGCCCTTCGGGGAGCGGGCCTCAGCTGGCAGTTGGATATCCTTAGCTCTTAGTGCTACCACAGAGGCAGGAGAGGCTCCTGCCACCGCTGCCGTGCTTGCCAGCCGTGAGCCTGGCTCAGGGCTTCTGGCTGAGTGGTGCTCCCCCTGTAGGAGCGCACTGACCACCAGGGGGCTGCTGCTGCATTGAATGTGTGCCTCCTGGTGGTTGGTGTGCATCATAGCGACCAGTATTTCCATAGTTCGGTTGATTTGCATATTAGCCTTTTGTTATATAGGATGCCAGAGTTAACAGTGCCAAGCTGTCCTACCTGTGGAGATGAGCCAATGGCTTTGCAATTTTATGCACTGGAGACAGTAATGATAGAACTAGTTGACATTTGCTGAGCATGTGCTGTTTGTCAGGTCCTGTGCTGAGCACTATACCCTACATGCACTAAAATAATTTAATTCTCACGACAACTCTGTGGGTTAGGTGATGTTATCAAACTCACTGTATAGATGAGGAAACTGAGAGTATGCTGAGTCACCCAAATTTTCCTACGGTTTTTCTTGTGGCTAATGGCACATGTTTATGATGTTCACATTGTAAGGGTTAGGATGCAGTTAGTGGCTGGAGGAGTGAGTTCTTCTGAATACACGTGAGTGGTATCCATTAGAGGTGAACATAATATCTTTCATACTTTGTTTCTATGTACAAGGCATGTTATTCTTTTTTTTTTTTTTTCAAATCAATCTTTATTGTTCATGTTATTACAAAGGTTCCTCATTTCTTCCCCCTCCCCCAGGTTCCCACCCCACCCTCCGCCCCCTCCCCATCCCCCATTGTCCTCATCCATAGGTGCACAGTTTATGTTCAGTCTCTTCCTCCCTCCCTTTCCGCAATAGTAAATCCCTTTTCAGATAGTAAATCTGTTACTTAGCATTTTCTCATATCAATAATACCTCCACATGCCCAATGATACATTTCACACAAAAGACATTTCCAAATAGGTCAACCAGCCTCATCCAGACCCCACACAAGGCACTCACAGATCAACACCCCAGCGCTATACTAACTCAACACATCCAGATCCAAGCCTTCATCACTTGATTCAGCAGACCCTCAAGTTCCCACAAAAGTTTCCAGCCATGTCTGAGAGGCAGCCGTGGGGCAGGGGCAGGCGAGGAGCGAGCTGTTCCGGGCCTGGCTGCTCCGGGCCTGGCCTCTGTTGCTCTGGTTCGTTCCACAACCAGCTGCTCCGGGTCTGGTCACTGCCGCTCCCGACCTAGTTGCTCTGGACTTGGCAGCTGCTGCTCCGGGCCTGGCCGCACCCGACCCGGCTGCTCCGGGCCTGGCCGCTCCCAGCCTGGCAGCTGCTGCTCCGGGCTTGGCTGCTCCCAGAAGGCATGTTATTCTTAATGTTTTCTCAACTGGGTATACTATCAATTAATCCAACGTTTTTGTTCAGAGGGTTGTTTCTGCTACAAGACACAGAGCTAGGTATTTTGGGAGATTCAGAAATGACCTCTTCCTTCATATGGAGCCTAGGAGCTTAGTCTCATATGGGAACTAAGATAAATATATAAGTAGCTCTAACATCTGGTGAAAAGCACTAGGTAAAAAAATAAAAAAAATATAAAGGATAAATGCTAAGTACTGGGAAAATATAGTTAAAGTGATAGAGTAGTTAAAAGGAAGGAGGGTAAACTCTCCAACAGCATCGGGGAAGGCTTTGTGAAGTAGATTGTTTCTGAGTTTGGCTTAAAGCCTTGTCAGGAATTGGAGATGGGCAGGAAGGGCGTCATTCTGGGAATGTTATAGCAACTGGTGCTTCTTCAGTCGGCTCCCGGCCTACCTTCCCTAACCCTTTAGGTTGGGTATTCATTTAAAGCGTTGAAGGTTTTTATTTTATTCCCATTGTCCTCTTTTAGATTTCTATGTAGTTTACGGTATTTGCAGACTTAAGTCTACCTCTTGGTCTCTGTAGGGAGAAGGCTGAACAAACCATCTGGAATCGTTTGCATCAGCTTAAAGCCCTGAAGACAAAACGGCTCCGCTCCCGAGGACCTCTGAAGATTGGGATTCTAGGTATCCGGCAATTTGCAGATTTTGTGGGTTTTGAGACTTGGGCTCCATGTGGCTTTATGTACTAGGGTTTCTCTTAGAGGCCAGATTCCCAGTGTGTGAAGAAATCTTATATACCTCATGCAACTCTTGTACTTAATGTCTGTGCCCTGGCCTCTAATCCAGCTGGAGATAATGTGTAGTGAGAAGCCAGGAGACCCAGTGAATTTGGGAACAGGTGCTTATTTCTTTTCCCTCCAGGTTGCATGGCTGAGAGACTGAAGGAGGAGATCCTCAATCGGGAGAAAATGGTGGATATTTTGGCTGGCCCAGATGCCTATCGGGACCTTCCTCGGCTGCTGACTGTTGCTGAGTCAGGCCAGCAAGCTGCCAACGTGCTGCTTTCTCTGGATGAGACCTATGCTGATGTCATGCCAGTCCAGACGAGCCCCAGTGCTACTTCTGCTTTTGTGTGAGTCATTGACCAAGAGACGAGTAAACTTCTTTCTCACTTTATTTATTTATTTTATATTTTATTGATTTTTTACAAAGAGGAAGAGAGAGGGATAGAGAGTTAGAAACATCGATGAGAGAGGATCATTGAGCAGCTGCCACTTGCACACACCCTACCGGGGATGTGCCCACAACCAAGGTACATGCCCTTGACCGGAATCGAACCCGGGATCTTTCAGTCCGCAGGCCGACGCTCTATCCACTGAGCCAAACCGGTTTTGGCTTCTTTCTCACTTTAAAAATAACATGTTGTCCTAGCCAGTTTGGCTCAGTGAATAGAGCATCGGCATGTGGACCAAAGGGTCCCAGGTTTGATTCCTGTCAAGGTCATGTACCTTGGTTGCAGGCTCCTCTCTGGCACAGGACCCTATTGGAGTTTGTGCAAGAAGCAATCAATCAATGTGTTTCTCTCACATCGATGTTTCTCTCTATTGTTCCCTTTCTCTTCCATTCTTTCTAAAAAAAAAAAAAAAAAAAATCAATGGAAAAATATCCTTGGGTGAGGATAAAAAATAAAAATAACATGTTAATGTTATTACATTAAAAAAAATTAAGCTCTGGATGGTGTGACCCAATTGGTTGAGTGTCATCCCATGTCACTGGTTCAATTCCCAGTCAGGGCACATGCCCAGGTTGCAAGCTTGATTCCCAGTAGGAGGTGTGCAGGAGGAGCCAATCATTGTTTCCATTGTTTCTCTCTCTCTTTCTCCCTTTCTCTGTCTAAAAAAATGAATGAAAACTTAAAAAAAAAATGTAATGCACACACACAGTATAAAAGACAAAAAATGATGTATAATATTTCCTCTTACCTTTCATCTCCTAGACCACATTGCAGAGGTGGCCTGCTAGTCGTTTCTTGTATAATTCTTTGAGAAGTGTTTTTTAAAAATTTTTAATTTTCACCTGAGGATATTTTTGCATTGATTTTTTTAGAGAGTGGAAAGGAGGGAGAGAGACACATCGATTGGTTGCCTCCTTCATATTCCCCAACCAGGGGTGGAGATCAAACTGAAACCAGTAGGTGCTGCTGACCAGAATCTTACCCAGGACCCTTCATTCTGCAGGCTGACTATCAACTGAGTCAAACCAGATACAGTGAGAAGTGTTTTTCGAATATGTATTCATATACATAAAATGAGGTTTTTCCTCCCCTCCCTTCTATACTTTTATTTTATCACATAGGCTTTCCTGATTTTTTTTTCTCTTCCCTGATCTTTAAAGTTAAAAAGAGTAATTGACAAAATAGTATATATTTGTTGAAGAAAATCTGGAAAAGAGAAAAACATAAAGAAGAAAGTAAGAATTAAATACCTCTACTACCTAATGATAAACACTATTATCATTTTGATGTATATCATTGCTCTCCTGTCCTTTGTGCTTATGTGTATATGCTTTGCTTATGTGTTTGTTCATAAAAAAAATGTCTCTGTGTATAATTGGTTTTATAACTTAAAAAATATTTTTATTGATTTCAGAGAGGAAAGAAGAGGGAGAGAGAGATAGAAACATCAATGATTAGAAAGAATCATTGATTGGCTGCTTCCTGCATGCCCCACACTGGGGATCAAACCCAAAACCCAGGCATATGCCCTGACTGGGAATCGAATCGTGAGCACCTGGTTAGGTCTATACTCAAACACTGAGCCATGCCTGCCGGGTGGTTTTATAACCTTTTGTTATTTAAAGCGGTGAACATTTCTTATGTCATTATATTTTCTCTAACAGAGTTTGGCAAATTGGCTTACAACCTGTTTAATAAATAAAGTTTTATTGAAATAACAGCTGTGCCCATTTGGTGTGCGGCTGCTTTCACCACTGTAACAGCAGAATTGAGTATGTGGCAGAGATTGTATGGTCTGCAAAGCCTAAAATATTTACTAAATACTTTTTTGCAGAAAAAGTTTACCAACCATTTTCATTAAAAAAAAAATAAAATTTATTCTTCACGGAGAGGAAGGGAGAGGGATAGAGAGCTAGAAACATTGATGAGAGAGAATCATCGACCAGCCGCCTCCTGCACACCTCCCACTGGGGATGTGCCCACAACTGAGGTACATGCCGTTGACTGGAACCAAACCCAGGACCTCTCAGTCCGCAGGCCGAAGCTCCATCAACCGAGCCAAACCGGTTTTGGCAACCATTTTCATTTTAATGGCTAAACAATACTCCATTGTTAGAATGCTTAATAAAAATAATCACTAACATTTATTTAACAATTCTTCAATGAACATCTTTGATACATACTAGTAATTATTTCCTTACAATAAATTGAGGCTTTCATTATACAGGATGCAAATGAAAGAAAACGACTTAACTTAGATACCTAGCATTTGGACCAGGAATGTGAGAAATGCAGACGCCTGTGTTTTATTTTATTTTTAATCCTCACCCAAGGATATGTTTGTTTGTATTTATTTATTTATTTATTTATTTATTTATTTATTTATTTTTTGAGAGAGAGGAGAGAAACATTGATTGGTTGCTTCCCACACTCGCCCTGACTGGGGATTGAACCTGCAACCTTTTGTTGTACGGGATGATGGTCCAACCAACTGAGCTACCTGGCCAGGGCTGCAGACCTCTGTGTTTTCAACCCAATGTCTCTGCTCCTTATATACACTTTATAGTATTTATTTATTTTTCTGGTCTAGAAGTGGAAAGTTCAAACAATATAAACATAAATATAAACAGTGGCAAGCCCAAATGTGGTATGTCTTCCATCACCATTGGTCCCTCAGGGTAATCACTATATCCACCAGTTATGGTTTGGTTTATATCTTGGGGTTAAAAAACAGGTTTTATTTTTTAAAATATATTTTATTGATTTTTTTTTTTTACAGAGAGGAAGGGAGAGAGATAGTTAGAAACATCGATGAGAGAAGAACATCCATCAGTTGCCTCCTGCATACCACCTACTGGGGATGTGCCCACAACCAAGGTACATGCCCTTGACCAGAATCGAACCTGGGACTCTTCAGTCTGCAGACCGACACTCTATCCACTGAGCCAAACTGGTTTCGGCTAAAGAATAGTTTTTAAAGATAAAAAAATGTCTGCCTTAGTTTTTCTTAGATCTCATATTGGTCCAGTGTGAGTACATTGTCAAGAGAATTTAGAGCCAAAGGATAATAACCAAGGAAATTCTGACCTGCTCCTTGGGTTGGACCAAGGCATTCTGCTGCTGTTACTGAGTTCTGTTCCTTCCCCCCCAGGTCTATCATGAGAGGCTGTGACAACATGTGCAGCTACTGCATTGTTCCTTTCACACGTGGCCGGGAGAGGAGTCGGCCCGTCACCTCCATTCTCGAGGAAGTGAGGAAGCTTTCCGAGCAGGTGAAAAGTTCTCCAGACTTCCTTCCTGAGAGTGTGTGCATGGAAGGATGAGGACAACTTTCTAGTTTCCCAGCCTGTGCTATTTTTAAGCTGTACAAGTTTAAAACCGTACCTGGCCAGAGAGAATACATGGGTGTGCATCTTTGGTTTGATGCCACAAATTATAGGCAGATCCACTGTCAATTTTCTTAGGAGTCAACATAAAAGATTGGAGAGAGTATGAGAGCATGAGTTTAGAATCAGATGATTAAGTATGAATTCTGACTCCACCGTTCTCTGGCTTGGTGCCCAGGCACTGGTCATTTAACTACCTTCTTTGAAACAGTTCCCCCATCTATGAAAAAAAATAAAATAATACCTTTCTTGCCAGATTATTGGAAGGATTGCTACTGGAAGGATGTGGTAGTTTAGATGTTTTTAAACTACCTGGCACATAGTAATTTTTTACAGAATGATTTTTTGATTTGTCTATTCTATGGAAACCTCCCATATCTTTTGTTAATTTTACCACTGGGCAGAGAATAGATGAGGCTAGTGAATCAGATAGAGGCTAGATGGAAGATCCCACTTCCTTCCTCCTATTGGGAGCTGATCCCTCAGCCCTTGAAGAGGTCCCTCCTCAGCCCTAGCCCAAACCTCCCAGCTGTGCAGAATAGGACAGTAGGTGGGAAAGTGGAGTTTTTCTTCTGCTGGAGTCTCTGTTTCCTGACTTGGTTGGTTCAGGACAAGGGAGGCTCGCCCCTCCTTCAGTTCTAAGTCAGCAGTTTGCCTTCTTTCTTACTCTCTGGCAGTGCTTTCTTTTTTCCCCCTTCCTCAAATTCTCAGTTTTTGTAGTTTGTTCCTGACTGCTCACACAGGTACTGTAAGGTGTTCCCCATACACTACCTCTACAAGTGCTTCCTGGTCTGAAGTTGTCTCCTTCCTCTCCTCTCCCATCTACTCCACACTACCAAACTCACTCTCTCAAGACAGTGAAATTCTGTTTCAGTAAACTGAGGTGATGACAAACACTCCCTAGCCTTTCTAAGGTATTAGCATATAACAAAAGGAACTTAACATTAAAGTGAACTTAGTGAACTCAAAGCTCACTAACTTGTGGAAAACGATGATTCTGCGTTATGTTTTAAAGGATCTGTTAATCACTTATTTATTTTACTTATAGAGTGTTTTAAAAAAATATATTTTATTGATTTTTTACAGAGAGGAAGGGAGAGGGATAGAGAGCCAGAAACATCGATCAACTGCCTCCTGCACAACCCCCACTGGGGATGTGCTCGAAACCAATGTATGTGCCCTTGACCAGAATTGAACCTGGGACCCTTCAGTCCGCAGTCTGACGCTCTATCCACTGAGCCAAACCGGTTTCGGCAAGTGTTGTTTTTTTTTAATTCACACCTGAGGATATTTTTCCCATTGATTTTTTTTTTTTTTTTAGAGAGAGTGAAAGGGATGATGGGAAGAGAGGGAGAGAGAGAGAGACATCAATTGGTTGCCTCCCTGACATGCTCTGGCAGGGGATCAAACCTGTAACTGAGACATGTGCTCTTGACCGAGAATCGAACCCAAGACCCCTTGGTCCTTGGGCTGATGCTCTAACCACTGAACTAAACCATCCAGGCCTAGAGTAACTTTTTAAAAGATGTTTCTTTCATTTAGATTTTTTAGACTACAGTTACAAAGAGAATATAATATTTCCCTTTAACAGAATGTTGTTTATTCATTCAAACAATGGTTATTGATTGAACGTTATTTAAGTAAGCAGCCTTTTTTTTAAGTCTCTTTATTATCTTTTTATATGAAAAAAATTAAATACACAGGAAAGAAAGAATACTATCATGGGCCCCTAGCTAACAGTCACTTAAATTTTTTTTTAAAAATATATTTTATTGATTTTTTAAGGGAGGAAGAGAGAGGGATAGAGAGTTAGAAACATCAATGAGAGAGAATTATCAGTCGGCTGCCTCCTGCACACCCCCTACTGGGAATGTGCCCGCAACCAAGGTACATGCCCTTGACTGGAATCGAACCCGGGACCTTTCAGTCCATAGGCCAACGCTCTATCCACTGAGCCAAACCGGTTTCGACAGTCACTTAAATTTTTAAATGTAATTTTATTAAAAAAAATTCCTCACCTGAGAATATGTTTTCAATGATTTTAGGGAGAGAGGAAGGGGAGAAAGAGAGAAAAACATCAATGTGAGAGAGACACAGATCATTTGCCTCCTGTTTGCCGCCCAACCGGGGATTGAACCTGAAACCTAGGTATTTAAGTGAGCCCTGGCCAAACCCACAGCCTTTTGATGCATGGGATGAGGCTCCAACAGAGTCACCTGGCCAGGGCTCACTTAAATGCAGTAGTTGTTACATTTTGCCATAATTGCCTTGCCTATTTTTGTTGTTGTTGATAAAGTATTTCAAAGAGTAGCATAACATTTCATTCTTAAGTTAATACATCTCTAAAAAATAAGGAAATTTTTATTACCATTAATTCTTCTAATGAGATTAACAAAATTGCTAGGTATCATCTTAATCCTAGCCCACTCATACTCAGATTTTCTTAATTGTCCCGTAACTCTTTGTATTTGATTGTTATGCCTTTTTATATGTGTGTGCATTTTACTTAGTTTTATATCCTGCTTTGCTTGTTTTAATAAACTTTTTAAAATAAAGTTTTGGAATAACTTTAAATTTATACAAAAGTTGCAAAGATAGAGTTACCTCTAAATGTTAACATCTTATTTAACTTTGGTACATTTGTCAAAACTAAAATGTACCAAGTATGGTACATTACTATTAACTAACTAACTTCAGACTTTTTTCCTGATTTTGCCACTTTCCCCACTAATGTCATTTTTCTTTTTCAGGATCCAATCCAGGATCCACATTGCTTTTAGTGTATCCTGTTTTTTAAAGTTAACATTATGACACAGCGAATTTTCGTTTTAATGGCATGAAGCTATCAAACTATTTTAAATTGCTCCCAAAACGTTTATTTCCCGCTTTTCAGGGGCTGAAAGAAGTGACACTGCTTGGTCAGAATGTTAATAGTTACCGGGACAATTCAGAGGTCCAGTTCAACAATGCCGTGTCCACCAACCTCAGCCGTGGCTTCTCCACCAACTATAAAACCAAGCAAGGGGGCCTTCGTTTTGCTCACCTTCTGGATCAGGTCTCCAGAATAGACCCTGAGATGCGGATTCGTTTTACTTCTCCCCACCCCAAGGATTTTCCTGATGAGGCAAGTGTTGGCAGTTAACTGTGGCAAACTGCTATCAGTATCCGAAGCATTTGTGTCTGGGACAGACACAACCTGGTTTGAGCAAAAGCAAAGCATTTGGGTAATTCATAAGTTCGGTTAATTAGCCTCTTAATTACTTGAAAATTAACTTTGGCAAAGGCCAGAGGGGATGGTATTCCTTTCTGTAAGATTCTTTGGTGAGACTTTGATGACCTTTACTGTGTTCTGTTTGACCAGGTTCTGCAGCTGATTCACGAGAGAGACAACATCTGTAAACAGATCCACCTGCCAGCCCAGAGTGGAAGCAGCCGTGTATTGGAAGCCATGCGGAGGGGGTACAGACTTTTCAGTGTCTCCTTTAGGAGCAAACAGTGTCTAAAATTCTATGATAGCATAGTGTGCAGCACATAGTAACTGCTCAATAAATATTTGTTCTGTGAATAGACCCAGGGACACTGTAATTTGCTGTTGTTCACTAGACTAAGGACTGGATTACTCATTTCATTTGCTTAGCATGTTTTTATTTTTTTATTTTTTATTATTATTAAGCACCTACCATGTGGCACACTGAGATTTTAACATTAAAGTTTTTTAGGTCTTGGAATTTGTATAGCTCTATGTGTTCACTTCCTTTGGGAATAATAAATGCTGCAGACAAAAGGCTGAAAGGAGAATGTGACAGATGGCAAGCTGTATGGAACTAGTGTTTTTGACATTGGCAAAGATTTTTAAGATTTATTTATTTATTTGTCCCTTTCACTCTCCCCTCCCATCCCCCCGCAAAAGTCAGAATTCTCAGGCAGACTTGAGTTCAGTCTTTGACAACCTCCTTTGACAACACTGTTAAGTCCTTGACAACCTCCAAATTGTTCTTGGTGACCTTGATATCCCTCTGGCCATAATCTTGGAACCAGAGAGCATATAAAATCATCTAGGTCCTTTGAAATGTTTAATCTATCTTCATTATTAGTTAAATGCAGACGGCTATTTAAAATAATTTATGTTCTTGAACTAAACATTCATAGGCCCTAAATTAGGTTACAGTAAAGTTTTGGATCATAAGGTCTTTTGGGTAGTTTAGCTGATTGTCCTGTCCTGTGTGGGTGAGAAGTGATTACATGTGGTAATTCATAGTGTTATCTTTTAATAACATTAATTTAAAGAAGATTCTTTTTGTTCTTTATTGCAGCTATTCAAGAGAAGCTTATGTGGAGTTAATTCATCACATCAGAGAGTCTATTCCAGGTACATTTAAGAAATGTATTCTACTGAGCACATTACAGTGACCACAGTCTCAATCAGATCAGATACAGGCAACACCTGTGGCAGTACCTGCGACACCCTTTACACTTATTTTGCTTCTCTTAATGTCTCTCTCTCGCTCTCGTACTCTCTCTCTCTCTCTTTCTCTCTCTCTTACTCTCTCTCTTAAAAGAAGCGGGAGAGAGAGAAAGAGAAAGATTGATATAAGAGAGAAACATTAATTGGTTGTCTCTCATATGCATACCAACTGGGAATGGAAACTGCAACCCAGGTATGTGCCCTGACCAGAAATCAAACCCACGACCTTTTGGTGTATGGGACAATGCTCCAACCAACTGAGTCGCACCAGCTAGGGCTCTTTCTTTTACTTCTTTCTGATTTTTAATGTTTTGGTCTTGCTAGAAATACTCAGAGATGTGGATCAGTTTATGACCTCAAGGCTAAAGAGATTAATTTTCTATAGTTTTTGTGTTTCTGAGCATATGGGAGAGACCTTGTTTTTTTCTGTTAGTTGGCAAAGTTATATATGGTCTGAATTAGTTCTGTTTTGGGGGCAATTGATATCTTTAAAAATGTGTACTTAGCCGAAACCGGTTTGGCTCAGTGGTAGAGCATCGGTCTGCGGACTGAAAGGACCCAGGTTCAATTCCGGTCAAGGGCATGTGCATTGGTTGCGGGCACATCCCCAGTTGGGGGTGTGCAGGAGGCAGCTGGTCGATGTTTCTCTCTCATCGATGTTTCTGGCTCTCTGTCCCTCTCCCTTCTTCTCTGTAAAAAATCAATAAAATATATTAAAAAAAAATGTGTACTTAGAAATTATTCCTTTCCTATTTATCTTTAACTTTTTTACCTTCTAATAAAATTACTCTGTAATCTTTTACTTTAGATTTGGTTGATAATGTCGACATTTTGTCCAAATTTCTAATGATTGTAACTTGTATTTTGCCTAAATACCTTCATTTTGATGGGACAGGATAATGTGGAAGTTCTCTGGGCTGCAGCTTTCTCATCTATAAAGTGCAATTAATACTACTCACCTCATTGGATTTTTGGGATAGTTAAATAGGTTAAGTTAAATACTAGTAGATAGTAATGTGGAGCCCTTAGTAAGTATTCAGTAAATAGTAGTCATTGTTACTATTTTAAATGAACATTGTGTTAAGCTAACTTCAAAAGTGTATTTGTATGGGTTACTGCAATGTTTTTATAAAACAGGACCAATTTGAAAACGAGGACTCCTACTGTGCTCTTAATCCCACATTTGAAGTGAAACTACCTTTTCTAGTGCTGAGGGGAACGTAGCCTGAGAAGCCAGGCTCTGGCACGGGGACATTTTAGATAGCCAGGCCCACCCCCTCCTCGCTCCCGTTGACCTGATTACACTTGCACGTGGACTAAACAGCTCCAGGAAAGCCCTTCCAATTGCTCTCCCTCCCTCTGTAGCTTACAAGTTCCAAAAGCCTCTCTTGAAAGTAAGCAGCTGTCCTTTGTCCTTTGTTGTGTGTCGCAGGCGTGAGCCTCAGCAGTGATTTCATTGCGGGCTTTTGCGGGGAGACAGAGGAAGATCACCTCCAGACAGTGTCTCTGCTTCGGGAAGTTCAGTACAACATGGGCTTCCTCTTTGCCTACAGCATGAGGCAGGTGAGCCGTGGGATGGGGGAGTAACTCTTCTGTCCTGGAATGCTGCCTTTTTCTTGGTGGTAGGGAGGAATTGCCTATGTTATTTCTTATCCCCACCGTCACATTGGGGGTAACTTGCCTTGTGTTTGGGCTGGAGTTTGAGGAGCCTCTGTCGCCATGGGCTCAGGAAAGCTGGCTGATGAGTGAATGAACCTGTGACCTTAGCCAATGTCAACTCAGCTGCCATCAGTCAAGCTAACTCATTTATTTAAAAGCCCACTGTCTCTTGTTCTGTAGGCAGTGGCTGGTGTGTACATTCATGTCTCTTACAGAATTATTTCAGGGATGAAGCTTCAAAGGAGCTGTTGCTTATTTTCTATGAAAATCACAAACATGCCATAGGAATTCTTTATAATGTTAGATTTGGGAAATAGGTTTTCAGTGTGTTATGGAAGCATATTCCATGGGCATTGGCATTGAATATGAGTGTACACTTTGGGATCTAATTCCTGGGTTAGGGATTAGGTTATAGAGACTTAATCAACAGCCTAAAGAAGAGAGCAAGCACTTCAGTTACTCTTCTCTCATTTAATAACTATGTGACCTTGGGAAAGGTCCTTGGTTTCTTCATCTGTGCAATGGGGATAACATTAGTACCAACTCAAGTTGTTTTGAGGATTAAATAAGATGATATGTATAAAGCACTTAAGAAAGTCTATAATAGAGTTAAGTTGTTAGTAAGACAGAATCGAGTAAGCCCTGAAGAGAATTACATTGTAGGATTCTCTACCTATTCTCCATATTTTTCTGGATTTTGTAGTTCTCTTAAAGGCAGGTTGATTTGATTGACTTTGGTGTATTGATTTTTCTCTTATTTCATACTTTTGTTTAGCTCATTGGTTCTCTAACTGTATTATGGTTTTTTAAAAATATATCTTTATTGATTTCAGAGAGGAAGGGAGAGGGAAAGAGAGATAGAAACATCAATGATGAGAGAGAATCATTGATTGGTCACCGCCTGCTCGTCCCCTACTGGGGATCAAGCCTGCAACCCAGGCATGTGCCCTTAACCTGAATCATACCTGGGACCCTTTAGTCTGCAGGCTGACGCTCTATCCACTGAGCCAAACCAGTTAGGACTGTTATGATCTGTGTGTGTGTGTGTGTGTGTGTGTGTGTGTGTGTGTGTGTGTAAAAATGCATGCATACCATGGTGTTGGATGATGTAAAGGCTTTTCAAGGATACATTTTCTTTTTGTTTTTTTTAAGAATAGTTTATTGATTTTTAGAGAGAGGAAAGAAGAGGGAGAGAGAGAAACATCCATCTGCTGCATACCCCCAACTGGTCATCAAGTCCGCAACCACTGTATGTTCCCTGACTAAAATTGAACTGGCAACCTTTGGTGCCTGGGATGATGCCCAACAAATTGAGCCACACTGGCTGGCCAAGGATGAATTTTCTTTTCTTTTTTTGAACTAGGTAATATATGCTCATTGTATAAAATTCAAAAGGTCAAAATCATATGTAGTGAGAAATTCTTCCTTCTTCCCAGGTTGCCTAGTTTTTTAGTTCCTTCCCTGAAGGCAGCTGCTCTTAGTAGTTTCTTCTGCAAACTTCTAGAGATAGTTCATGTATTTAAAACATATTTATATGAATTTTTTTTGTACCCCAAAGTTCATTTGTACCTTGTTTATTTCTGTTAAGAGTATATTTTGGGGCCCTGACTGGTGTGACTCGGTTGGGCGTCATCCTGTGCACCAAAAGGTTGCCAATTTGATTCCTGGTCAGGGCATAGGCCTGGGTTGTGGGCTTGATCCCTACTTTGGGCGCATACAGGAGGCAACCGATTGATGTTTCTATCTCACATCGTTGTCCCTTTCTCTCTCTCTCTCTCTCTCTCTCTCTCTCTCTCTCTCTCTCTTCCTCTCTCCCTCCCTCTTCCTTTCCTTTTTCTCTAAAAATCAATTTAAAGAATCTTTAAAAAAGTATATTTTGGAGAGCAATCATATCAGTATATATAAAACTATCTTACTATTTTTTAATAGCTGTGTAATATCCCATTGTGTAAATAATAATTTGTTTTTTAAAAAATTTATTTATTTATTTATTTTAAAATATATTTTATTGATTTTCTTACAGAGAGGAAGGGAGAGAGATAGAGAGCTAGAAACATCAATGAGAGAGAAACATCTACCAGCTGCCTCTTGCACACCCCCTACTGGGGATGTGCCTACAACCAATGTACATGCCCTTGACCGGAATCGAACCTGGGACCTTTCAGTCCGCAGACCGAAGCTCTACGGCTGAGCCAAACCGGTTTTGGCTGTTTTTTAAAAATATATATTTTATTGATTTTTTACAGAGAGGAAGGGAGAGAGTTAGAGAGCCAGAAACAATGAGAGAGAAACATCAACCAGCTGCCTCCTGCACACCCCCTACCGGGGATGTGCTCGCAACCAATGTACATGCCCCTGACCGGAATTGAACCCGGGACCTTTCAGTCCGCAGACCAATGCTCTACCACTGAGCCAAACCAGTTTCATCTGTAAATAATAATTTGTTTTGCTATAGGCTGCTTTGCATCTTGTGACTTTATAACCATGTGACTAAGTAACTTGGAATACGTACAAATATAATTTTTATTCTTAGGACATTCTATAAAAATGTTGAAAATAGTTTTGAGTCTGTAATTTTTATGTGCTAAATTTAAAATGTAGGCCTTGCAAAAACAGTGATTCCACTGCATAGCTACCTTTTTCTCTTAGAAGGCTCTCAGAACTAGAGAACCCTCGGGCTATGGCCTGGGTTTCCTGTATACATGTCTGTAACTTGCAGGTGGAATGAACATGGTCTCCCGCTGTGGATTCTATAGCTCCTTGGTGACCTTGCACTTTAAAATTTTTTTCATAGAAGACCCGGGCATATCACAGGCTGAAGGATGATGTCCTGGAAGAGGTCAAATTAAGGCGTTTGGAGGAACTTATCACTGTCTTCCGAGAAGAAGCCACGAAAGCCAACAAGACCTCTGTGGGTTGTACCCAGCTGGTGCTGGTGGAGGGGGTGAGACCATATGTATCTATATACCTTTTGTTTTTTGTATCCAGTATGACTCCCTTTTGTTTAGATTTTCTTTGATTCCTTTTATCAGTTTTTATAGTTGTCAAGTATACAGATCCTGTATATGTATTGTTAGATGTACACCTACATATTTCCTGTTTTGTTTTTTTAAGGTATTGTAATTGGCTGTTGTTTTTAATTTTAGGTGTCTGTATGTTCATTGCTATAATATAGACATAATTGAGTTTTGTATGTTTATCTGTGTCCTGTGACCTTGTTGAATTCATTTAATAGGCCTAGGTGTTTTTTGGTAGTTTTCTGTGTAGATGTTCTTTTTTCTTTTTTTTTTAATTTCCCAAATTTCTTTTTTATTTATTTATTTTTTAATTATTAAATTATTATCTGTGTACATATCTTACTATCCCCACCCCTCAATTAGATGTTTTTTTTTTCCTTCCTGATGTACCAGGTGAGACTCCATGTGTGAATATGAGTGTACACTTTGGGATCTGATTCCTGGGTTAGGGTTTAGGTTATAGAGACTTAATCACCAGCCTAAAGAAGAGAGCAAGCACTTCAGTTACTCTTCTCTCATTTAATAACTACGTGATCTTGGGAAAGGTCCTTGGTTTCTTCATTTGTGAAATGGGGATAACATTAGTACCAACTCAAGTTGTTTTGAGGATTCAGTAAGATAATAATCTCTTTTATTGTTTCCTTTCTGTATGCAGCAGTCACCAACTGATGGTCCGCGGACCACTGGTGGCCTGTGAGGTCCGAAAGGTTGGTGACCGTTGGTTTAGAGAACTTCCTTTAGACACTCAGGCAGCCAATTCCCTTTGTTTTCATTTATCTTAGAATGTCTTGATCTCTCCATTTCTGAAGGATGGTTTTGTACCAAGTGAAAGCATTAGGGAAAAGTATGTGTGCTCCATCTTTCTGGAAGCTGTATCATATGTGTATTTTTAGAATCAAAATTACTGTCTGTCTTTAATCCTTTCTTAAAAATGTAGTGAATGTCAGGAAGTTTGTGGTTTCTCTAGGCTTCTGTGGTCAAGCCTGGGGACCTTGCCATCATTTGGGGAGAGCACTAAACAGATGGGATAAGGGGGGAGTTTGGGAACCTGACCATTTGTGAAGCTGCAGCCAGTGGAGAGGAGGGAAAAGAGAGAGGGCCCTTTCTGTGACCTTTTCTGAGTTCTGGTTTGGGAAAGGAGACTCCTGCTCCATCCCTCAGGATATGGCAGCATCAAAGCCACCAATGCCTGGTGTTTGTGTTTGTTAGGACTCTCTGGTAGTGAGTAACAGTGAAAAATTTGTTCAAGTCATTCAGGCTAAGCTAAAAAGAGGGTTTTTTTTTGTTTTGTTTTTGTTTTTGTACAAAACTTTATGGAGTCCAAGGGCAGGAATACTGTCATGTGTCTGGAAGGGACTCTATCTAACCTGGGATGCCCTTGAGGCTCAGACTTTCTTTTCTCCTTATATCTGCTTTTCCTGCTTCTCCATTTGTGTGGCAGAATAGAGCAATCCTGTAATTCTTTTTTAAAAAATATATATTTTACTGATTTTTTACAGAGAGAAAGGGAGAAGGATAGAGAGTTAGAAACATCGATGATGAGAGAAACATCAACCAACTGCCTTTTGCACAACCCCCACTGGGGATGTACCCACAACCACTGTACATGCCCTTGACCGGAATCGAACCCGGGACCTTTCAGTCCTCAGACCGACGCTATATCCACTGAGCCAAACCGGTTTTGGCATGTAATTCTTGCATTTTCATGTTATTAGCTATTCACAGACTAAAGTTTTGTCTCAGCCCCAATTCAAATTTCTAGGAGTGGGAACCTGATCATTTGGCTTAGGTTAGGGATTTTCCAGTGATTCTGTCCAGCTGTGGCTGATGAATGGTGCTACTGAGATGGTTAATACTTTGAAAGGTGTTTGCCATGAGCACTTACGTCTGCCATGAAATATACACTTAATGGTCATCAACACATGGAGTCTCACTACAGTCGTTGGAGGTAGTGCTGTTATTAACCTCCTTTTTTACTCGAAGAAATAGAATAACTATTGATCAGCTGCCTCCTGCACTCCCCACACTGGAGATTGAGCCTGCAACCTTGGCATGTGCCCTGACTGGGAAAGGAACCGTCATCTTCTGGTTCATAGGTTGATGCTGAAACACTGAGCCACACCAGCTGGGCTCCTTCTTTTTTTTTTTTTTTTTTTTTAAATATATTTTATTGATTTTGTACAGAGAGGAAGGGAGAGAGATAGAAAGCTAGAAACATGGATGAGAGAGAGTCATTGATTAGCTGCCTATTGCACACCCCCTACTGGGGATATGCCCACAACCAGGGTACATGCCCTTGACCGGAATCGAACCCGGGTCCCTTCAGTCCCCAAGCCGACGCTCTATCCATTGAGCCAAACCAGTCTCGGCATGGGCTCCTTCTTGTGTCTTTGATCACTTAAGAATACATGTACTAGTAGTCATATTTAAGGATATATGAAGTCAGAGCTTGATTTTCTAAGGGCAAATTATGTGCTCTTTGAATTATTTTAAACATTTTTATTGATTTTTTTTTTTTAGAGAAAAAGGAAGGGAAAGGGAGAGAGAGAGATAGAAATATTGATGAGAAAGAACATCTATTGGCTGCCTTTTGCATACCCCTCACCAGGGATTGAGCCTGAAACCCAGGCATGTGCCCTGACTGGGAATTGAACCAGCACCCTCTTGGTACATGGGTTGATGCTCAATCACTGAGCCATACCAGCTGGGCTGGATTTTTGACCAGTTGTTTTAACCCCAGTCAAGGCATCACTCAACCTGTATAATACAATATAAGACCCTTACAGTAATGTATTTTTGTCCTTTCCTCTTATCTTTTGTGCTCTTGCTGTCATATATTTTTACTTTATATTCCAAAATATATTTATATTTTTGTTTGAACATTATTTTCTAAAGAAATTTTTTAAATGAGAATTTTTTTTATATGTACCCCCCTTTTCTTAATCCCTGTGTACATCCAAGTTTGCATTTGCTATCATTTCCTTTGTCTTGAAAAACTTCCTTTAACATTTCTTGTACTGAAGATCTTTTAGTAATGAATCCTCTCAAACTTTATTGGTCTGAGAAAATGTTTTTTCATCTACCTTTTAAAATATATCTTCTTTCTTTCTTTCTTTCTTTCTTTCTTTCTTTCTTTCTTTCTTTCTTTCTTTCTTTCTTTTTTCTTTTTCTTTTTCTTTTTTTCCTTCTTTGCCTCAAAAAGTGACATTTATTCAAAGGGGGGAAAAAAGAAAAAAAATTGACAAGATGTCCATCCCTTCCCCGCCCCCCCCTCCTGCTCCTCCTCAGCCTGCCAAGGACTGAGAACCCTGGCTGGGATGAGGTAGCAGGCCAGCCCCTCTCAGATGAGGTCAGCAACATTGAGGGGCATCTCCTCAATGGAGGTGTTGTAGAAGGTCTCAATGTCTCCAAGAAGTCCTCTTGTCTTCTTCTGTCACCATGTTAATAGCCACACCCTTACGGCCAAAATGTCCACCACCACCGATTTTGTGGTACGCGTACCCTCAGGGGTATGGAAAGAGTTTGGTGGGGGTACGCGTTGCACCGGAGTTCGGTGGGGATATGCATTGCACCGTGCTTAGCTGCGCCTAATTCTACGTTCTCATGAGTACGAGGGGTACTCAGCGTTACAAAAATTATAGAAGGGGTACACATATGTCAAAAGTTTGGGAAACACTACACAGAGCTGTCTGGCTAGGGTCTCATTTCAGTTATTGTCTTTTTCTTTTCTGACTGGTTCTTTTTTATGGTTTCTATCTATTTATGCAAGTTCTTACTGATTTCATATATTCTTCCCCTAAGTTCATCAAAAATCTTTATAACCAGTGTTTTGAACTCTGTATCTAATAGATTGCTTGCTTCCATTTTGTTTAGTTCTTTTTCTAGGGTTTTGTCCTCTTTTTTCATTTAGGACATGTTCCTTTGTGTCCTCATGTTGGCTGCCTCCCTGTGATTTTCTATATGTTAGTTACATCTGCTATGTCTCCATTGTGGCAGTGTGGCCTTATGTAGTGGGTGTCCAGTGAGATCCAATGGTGCAGATTTCCTTGGCTGGGAGGTTGGAGCTCCAGAGGTATCTTTTGTGTGGGTTGTGTATATCCTCCTGTTTCAGTTGAGCCTTGATTGCTGTTGGCATATCAGTGGGTATGACTGGCTGTGACCACAGCAGATGAGCTGTCGTGAGGGGGTTGACCCCACGGAGTGGAATTAGCTGTAGCAGGGCTCTGGTGCCTCCTGAGTTCACCCTTTGTGTGTGTTGTTTGTGGAGCTAATTGTGTGCTGCTCTGGTCTGAAGCCAGCACACAATTAGCTCCTCATGTGTTTTGTTTCTGGGTTTCTTGGGAGGGGCTCTCAGTCTAGGCCTCCCGGGTCATTTGCTGCCTGTGCCTGGCCTGGGTCCACCTCAGAGGAGCTACGAAGTGATATGCAGTTGGTAGCTGCCTGCCCTGGGTTTAAGAATGCCTGGGTGAGGCTAGCTGTGAGCTGAGGTCGGCTGCCACTAGTGCCAGGCTTGGGTCCGCTTAACAAGAGGTAAAGTGTATATGCCAAGCCCAGCCATTGTTTGGAGTTTGTGGGCCTTTGAGAGATTTTAGGAAAGCCCGCAGCACTGGCTGAAGCGGGCCACTTGTGTAGGACTGCCACTAAAAGAGATTCTGCTCCAGCACGCGTTGGTTGGGGTGGGGTCTCAGGGGATCAATCACCAGGGTAGGCAGTTTGATGGAGGCTCAGACATGGCACCCGCCTCTGCCTGTGCCTGGGGGCTGTGTGTGGGGAGGGCTCAACAAAGGAATCATGGTACCTGCCAGCACTTCTGTCTGGGAGAGTGCTTTCCCTTCCGTCCTGGCTCTGAAGCTAGACAATTCAGTTCCTCCCTGTATGTCCCTGGTGCTTTTTGAGCTGCTGTCTCTTCACTGGAGCTTAGGGTGAGTATGAGTGAGAACGGCTCTGCGTGGGCTCTTTAAGAGGATGTCTGGGTCTGCAGCAGTTCTCTGTCTCACCCAGTCGAGTCCCTGCTGATTTTTTACAGCCTGATGTTGTAGGGATCTGTCCTGGCTCTGCTGCTCTGGGCTGGGGAGCCCATGTTGGACTGGGCCGCCTTGCTCCTCAGGGGAACCTCCGCAGCTGAGATATGCATCCTGAATCTTAAAAAATTTGTTTAAAATTATAGTTTACATTCAATATTATATTACTTTTTAGTGTACAGCATAGTTTTCTCCTGAATCTTAACTGCCACACGAGTGTGGGACTAGTCTGTTTTGCATCTCCACTCCTCTTACCAGTTTTGATGTGGCTTCTTTGTATCTTTAGTTATAGGAATTCAGCTCATCTCAAGGGTGGTGGTTTTATGATTTTCTGTAATTTTGATGTGGTTGTGGGAGGAGGCGAGCACAGTGTTTATATACTCTGTCATCTTGACCAGCACTCCATTGGTCTGTTTCTATTGAGTGATTTTTCTGTTGATTGTAGGTCACACTTTTCTGCTCCTGTGCATATTTAGTGAGTTTTGATTAGATGTTGGACATTGCAGTGTTCACTTATGAGTGTCTGGATTTTGCGTTTGGCTTTGTTCTGATAGGCAGTGTTGTTACTTACAATTCCATTGATCCTTTCAAGGCTTGTTTTTAAGCTTTGTTAGAAAAGCCTTTTTGTTATTGGGATGGTTCAGCCTCATTACTAAGTTTTGGCTCTTCTGGAGTCAGTACTACATGTCCCAAGGAATCAGTGAGGACTCTTTAGAGGTAGATCAAATGATCCCCAGTCCCATGTGAGCTCTGGGAGTTCTCAATAACTTTCTTTTGCTTGACTTCAAGGAGTTTCCCTCTATAAGAGGAGCATGTAGTAGTTAGTATTCAGCAAAGACTCGAGGGATCCCTTTGCACACTTCCATAGCTTTTTTCCTGCTTATCTCCCTCCTGTCTAGAACTTGTCCCACAGTTTCTAGTTAGCAGGCTTCCTGTACTCCAATCCTTCAGTCCAGAGAAAATCACCATGCTCTGTCTTGAGATCTCCCTCCTTGCTTTGCATACTGCATATCGCATGTGCCTTCTGGTAAAACACAGAGGTGATTGGAGGGCTCATCTCATTTGCTTTTCTTCTCTTGGGGATCACAGTCTGATGTGATCTCTGTTCAAAATCTGAAAAAAGTTATTTCATACCTTTTGTCCAGTTTTCTGGTTACTCAAGGCTTGAGGATAAATTTGGTTTTAGTTACTTCATCATGGCTGTAAGAAAAAGATTCGTAAGTTAGTTCCATCATTCTGGGTTTATTATTCTCCTGGCCTTGTTTTCTACATGTGTGATGGAGACACTGATTTCAAGACTACCTGTTCGTTGGGGGCATGTAATCTGGGCCAAACAATCCCTGATCATTCCTTAGTGATTACTGTGAAACTGGTGGGTAAAGTGAAAGTGGGCTTGCGAAGAGCATCACCCATACGTGGACTCAGGATCTGAGCTGCCTCGGTTTGAATCTCTACATTACCTATTTGAGGTCCATTCCTGCTGAAACGAGTTCTGTAATCAGACTCATTGATTGAGTCATTTACTAAGATAGCGTCAGCAAAACTTTATTGAATTTCTGTTATGTGTCACGTATTGCCCTTGTTGGTGGGGCAGTGGTAAACACTAGATTTCAGAGATTTCTTGGTTTAGGAATGTTCTCTGAGTAAAACCCTTGGGGGAGTCTGAGACATAGAAGGTGTACTCTCTGCCTTCCAAGAACTGATGACTATGACGGGTTTATACATTCTCCTCTGTTCTCTTTGCAGCTCAGTAAACGCTCTGCCACTGAGCTGTGCGGCCGGAATGATGGAAACCTTAAGGTGATATTCCCTGATGTAGAGATGGAGGATGCCACTGACTCAGGGCTCAAGGTCAGAGCTCAGCCTGGGGACTATGTGCTGGTGAAGGTAAGATATTTTGGGCATTTAGCTTGCCCTGTGAATGGGGTGTTGGATTGGGTAATACAGGGGAATGAAATTTTTTTTTTTGGAGAAATTCTTTAGTAAAATAAAAATTTCTTCTCAATCTAAACAATGGAAGAGCATCTTGAATTAAATTTTAGACTATTTCTAACTAATGCATTCTTGTTTTTCTTCTCTTTCTGGGAAATTGCTGAGGTTGGAGTATATAGTAGCATATTGTTTCTGGGTGCAGAGAGGCCAGGAAGTATAAGTGATTTTAGTGGGTTGATAGTTCTCTGAAGCACCAGGAATTTAAGTAGCTTGCTCAGAGTCACACACCAACACGTGGTAATGTAGAGATTCAAACCGAGGCAGCTCAGATCCTGAGTCCACATTATTAACTCTGTGTTTTAGGTACTCACAACTATAAGCCTAATTTTGCCTATCCCTATATTTATCCATATTATATAAATATACCACAAATTATTTATGCATTATACTGTTGTTGGCCAGTTTGGTTGTTTCCAGTTTGGAGCTATTATGATTAGAACTAGAGGCCTGTTGCATGAAGATTGTGCAAGAATAGGCCTTCTTTCCCCATGGTTTGCTCCAGGCTGCCCAGGAGCCTACAAGTCTTTGCTCCTGGCCGCCTGGGAGCCTACAGTCTTTGCTCCTAGGCGGCTGGGAGTGAAGACTTACCCGCTCCAGTAGCTCCCTCTGCCCCACAGCCTCCCCCTCATAGCAGGCATCCCGCCCTGCTTGGCTGCTCTGCACCTGTATGCAAATTAACCTGCCAACTTTGGTGGGTAAATTTGCATACTCCTCATTGGAGTTGCAGAAGTATGGTCAATTTGCATATTTCTCTTTTATTAGTGTAAATTGCTATGATGTTCCTATACACATGTTTTAGTGCACAGACATTTTCATTTCTGTTGGGTATATGGCTTGGAATTGCTGGGTTATAGGGTTTGATAATAGAAATAGCCGAGGGGAGAGGGAGAGACAGGAAGAGATTAACCAAAGAATTTATATACATATATGCATAGCCCTTGGACAAAGACAATAGTGTGGTAAAGGCCTGGGGTGGGGTGGGAGCTGGGTGGAAGGAAGGGATAGGGGGGAAATAGAGGACATCTGTAGTACTCTAAACAATAAATAATAAGAAAATAGCCAGTGTGACTACCATTTTTTAAAAATATTCACTTGAGGATATTTTCCCATTGATTTTCAGAGAAAGTTCCTTTGAGGTCAGGGAAAACATCTCTTTTGTTCTCCTTACTATTTCTAGCACCTAGGACTATTCCTGGAACATATTAAATGCTCAATAAATATTTACTAATGGATCCACTTGTTCTCATGGTGAGAAATGAGACCACTGGTACCTTTGGGGTCACATGCTTTTAGCTCTTAATTAGAGATGAAAGAGCCTTTCTCACCAAACGTTGGCCTTAAATATCCTAAGGAAGGATTTAACTGGTCCAGCCCTGATTACAGTTCCCCCGGGAGTTAGGAGGGCGGGGTCTGTGATGGGCAGCTCACAGCTGAACCTTGGTTGATGTTGGGGAGGAGCCATCTCCCAGAAGAAAAGGACTGGCTGTTTGGTGCTGACTAATGGTAACATGCATTACCATTGCATCAAACACCTCTTCCTCCCTGGATTGGGGGCCTACGGGAACCACACAGTCTCTGCTGGCCTGGCGTCTCCATCAGGTCCCTTGTGGTGGCCTCTCCTCTGGAGGCTCCTCATCGTATACCTGTGGTGCAGTCTTGGTTACCTTGCTTCTCCTGACTGATTTTCTTTCAGATTACCTCCACCAGCTCTCAGACACTGAGAGGACATGTGCTCTGCAGGACCACTCTGAAGGACTCCTCAGCCCATTGCTCACCTGAGTGATGTGGGCGGTCCTTGCCACCAGGAAGGGAGATATGACTGGTCACTAATGAAAGAAGTAATGAAGCATTGAAGACAAGCTGCCAGTGGTGAAGCAACTTTATGTCAGATGGAGAAATGCATCCCTTTGCTGCTATATGAACAGCCCTTATGATCATTAAATTTATTTAAACTAAAGTGGTCCCTCTGTCTCTCTACATGATTATCGTTTCTTCATTGGTAAGTGTTTCTGGGATTTTCTCTAGAATGTCCCGTGTTAAATGATTCCCACCCCAGTTTCTGCTGTGGACACTGCTAACCCCTTTGGTTTTCTCCCCTGAATCCTAGGAATTAGAGACTGAAGGAGAGGCCAAGGTGAGAGAATCATTTTCTTGGGAAAACTGCTCTAGGTCTTTCTAACATTTTGGTTTGATGACATTGACTCACCTGCTACTTCCTCATTTTATTCTCATATTTTACCTGAGGATTTCTCTCTGAACCTCGTTTTTAGCCTGTCAGTTCATTCCTTGCTTTCAGGTCTGACAGCACTTGGAGTTTTGGAAGACATCAATACCTATTAGTAGGCTTTGGACACTCATTCTTGGCCCATTTATTACTAAGGTTATGCCATTCTCTGAGTATCATGTATTCTGAAGCTCTGATAAAAGGTGACTATATTTAGAATTTTTATGTTCCCTTGATTAATTGATTCCTTTGTCATTATAAAATGACCTCTTTAACCCTAGTAATATCTTTAAAAAAAAAATATATATATATATATATATATTTTATTTATTTTCCACAGAGAGGAAGGGAGAGGGATAGAGAGCTAGAAATGTTGATGAGAGAGAAACATCAACCAGCTGCCTCCTGCACACACCCCCCTCCCCCCCCCACTTGGGATATGCCCGCAACCAATGTACATGCCCTTGACCGGAATCGAACCCAGGACCCTTCAGTCTGCAGACCAATGCTTCATCCACTGAGCCAAACTGGTTTCAGCCCTAGTAATATCTTTTGCTTTTAAATCTACATTATCTAATATTACTATAACCACTTTGGCTGACTCCTTCCCTCCCTTTTTATTGAGATTACAATTCACATAGCATTGATTTCACCATTTTAAAGTGTACAATTCACTGGTTTTTAGTATATTCACAAGGTTGTGCAACTGTCACCACTATCTAATTCTTTAACCTTTTCATCTCCAAAAGAAACCCCATACATATTAGTGGTCACTCTTCATTTTTCCATCCCTCATTGGCAAACATTACTATATATTCTGTCTCTGGATTTGCCTATTGTGGACATTTTGTATAAATTTAATAATATAATATGTGGCCTATGTTTGGTTTCTTTCACTAAGCGTAATGCTTTTAAGGTTCATCCATGTTGCATAATGTGTCAGTACTTCATTCCTTTTAAAAAATATATATATTTTTATCGATTTCAGTGAGGGAGAGAGGGAGAGAGAGAGAGACAGAAACATCAATGATGAGGGAGAATCATTGATCAGCTGCTTCCTGCACACCCCACACTGGGGATCGAACCTGGGCATGTGCCCTGATTGGGAATCGAACCATGACCTCCTAGTTCACAGGTTGATGCTTAACCATTGAGCGACACCAGCTGGGCTCATTCCTTATTTTTTTTTAAATTTTTTATTTATTTAAAAAAAATATATTTTATTGATTTTGTACAGAGAGGAAGGGAGAGAGATAGAAACATCGATGAGAGAGAGTCATCAAAAAGCTGCCTCTTGCACACCCCCTACTGGGGATATGCCTGCAACCAAGGTACATGCCCTTGACCGGAATCGAACCCAGGACCTTTCAGTTCCCAAGCCGACGCTCTATCCATTGAGCCAAACCGGTTTCGGCTCATTCCTTATTTTTTAATGGCTGCATAATGTCAATCAATGTAATATACCATGTTAATAGAATGTATTGATTATTAGTTCAATCTCCTTACTAGTTCTAGATCTACTTATATTTCCCATTTCTTCTTGAGTCAGATTTGATAGTTTGTGTGCTTCAAGGACTTTGTTCATTTCAATCAGGTCATCTAATTTGTTGGCATACAGTTGATCATAGTATTCTCTTATAATCCCTGTATTTCTCTAAGATTGGTAGTAACATCCCCTCTTTAATTTCTGATTTAGTAAATTGAGTTTTCTCTCTTTTTCTTTGTCAGTCTAGCTAAAATTTTGTGAATTTTGTTGATTGTTTCAAGGAACCAACTTTTGTTTCCATCAATTCTTTTAATTTTCTATTCTCTAATTCATTAGTCTCTGCTCTAATCTGTACATTTCATTTCTTCTGCTTGCTTTGGGTTTAATTGGTTCTTCTTTCTCTAGTCCTTAGGGTAGAAGGTAGTTTATTTATTCTAGTTCTTCTTTTTCCTTTGTATTTTTAAAAAAGGTCTTTATTATTTTAGAGCAGTTTTAAGTTTACAGCAAAATTGACTGGAAAGCATAGAGAATGGCTTGTAAGTTATTATACATTTGTCAAAACCCAGAGTGTATTCCAAGAGAGAACCCTCACATAAACTATGGACTTTGGGTGATAAATGTGAGTCAAGGTAGGTTCATCAAATGTACACTCTGATGTGGGACATGTGTGGGGGCAGGAGGTATATGGGGATTCTCTGTGTTTTCCAATCATTTTGCTGTAAATTTAAAACTGCTCTAAAATAATAAAGTCCTTTTTTATTATACAGAATAGTTTCATTGCCCTAAAATTCCTCTATGTTCTACCTTTTCTGTTTTCCACAGAGGTTGAACCATTTTTACGTTCCCACCAGCAATGCATGAGGGTTCTGATTTTTTTTATAGACTCATGAGCACTGGTGGAAAGTTTTCAAGTAGGGAATGTGCATTTTTATAAAGAGCACTCTGACTGCCAGGTGGAGGATAGATTGTAGGTGACAAGGGCAGGGAGGTCAGTAGCCCTACTAAATGAGTTGGTGACTTGGACTAGGATGGTGTTGGAAAGAAAGAAAATTGGGGAAAGGTGTTCTTGAGGCAGAATCAACAAGACAGGATCTGTTCCTGGGAGAGGAAGGAATGGAGAACAATTCTCAAGTGGCCGGCTAGAAAAGCTGGATTGTACTGCCATTTACCAAGAAGGATTGACTGAGGTAATGGCCTGGCAAGAAATCAAGCCATAAGGTTTAGACAGAGCTGAATGGAGTAGTGTGATTCGGACTTTATTTTGTGGAGTGCTGCCCCTTACTGGGAGGAAAGCCCAGTGGCTGGTCCTGCTTGGCATCTCTGGTCTTGGTGTCTACAGTCTGAGCTCTTTTGTTTCCAGAGCAGATATGTTAACGCAGACACTGGACTTAGGACGGAGGGTCTCTGCCTGGTATAGAGATCACAGTTGTGTTTCTCAGCACCCTTCTTGTAAACTTGTCTGGAGTTCTCTTTATTTACAGGTTTCCTATTTGGCTTGTCTTCCTCTAACAGCCACTTGGCATGGCCTGTAGCTGCTGAGCTGGGACCTAGATCCTTTGCTGCCTTGCTCATGGTAGGAGGCTCTTCTTACTTGCTCTGTTCCATATATCTTTTAGCATCTAGTCTCTGCCTTTTCCTGTGTAACATGTGATGATGGGGGTTTTCATGTTGTGTGAAACATGAAAATCCCCTGTGTGATTTTCATGTTGGGCCAATGGGCAAAAGAAAGCACTTGGAGTTGGGGAGGGCACAGGTATGGGTAGAAAAGTCTTAATCATGGTCAAGATTGTCTCTTAGTGCCCTAGATAAATTAATCCTGGCCTTTGCTGCCTCATCATTCACATTATTGATTAAAAATATTTTGCTATTTTTTTAGAGAGAGAGAGGAAAGAAGAGGGGAAGAGAGAGAAAAACATCAATCAGCTGTCTCTTACACACTCTGTAATGGTGAATAAGCTTACAACCTAGGCATGTGCCCAGACTGGGAATTGAAAAGGCAACATCTTAGCCACACTGGCTGGGCTCATTATTGATTTTAGTGTGTATAGTACTTTTACTTATCATGAACACACTACAAAACTCCTTTTTGTAGGAATTGAAGACAAGTGAGTCATTTTCTGCATGAAAACAGGATAATTATTAAAGAGATGATTACAAAATGCCCAAAACCCTCTTCTTGATTTTCTTGCACTTGTTGCTTCAAGGTAGCACTGGTGAAATTCCAAAGAGTAGCTGACATGTTCAGAACACTGTTCAGCTTGGCTCCTTAATCACAAGGATGCCCTCACTCCATATTTCTTCAGAGAAATTCCAGAGTGCTTTCATTTTCGGAAATGCTTTGGTTGCCCATGTGCTGGGTTTAGTTTGCTGCCTGAAGGTCTCTCTGTGGGGAGATAAAAGAACTAATTATAACTGTTAATATAAGCTGGCTGCAGGCACAGGCGGTGCCAGCTGTGCCCTCCATCTCCCTGAGCGTGCTAAGGAGTTGGTGGGGTGCTTGGAGGTACCCGGTGTTGCAGCTCACAGCCCCATCTCCTGTCTGTCACCCAGTGGGATTCCTATGGGGCTTGGCCATCTCCCTGCATTGACCTGGGCAGCCCCCGGGAAGTCAGGTGTTTGTACTCACAGTTGTTGCATTCGCTGAAATCACTGAGATCAATGTCACACGATGTTGATTCTTTGGTCTGTGAATTAACCACCAGTTAGCTTTGCGAGGACATGCAGCAGTCTCACCCACCTCCACACCCAGGTCCTCTTCTCCTCTTTCCTCTTCTACTTCCCTTCTCCCTCTTCTGTTTCCTGGCCTTCTTTTTGGCAGAACCCATCCTCTCCCCCTATCCCGCCAGCTTGAGGCGTTGTCCTATGCCGCTGCTGGGGTCAGAGGGAATGTTGTATCCCCTAGCCTCTGGACTCCTGAAGGCCGATGTGTCCTCCCCACGTCTCTCCCGGCAGCAGGCCATGTCTGAGGAAAGGCTGCTTCCTGTCTCCCCACACATGACCCAGACCTTTGTGTGGTGCCCGCCCCTTTCCTGTGACTCACCTTCTCCTTCAAGGCAACTGTCAGCAGTTGAGAAATGACATCATTCAAGGGCAGAGGAAGAGGGAGAGGCACAATATCTGTGACCCTGGGAAGAGATACGGGGAGAGCTGTGTGAGTTTGCATTTCTGGATTTTGTCCGACATTGGAGAGAACTCATCTATTGATGATACAGCTGCAGTGATGTCCTGCTGCTTACAATTTGCAACCACCTGAAACCTTTCACCTTCAGTTATAGCCATGAAGGGAGAAGTGAGGATACCTGGGGAAATCATCAAAGTCAGACATCTGACCCAGTGTTTCACATGGAGAAATTTATCCTTCAGATACCGTGCACTTTAATGAGCAGATATGTGTGGCACCTTAGTAATTAGAGTTGGGCAGAAAGGTAATAATTGGAAGAAAATTCACTATTTCATAAGGGACTGTTAAATTATAGTGCGTATTCATAAATGGTAGATTTAACATAAGAAGAAGCTATTTACTGATGCAACTAATTCCATGAAAAAAAAAACTTTATGTGAAACAATTGGAGTGCAGACAGGTGTCTATAATATCTGCCCATTTCAGTGTGTGTGTATGTTCATGCATATTTGTTGCCAATGCAAATATCTCTGAAAGCCAACAAAAAGGACTGGATTCATTGGTTGTTTCCAGGGAGTACCATTAGCCAGCTGGTGTGTATGGGTGGGCAGAGACTTCACTGTATAGCTTTTTGTATCTTTTGAATTTTGATCCAGGTAAATCCATTGCTATGCAACAAAACTGGGACAAAATACAAGGTGTGCTTAGTAGGTAGAATGTAGGCCAAGTGTGGGATGGCTTTCCTCAACATAGTGGTCTGTTCTTAAGCAGAGACCCTTCTCTGGGCCTCTTTTACTGCTCATTGAAAGCATTGGGCTGGCTGAGCTAATCTATGAGGGTAACCTCCTGTGTACCAGGGGGACATTCTGACATATAGGCTTGTTGGTCTCACGTACATCTCCACCAACTGAAGGTCCACTTTTGTAGTCTTGATGACCGTGTCCTGGACTTGCAGGCTGACACATTGGGTGGCGTTTGTGGAAACACCAATCTTCAGAGTCACATCCCCATGCATCTGAAATCCCAGGATGCTGATTACAGGTCCTAACAGGCTGTGGAGAACAAGATGCGGGTGAGGGTGGGTAGGAAGAGATCAACCAATGAACTTATACGCACATATGCATAACCTGTGGATACAGACAACGGGGCAGTGAGGGCCTGAGGCTAGAGTGGGGAGGTGGTTGGGCAGGCTGGAAGAGGTTAATGGGGGAAAATATTGTTGTAATAACTTTCAACAATAAAGAAAAAAGAAAAAAAAGATACAGGTGAAACGAGACCTGGCTGCAAGAGGTTGCTCAGCTGAAGTGATAGGCATTTTGGGAGTCAGCCTCATGAATTTGTCCAGATTAGTGGAGAGAGTGAAAATTCTGGTGATTTCCAGTGAGCATGCCCCAAAGTTGACGATCCCTTGTACACAGGACTCAAAGTCTGGTTCATGGCAGGCTTTCCATAATCATTGGAAAATCCCTCTCCTGACCAAACTTCAGGAAGTCTTTTTTTATCTTTCTGGAGGCATTCAAGCTACTTGTAATTGGATGCTCATTACAGGTTCACTTTTGTGCCCAGCACCCCAGCTGTCTGTTGTGTGAGTGACAGCGTAAGAAAATCCCACCATTTACCACACCTGCTCTTATTAACGTCACGTGCTCTGAAGAAGGTGAATGGCTCCTCCTACCACTGCTCATTGTGTTGGTCACAGACATGGGCTGTGGAGGCAGAATGCCTGGATTTAAGTGTTGTCACTGCCACATTTCAGCTGTGTGACATTGAGCAAGGTTCATAACCAGTTTGTGGGTCTCAGCTGGTTTCCCAATCTTGAGACAGGGCTGCTTTCTTGATGAGTTGTCAAGAGGCTTTGGAAGTTGAGAGTGCCTCAGTTAGGTGCCTGGATAGAGCTCGATCAGTGAGAAGCATCAGTGCCGAGGGGGGTTCCTGCCCTTCTCATGCCTTTCTGTGTGCCCTGGGCCTGTCCTGTGAACGTGTTCCTCTCCCACATGTGGACTCTCCCCAAGGACAGAGCCCTCTTTTAGTTGCTCCCTCTGTGCCCAGCATGAGGTCTGGTACAGAGTAGTGTATGTTAGGTGGATGAATGGACTTGAACATGCATGTTTCCATTGTTAGCTTCTGGAGAGCAATCAACCATCTCTGTCTCCCCCAACTGCCTAGGACAGTGTTTGTGAGAGTGGGCTGCTCCTCTTTGGAGAGTGCAGATGGTTTGGAAGTTACACTTTCCAGGAACCAGTGCAGTCAGTAAGAGGTGCCCTCTGTGGTTTCTCTCTACATTGGCCATCTGTATAAATGTGCATGTTTTACAGGGAATTTGGATTTCTGGCTCTGTTTACACTCGTTGAAGATGGGGTTCCATGGGGTCATTATCCCAGCTTGGCCCTCTGGGCTGGAGGAGAGGGGCTAATTTGCTGCCTAATTTGCTGCCTAATTTGTCCCATCCTCAGACATCCTGCCTTGCTCTGTGTTCTCCCTGCCTGGCCCTTTGGAAACTGCATATTAAGGGCCTGGTCCAGGGCTACTCAGTTGACTGATTTGGAGACAGACTCACCCTTTTCCACCTATGAAGGCGGTAGTCACAGCTTGAGCGAGGATCTCATCATCTGCCATGGTCAACGTCATGCTCTCCACAGTTGCTTTTTGAACCTCTAATCTGCAAAACGACAACATCCAGGGTCAGTCCTGACTCAAGGAATCAGCCTGAGCAGCAGTAGAAATGCCTTTGAAGCAGCCAACTAACATCTATCCCCTGGATAGCCCAGTCCTGTTAGCCACCCAGTTCCTTAAGCTCAAGAAATCTTGTTCATATTCCCTCCCTATCCCTCCACCCCCGAAGACACAGAGCTGGAATATTGCTTTGGGAAGATATGGCTGTCTCCATGGGTTTGTAGGAGGTTGAGCTTCAAAATCTCCAAACATCTCTTTTCTCTTGTGCCATACCTTAGGCTCAAGGAAGCACTTACCCTATCAAGAGGTCTTTTACGTTAATATTTCCCAGCACACCCGAGAGTGTATCGCTGATGCCACTTGGCACCACACTCTTGAGTACGCCATCGGTGGATTCTGTGAGCTCGCCCACTGTGTTGAGCACACCACCCAGGGGCAGGGGGAGATTTGAGAGAAGAGAAGAGTCCTGGTCAGCTTTTTTTGCAGGATCCTTCTCCACAGTGTTGGGCAGTAGGCCGCCCAGGGCCCCTTGGGCCAAGGGTAGCAGGTTGCTGACTGCATCAGTGGCTTTTGAGAGCGAGGACAGTGGTGACTTTGAGGACTTGCTGTTGCTCCCCTTGCCCAGGACACTACCAAGGCCACTGTCACCAAGGATGTTGAGGGCGGAAGAGAGGTCTAACAGAGACAGCACGTCCAGGTTGGCCACTGTGTTTAACACTGTGCCAAGCACACCGGCCAGATCCACATCCGCACACATGAGCAGCTTCTCAATCTGTGGTGGCAGGGTGGTGTTCAGATCTGAAAATGGCGAAAAGACACATTCCTACTGTTAGCTGCACAACTGATTCAGTCAAAGGAACCTTCCCAGGTGGAGAAGCAAGTCAGAACTCGAATCCTAGAAGACGGTGTGGAAGGGAAGGAGGGTCAGGAGCCAAGTAGCAGAGCTGTGAAGTCACAGGGTCCTATCCTATCGTGCTGCTCTTGATGGCTGGAGAAAGGAACTCAGAGGAGCTGTCTCATCTGACAACCTTGGCTGCCTAGCACGAAAGTGAACTGGACTGAGGGACAAGATTCTTATCCCCATAGAATAGCAGGAGGAAGAAGTCTGTTAGGACCTGCCCCTGTGAAGCTTCGAGGCCATGGCTTTTGGGGCCTTGCTGCTGCTTCCCATGCCCAGGGCTCTGCAGTCTGGAGGGCTTTTGCCTGTGTGGGTGATGTGGACACACCTTCATCTTTCGCATGTATGAGCTTCAAGACCCGCACAAGAGTGTGCTGTTTTGCATTGTTTAGAGTTGAACACAATTGAACAAAAACACAGTTGGTATATATATCCTGGAGAATTTATCAGGAAAAATGAGTCAGGGAAAATGGACAAAAACTCCTCATAGATAAATCATGTCACAAACATACATATGAGAGACAGTGCAAGCTGGCCACCTTTTGAGAAACTTTATGATATGTAGTGCAAATTTTAGATTCAGAATGAGAGCCACTTGACATAACAATAAAGAAATGACAAAGGAAAAACATTCAGGCTAGAAGCTTCCTGTGGTTGGGAAAGAGGGGAGGCCGGAAGAGTATGCAGCCCAGTAAGTGTCATGGGGCCTTCAGTCCAATGTCTGGTTTTATTCTGAATGTAGATTTTGATTACAGTTATTTGCTGTGTATATCTTTTCAGTTTTTGTTTGCTTGACAATGAAATTCACTATCACCACCACTGAATACTGCTTGATGGGTACATTGCTGTCCTTTATACCACTGGGTGAACTTTTCTGTGTATGTGAAGTATTGCATAATAAGGCAGGATGGTCAGAAGAGTGGGGCACATGTTCTTAGAGGAAAGCAGTGATGGGTGAGCTCTGGTCAGTAGGCAGTTGCCGAGTTTCTCTCTGTCACCCTGTCTTGTCATTCTGGAAGGTTGACAGTGACCGTGACTGTAGGGCCATTAAGGGTAGCCATGAGGACTTTCCTGTGGCCTTTGTTTGACGATGAGTCCTCTTCCCTTCTTATTCCCCAAATGGGCTAAGTTCTTTGCCAAGTTTTTCAATTCCTGACTTCCTTTCCCCTCAGGGCCTGGGAAATTGCTGGGGGACAGAAGTCCACATCTGAGAAGGGAGCTTGCAGTGCACGAATCTGGTCAAGGGATTTGGACGTGGGCCTGGGTTTCTTATTTTCTGGCTCCTGTCAAGCAGGTTGATGCTTTAAGCACCTATAGGTATCTGGGCTGAGCTTTGGGCCCAGCGTTGAGAAACTGTGAGATTTCCTGGAAGTGTTCAGGTGTCGTTAGGAGTCATATAAAAGACAGGTAAATGGAGAAGTTGCTGGACCCAGGAGCTCTCTTCTCTAAACCTGCTTTGACATATCCTAACCAATGTGTGGACTGCAGATAAGAGCCTCAGCATCATCTTGATCTTATTATAAAACCAGTACTGCGCTGACTGGCTAGCTCAGTTAGAAGATCCCTCAGGTTATGGGTCAATTCAGTGTCAGGGTACATACAAGAATCAACCAATGAATATATAAATAAGTGGAACAACAAATTTCTCTCTCTCAAATCAATAAATAAAAATTTATAAAAAGCCAGGCTGGTGCAGCTCAGTAGTTCAGCTTGGACCTATGGACCAGGAGGTCATGGTTCAATTCCCGGTCAGGGCACTTGCCTTGGGTTGTAGGCTTGGTCCCCAGTGTGGGGTGTGCAGGAGGCAGCAGATCAATGATTCTCTCTCATCATTGATGTTTCTTTCTCTCCCTCCCTTTCCCTTCCTCTCTGAAATTTTAAATCTTAGAACACATATACTTATGTGAATAGGGAGTTACGTGTTTTTTTAATAAATGAATATGGGTTACGTTTTAAAGTTTCCTTTTCAAGGCCTGTGTGAAACGACTAAGGAGGTGACTCAGCTGTGGATCCAGCAAGCAGAACAAATAAGCACGGTCAGACCAACCCACCAGGAGTCAAAACATCATCTCATTGCTGATGACTAATTACAGGAGCTGACATCTGCGGACCCCCAGGCCTGCACGTAGCTGCATTCCTCATCCTAGCACCCTCCCCTTTATAATCCTGTCCCCTACACCTTGCTGGAGACAGGGTTTGATGCTTGTAAGCACCCTGTCTTTTTGGTTGGCTGACCTTCTCAATAAACACCTAATATGATTCAACCCTGCCTTTGTTATTGGACACTAACAAGCAGCCCGAGCCCAATGAGGGATCTCACTTGAGCATATACTTTTTTTTTTCTTTTTAAACACACACACACAACACATACACACACACACACACACACACACACAACAAACAAACAAACAAACAAAATACCAAAAAACAAACAAACAAAAACACTACCATGATTTTTAGAGAGCGAAGAAGGGAGAGAGGAAGTGTGAGGCAGAAACATCGAAGTGAGAGAGAAAGATTGATAGGTTGCCTCCTGTACTTGCCCCAACTGGCGATTGAACCTGCAACCGAGGTATGTGCCCTGACCAGGAATCGAACCCGCAACCTTTTGGTGTATGGGTCAACACTTCAACCACATGAGCCACCAATCAGGGCTCAAGCAGCTGTTTTGTTAACAAGCTCCTGAGTTGATTCTACTACTTCCTCTTTGAGAGTCACTATGAAGAAGGAATGAATAGTCTTTGTGCTTGGAAATGAGAAACGTGTGAGGGATGTGAACATCAAAGTGTATAGATGAAATAGTTTTTACTTACAGTCATAGAGTTTGCTGCTAGACATGTCATCCTTGACCTCAGGGGGAGTGTCAGCGAGACGTCTTGTAGGGGGAGTGTCCGCTAGGCGTCTTGAAGGGGGAGAACCACTTGGAGTTGGAAGAGATCTGCGGAACTGTCCGGTAACTGGAAGGAGCCTTTTGACAGGAAGTTCTCCCAGCACTGGAGGTGGGGCCAGCAGGTCAAGCGCTTGTGCCTGGACAGCCAGTGTGATGGCCAGGGCCAGGAGGGTGAGCATCTTGGCGGCTTTTATCTGCAAAGGAGGGCTTCGTCAGGCACCACATTCCCAGCGGACCATAGGGCTGCCAGTAGGTTTGTATTGGAAGTACACACAAGATCCTGCCTCATGTAGGGGGTGTCATTCACATTGCAGGTACTCTGGCCTGCATAGTGTATTCAAGGAACACTGTTTCATCACATGACAGTCAATATCCCGATAAGGGCATTTTCTCATGTCCATCACCTTTGCGTAAATGTATCTATGGGCTGGTGGCATCCTTTGAGTACAGGCCATGCCCTTTTACTAAGGCCTTACCTGGACAGTCCCACATCCTCCTGCCAGTCCTCTTGACTCAAACATCCTTGGAGTGGTCTGAGTCAACTTCTGGGTAACTGGAGAGTTTTGAATGCTTCAGCTACCAATATTATCTCTCCAGTGGTGGTCAGGCTCTCTCCCTGCTTCTGGTCAGGTAATGTATAGCAGTGTCTTTGTTGGTGTGAGCTCACCAAGTGCCGATCTCTTTTTGGAGTATAAACGATATGATATGAGCTGCTTTAAACCCTCTGCACACCCCCGAGAAGGAAGGCCTATGCATACAGGTGCCACTACATACAGGTGCCAAAGAGGCCCATTGTCCAGCCCCCTGGTAATTATCATGGGCAGGACTAAACCACCCCGTCAACCCTTCCCAGGCTTGGCATTCTTCACCCTTCTGGTATTTGGGCTGCCTTGGCAATTTAGTTCAGTTTGCAGAGGCCAGAGCCATCCCCTTGTGAGTGAGACCATCTAAGGGCTACTCTGTCTTTCGAGGCCTGTTCTGTTTCAGGAGAGCACTGGTCTGGTTTGATGGTGGCATGAGCCAGTTCATGCCATTGTATTAGTACTCAGCACAAGCAGGCTCCCAGGGTGGAGTGAATGATGGAGTTAACCCGGGAATCCACCTTCTGTGGCCTCTTCTGTGTGCAGGGCAATGGGTGATCCTATTGGCCACAGGTCACATGGCCTCTTCCTTTTGGCTGGGGTTGAGCATCCATAACTAATGTGATTGTATAAATGCATAAGTCTCAACTCTACCTCTGCTGGCTGGGATGTGTCTGTACATACAGTGGTGCCTCACACAACGAACTTAATTCGTTCCAGGAGCAAGTTTGTTATGCGAAAAGTTCGTTATGTGAAACGCATTTTCCCATAACAATACATGTTAAAAAAATAATTCGTTCTGTAGCATAAAATATGCTAAGATGACATAAAAAAGATAAATTTTTTGTTATTATTTTTATTTAGATACATCTAAAAACATAATTTCAACAGAAATCACCTTCCTGCTTTTTTTAGAAGCCATGATATAAAAAAATATTGAGTTTAACTTAAAAGGACGACTGCTGTGATATGTGCGTGATTTAATTCATAATGAAGAACGATTGCCGCGATACGTGCTTAAGTTAAGCGCAGTGACTAACGACTGCCTGCAGTGCCTGCGCGGAAGGATGCAATACATCGGCAGCGATCGTGGAAGCTCGGGCGAAGCAGTCGTGGAAGCTCGGGCGACTTCGTTGTGTGAAACGAAGTTCGTTGTATGAATCATGAAATGAAGTTCGTTGTGTGCAGCGTTCGCTGTGCGAGGCGTTCTTTATGCGAGGCACCACTGTATATCCTTATTGAGTACTGGTCAGTGTTTGTACTTGTTACTGTGCTAACATCTGCAACATCTCATGCAATCCTCCCTGCAAGTCCAGGCACCAGGTAGTATTATTACTGCTGTTTCCAGCTGGAGGCAGAGAGCTGGGTTCCCTCCCAGACAGAAAAGCCCCCCTTGACTCTGAGCTCAGCTGCTCCCTCAGTGGGATCACTTCCTTTCCTGGCTGTCAGATTCCTCCCTTACCATGATTCTCAAAGTCTGGCTGTCACTGAGAATCATGGGTAAAACGGAGGCTTGTGTCTTAGGGCGTTTTCCCTCTGTGAAGCAAGTAGACTTTGGAGTTTCTCTCTGTTTGGATTTTTTTCTCCATACAAGTTTAAAAAATCAGGCTCGGGGACCTCTGTTCTCTCCATGGGTAGGTGGGCATTGCCCACCTCAAGCTGCCTGCCATTTACCAGCATCAGCAGCAGAATCGCTATTGCAGAAACGTTGGGAAGGACACAATCAGAAGCCATTGAAAATCCTTCACATTGAACAACAAAAAAAACCACCACATTTTCATTATTTTTCTGATTTTACCCTCACCTGTGTGAAATTGGCCTTTACTGTCTCAGGTGACATGTAAGTGTCCTCTGAGGAAAGAGTAATAAAATTCTGTGCCTGTGACCGAGTTGATGGCAATATTGTCAGACATCGTCTTTAGTGGGGCCCTTGGAGAGTCCCAGAACAAATCCCCCTTTTCTAAAAATTGTGACACCTACTGAGCTCGGCAGAGGGCTGTGTGGCTCAGTAGGGAGGGGCTGAAGAGATTCTAAATGCAGACCCCGCATTTATCGTCCTCTGGTGAACTGCCCTAGCTTGTTTCCGCCTCCGAATTTCCACCCGTTCTTTTGTGAACTTGATTTAGAGTTCTTACCTTGCCCAGTGTCGATGAGTTCGTGTTGATGGGAGACCTTTTCCGGAAGCTGCCTGTCCTCCTGCTATTGCTGGGACTGTCAGACGGAAAGGTGTACCCCACATTTATAGACCAACGTCTCCAAGGAAAGTAATCAGACATGAAGGGACGCCATTCAAGTGTGCTGATAAGGGAGGCGTGATACAGGCTGATTTCCAAGATCAGCACCTGCTAATGGTCGTGACATTTGTCAATGCCTTTCTCAGAGGTGTTCATGGTGCTTAGATCTTATTCAGAGGGCTTGTTTGTCCAAGTACTGTCCCATTTTAAATCTTCAAAGGCCTGTTATCTCTGATGTAGGTGCTGGTTGAATGGCAGAGTAGAGCAGTCTGTAAGGTTACAAACAGGTGCCAACTCATTGAGAGCCCTTTACTAAAGGTGCCAGTGCTGTGCCCTGTCCATGGTAGGCACTCAGCATTGAGAGGCCAATTCTAGGGTGAGGACCTGTGAGAAAGGCCATGGGGTCCCTTTGGACAGGGTGTCTCCCTGTTAAGTATTATTTTACATCAGGTGCGTGTGACAGGAAGTATTCAAACATGCACAGATTTGGAAATAAAGTGATGGATGCAGGCGGATTGGAAAGTACACAGTGTTTGAAGTGGGTGATGGCCTGAATGCAGGCCTGGGGATTGTAAGCATGGCTGTTACATAAATGGCTCAGCCTCCGTTCCTTTCCCAGAGTGCCTCTGGAATGAGAGTGAAATGTTTTCAGATGTCTGCTGTCCTTTCATTGCTATTTTAGAAATCTCAATCTCCATATGAGGCTTCCTCTCACCTGTTCTTTATTTAATGGCTCCCAAAATTCTAGAGCCCCTTCTCTGGGCCTCAGGCTTTCCCCTATTTCAGAGGTTGTTCTCAGCCATCTGTTCAGTTCCTGCCCATAGGATTTTTGTGATTTTGTGCATCCTGCCACCGTCTTGCTGTGTGGTGTATCACAGCAAGAGTGTGGGAGAGGGAGATGATTTTGACAGAGAGCGTGGCTAATGTCTGCTTCTGCTCACTTGAAGTGGGGGCATTGGTTTGGGTTCCTGCCTTCAAGCAGGCTCAGCATGCTTGCTGCCTGGCCCTTGCCAACCCCACTGCGGTTCTCAAACTGTGGACCTCAAGTGCAGTTCTGGTTGCCAAAGGCCCCATTTTGGGATTTGCTGAAATGTCAGATGCATAGAACAAACAATAGTTGACCTTTTCCCAGAGACTAAGACCATGGGTTTTACACATGATGTTAAGGAGGACAAAACTCACTGTCCTGGATCTTATTTTCCTTGGACATTAGAGAGAAAGTGAGTGATTCTTTAGTTGAAATTCATGACACCCACTAGTGGGTGTGGCCGTTGGTTTTGCTAATGGTTTCTCTGGACCCAAGGAATGAACCCTACTCCAGACATGGGGAGGGACACATCCGGGATATAGCCTTTGAAGGCCCCTTGGGGCTTCCTGGTTCCTTGTCTTTCTCTCTCCTCAGCCCCAGGAGGTGGGGCAGCCCTTGACTTCTGCTAATCCAGGACCCACCTGAGCGGCTGCTCTGAAGGTGGCTTAGCAGGCTGAGCACTAGGGCTCCCTTGTTGCCAAGCCCTAAGTGCTAAGTGATTTGACCTGCTGACTCTTGAAAGGGAGGGTCCTTTCAAGGCTGGCCCAGGCTTGGCTGGATCACAGCTGCTGGTGATAATGCAGATACCAGTTCTTAATTGCCTCTGGGTGAAGGTGTCACCATAGGCCCAGCTGAGCCAGGGGTGTCCTGTGACAGAGGCATCAGAGTTTTGACCTTTTCTTGAGTGTTTTTAGTGAAATGCACACATGTGTGTACACATTTGTACTTTGTCTGTGTATATGTTTGTCTGTGACTCTCCAGGTCCCTCAGCAGTCTTTCCAGCACTCCTGCCTTGGTTTCCTTCTCTGGTGTAATCAATCTCAGATCTTTGTTGGTTTTGGGAGTTCACAGGGCTTCTAGCAGCAAATAAATCTGTGTTCCCAAATTTTCTGGAGTTTTGTGTAAAAGTTGGGTTAATTTTTATTTCTAAGGGTACATATATCTCATGAGATTTAAAAAATATATATTTTTATTGATTTCAGAAAGGAAAGGAGAGGGATAGAGAGCTGGAAACATAAATAAGAGAGAGTCATTGATCGACTGCCTCTTGCACGCCTCCCCCCGCTATTGAGGACTGAGCCTGCAACCCAGGCATGTGCCCTTGACCGAAATCGTACCCGGGACCCTTCAGTCTGCAGGCTACTGAGCCAAACCAGCTAGGGCTCTCATGAGATTTTTAATGAGCCTTGTGTTTAATTAAAGGTGATGAAACGGTGTTTTGGGGAAGGCAGAGTTTCTGTGCACAGGGTTTGGGGCCAGACAGACATGTGTGTGAATCTTGGCTTAGTGTTGGGCCTTGGGACATTATCTAATAATTTTCTCTGGCTTAGTCATCCTTAAAGTATAGATAATATTGTACCTATTATAGAGCTGTCATGATGATTATGTTAGGCAATTAGCATAATGTTTGGCATATGTGAGTATTCCATAATTTACTATCATCATCATTTTCATTACTTACCATTGGATCAGGTATTTTCAATTGTTTTCCACCTTTCTCTCAGAATTTATATAACTTCTCTATCAATATGATGTACCCAAGTTTTGGCAACTATTACACCTTGTTTACAATAAGAAAACACTGGTAGTTTGTTTATGTTTCTTTACTCCCCAAATGGATCTGTTCCAAAGCTTTTATCAGAATGAAGGCAGGTAAAGAGACATTTTAAAAAAATTGATTTCAGAGAGAAAAAGAGAGGGAGAGAGAGATAGAAACATGATGAAATGATGAAAGAGAATCATTGATTGGCTTCCTCCTGCACTCACCCCACTGGGCATCGAGCCCACAACCCAGCTATGTTCCCTTGACCAGAATTGAACCCGGGACCCTTCAGTCTTCAGGCCAACTCTCTACCCACTGAGCCAAACCAGCTAGGGCAGTATAGAGCCATTTTAACCTCACTCTGAAGTTTATATTTTCAGTTGGGGATCGAGTTTGATACATTCTACTACACCTGTGTATGTCATAAATGTTTAAGAGGTTTGGAAAGGCCAAGAATTTACTTTAAGACATGTTTGCAGATGCCTGTGTTTAGGCTTTGTTCCTTTTCTACCCAATTTCCCCACTGATGTCCACATTCAGTTTTCGGTCTGTGGATTCTGCTTTGAAAGTCCAAGTGGAGTATGTGTGGGCCAACAGGTGCTTTTCATTCATTCCCAGAGGTGGCTGTGGCTGGTGGGAACTTGCTTTTTGCTGCTTTCTCTCTGAGTACCTCCTGTCGGTTGCCATTCACTGGCTACACATTGCTGCTAGTTGGCATCGTTTTCTGCAAATGCAACAAGTTGGCTCCATAGATGACCGCAGGTGGCACCTTAGTGGCATTTGCCTATTGAATCAGGCACCTTGAGTTTCACCTGGAGGAGAAACTGCTTTGCCTGAGATGCAGAGAAAGGTCATGTCGTGGAAGCCACACTGAAACCTGAGTCTTTCCTCTCTTCCCCGCCCCCCCCCCGCCATTTTTAAAATTAAGGTGTTATATGTGTATATATCTTACCTTTGCCACTCCCCCCCCCAACACTATGAAACCTGAGTCTTTATGTGGTTACAACTGTCAAACCCCTATTAATGAGCCCCCAGAGAACGCTTTTCACTCTTACAAAACCCATCATCGTGGTCAGTAGCATAAATAGCCTCACGCAATCACCCACATTTCCTTTTCAGGACGAAGAGACTATGGCTGAGAGCACTTAAGCTGCTCACCTACAAAAGTGGCAGAGCCAGGTGTTCTAGTCCAGATGTGCCTGAAACCAGAACCTTGGTCTAGGACATGCCAGTTGTCTTCTTCTCTTTCTTGTCCAAGAGATTCTCAAGGGCTGGGGCGTGTCTATCCTGTGTCCACCCAGAGTGCAGTAAATGTTGAACAAGTGAATGAATGAACTAATGAATGGGCCTACTTCTCTGAGCCTCAGTTTCTCTGGGTGTCACTTGCCTGCTTCTTCTACATGGGGTTTATGAGAATCAGATAAGACAGCAGCTCTGCGTATGCAAAGTGACAGTCATACCTGAGTCAGGGAGTTTCAGGCCTCCTTCCTCCTGTCTCCACCCCTTTTCAGAATGCATTAGAGGCCCGATGCATAAAATTCATGCATGGGGGTGCGGGGGCAGGGTGGGTGGGGGAGGTGTCCCTCAGCCTGGTCTTGGCCTGCAAAGACACCAGCATCCCTCACCTGGCCTCTAGCCAGAGGCTCCCCCTCCCTCCACACAGCCAGGGGGAAGATGCTTGTCCTGGGGCCTCCTCAGGGCCCCGGCCCACGACACCCTGCAGCTCGGGTACTCAGGGGCTTGGGCTTTCAGGTCCAGCTTCCTTGCCCGGCTACACATCAGCTGCCATGGGAGCCTTGCCTCAGGAGTCGCCCCCTTGGACCATAGTACTTGTGAGTGTGTGTGTGTGTGTAGGGGTGGCCTCGGCAGTAGTGATTTGATGTCTGTAGTGTGCCTACAGGACACCCTCCCGCCCCACTGTGGCACCACACTGGTCCTGTCTGGACTGCTGGCAGGGGGTTTCCAGTCTGCGACTGCGGCTGCTGAGCTGCAGGTGGAGGACCCTGGCACCCATAGGGCTCTGTCAGCATCAGGAACTGGAAAGATCCCTTTTTCTGGTTCCTCCCCTGCCACTGGGACGCTGAGCTTGGCAGCCCCATAGGCCTCTTCCCTCCTGCTGCATGGCAAGCTGGGGCATGGACTCTGGGCCCACGGCCACACAGACTCCTTCCCTCTGGCCGCACAGCTGAGGCCTGCACACTGGGCTCATGGCCCACAGGCTCCTTTCCTCCTGCTGCATGGCTGGCCGCGGTGCAGACGCTGGGCTCGTGGCCCCACAGGCTCTTTCTTTCCCGCAGCAGAGCCGTGGCTTGGACGCTGAGCTCTCGATGCGAGCTCATGTCCTGCTCCCAGTCCTCTGGCCAGAGACCCCTCTCCTCCCTCCGCGGCCAAGGAGCAGACACTGGGCTCCCGTTGCCTGGGCGATGCCACCAGCATCTGCTATGGGTGCCGCCATTTTTTGTCATGGAGTGTGGCTAATTTACGTATTACTCTTTTATTATGTAGGATTGGGCGGGGATATGGGCTCCTTTGGGCGATCAGTTTGAACACCTCAGGGATGAATCCCCTGAATTCTCATGATGAAACAGACATTGTTATCCGCCTGCCCACCCTCCCCCACGAGGGTTTGTTGCTTTGTAGCTCTGCCTCAATCTCTTCTCTCCTAAAATGCATGACAGAATTGAGATCATATCACTCTCTTGCTTACACTTGTCAGTGATCCACCATAATAACACATTTATCTTTAGCCCTGGCTATGGAGGCTCTGTGCAGTTTGACTCCTGCCTTCCTCTGTGTCCTTCTTCCTCAATCCTTCTTGCTAATTTCTGTACTAGTAGTTGCACTGGCTCTCTTTTAGTATTTTCCTTACACCTACCTTGTTCCTATCTTAGAACCTTTCCACATTCTGTCCTCACGCTTGGCAATTATGGAGCTGTTTTCATCAGAATGCAAAGCCCTCTGGTTCCCTGCCCTTCTTTGCTCACTGCCCTGCCTGCGCAGGCACATGGGACTGGAATGTTGGTGGGAGGGAAGCTTCAGGCTCTCCCTTGGTGGCACTGCTGCCTGCCACACTTTGTAGGGCCAAGGAAGCTCTGAGGTGCAGCTGTGAGGTGCAGTGTCTCACAGTCACCCACCTGGACCCAGTATTTCCCTTGGTGGTCTGGCTGCTTTCCTTTGCCCCTTTCCTCTGTACTCAAGGCCTCAAATATCTCTGGGCTTTGTAGTCCTTTATTTTCTTAGGAACTCCAAAACTTCTCTTCCCTGTTTCCTCCCTCTCTCAATTAGGGAACCTCTCTGTGCTTGTAGATTTTCTGTGTGTCTTTCTATACGTCATCTTCTCAGGGCCTGGATTTGGAAAACTCAGGCTTTTGGTCCATTTTCTGAGGAACCCTTCCTTCTCTGAGACACTGAGCCCTGAATTCAGAATATTCTCTGAGGGGCCAGAGGAAACAGGCACTATCAGGGAGAAAACCCTTAGCAAAGCAGAACCAGCTACTTTCCATGAGTAGAAGCTGTAGGGCCATCTTCCTATTTCCTCTCCAATCCTAGAATTAGCACTTTCCCCAAGGAGCCCTGACTACTTTTTATTTTATTTTATATTTTATTGAATTTTTACAGAGAGAAAGAGAGAAGAATAGAGTTAGAAACATCAAGGAGAGAGAAACATCGATCAGCTGCCTCTTGCACACCCCCTACTGGGAATGTGCCTGCAACCAAGGTACATGCCCTTGACTGGAATCGAACCCGGGGCCTTTCAGTCCACAGGCTGATGCTCTATCCATTGAGCCAAATCTGTTTTGGCCCTGATTACTTTTATAAAGAATGATATCACAAACCAATATGGGTGCTAGGTATACTTTTTTTTTTTTTGCTAATTTAGGTGGGAAGGTGTTTTGTTTTAAAATGGAAGTGAAATTCACACAACATAAAAGTAACCATTGTCAAGGGAACAATTTAGTGGCATTTAGTAAATTGAGAATGTTGTGGAACCCACTACCTTTAGTTCCAAAACTTTTCCATTACTCCTAAGTAAAACCCTTATTCTGCCTTACCTAATCTCTGTTCTTCTGGCATTCACAACTTTGTATTCTGTTTCTATACATTTAGTTGGTCTGAATATACTATATAATAAAAGGGTAATAATCAAATTCACCCTAACAGCAGAAAGACCTGGAATGACTTAGTTGCTATGACGTGCACTGACCACCAGGGGCAGACACTCAATGCAGGAGCTGCTCCCTGGTGTTCAGTGTGCTTCCAAAGCGGGGAGGGGTGCCGCTCAGCCAGAAGCTGGCTCATGGCTAGCCAGTGCAGCTGTGCTGGCAGAAGCCTCTCCTGTCTCTGCAGGAGCACAGGGGAGCAGGCCCAACCCTTTAGTCAGACATCCCCTGAGGCCTCCTGGGCTGCCAGAGGGATGTCTGACTGACAGCTTAGGCCCAATCTCCTCAAGAGCTGGCCTAAGCCAGCAGGTGGACATCACCCAAGGAGTCCTGGACTGTGAGAAGGCACATGCTGGGCTGAGGGATCCCCCTGACTGCACGGATTTTCATGCACCAGGCCTCTATAAAATAAACTGTACAATATGTGATCTTTTGTGTCTGGCTTTGTTCACTGAGTGTAATCTCAAGACACTGAGCACAGTTTTTATGGTATCACCAGGGGGTTACCTGCTCTTTCTATCCAGCGTTTAGCATCTGGTCTGTGCTTTTCTCTGCGTAACATGTGATGATGGGACATTGGATCCCAGCCCCTGTGTGATTTTCATGGTGGGCCAATGGGCAAAAGAAAGCACTTGGAGTTGGAGAGGGGAGGGCAGAGGTATGGGAAGAAGAGTTTTCATCATGGTCACGATTGTCTCTTAGTGCCCTAGGTAAATTAATCCTGGCCATTGCTGCCTCATCATTAGCATTATTGACTTTATGTCCTTAGTATGTATAGTGCTTTTACTTATCATGAACACACTATAAAACTCCTATTTGTGAGAATTAAAGACAAATGAGTCATTTTCTGCATGAAAACAGGATAATTATTAAAGAGATGATTACAAAATACCCCAAACCCTGTTCTTGATTTTCTCGCACGTGTTAATTCAAGGTGACACTGGTTCCAAAGAGGAGTTGACATATTCAGAACACTATTCAGCTTGGCTCCTTAATCACAAGGATGTCCTTGACTCCATGAGAGAAGCTTCAAAGTGCTTTCATTTTCGGAAATGCTTTGGTAGCCCACGGGCTGGGTTTAGTTTGCTGCCTGAAGGTCTCTCTGTGGGGAGATACAAGAACTAATTATAACTGTTAATATAAGCTGGCTGCAGGCACAGGCGGTGCCAGCTGTGCCCTCCATCTCCCTGACCACAGCACTTGCCCTAAGGATGGGGATAGGGAGCAAGTCAGGCCAGTGGGAGCCCCGGAGGTTATTTCTCGGTGATTGTCATCTAAGCTGTTCCAGAAAGAATTGGATGGTGAAGCTCCTGGTGATTGTCATCTAAGCTGTTCCAGAAAGAATTGGATGGTGAAGCTCCTGGTAGGTGGGGGACCACCCAGACCTGGTGGAGCCAAGACATGGATTCTGGTGTCATCGTTTGGGCCCGGAATCGAGCCACTGCTGATGCTAGTGCCATCTCTGAATGTTCAGGACTGACGATTTTATTGTTACACCAGTTTGTGTGGTGCTTTCTGCCACTTGTAGCTGAAATACAGCTGGCACTCATCTCTGATCCAATCCCTTGACTCAAGGCTGACTTAGGGAGGCTAAGGGATGTGTCCCAGGCCGCCCAGAGGAATGGGGTGTAGGAGCAGGAGGAAGGACACCAACACTGAGGCAAATGCTGATTTCACCACCCTCTCCATGCTAGTAATTGATTTGGCCACAGATATAGGACTTTGGGGGTGAAATAAATGTGGGAATGCACAACTTTGAGGTTTGAGCCAACATAAAAGAAGTTATTATTATTATTTTTTGGTCAGATATTACACTCATGAAGCACGTTTATTAAGAATGGAATATATAAGGGTGGTAGGAAATTTATTTATTTATTTTGGTTCTTTTTTTGGGGGGGAACGTGATATTTTACATTTCTTTACTCTCTCATATATCTTCCCTTGTTCCATCCTCATCATTTTTCTGATGTTAAATTTAAATAAAAATCTCATTCTTTTAACAGTTTTTTTTTTTTTTTTTTTTTTTTTTTTTTTTTTTAGGAAGCAAGTTTTCCTTTAAATTTCCTCCGGTGTGGGGAGGATAGGTGGGAAGAAGGGGGGTATTTGTGTCAGGGTGGCAGAGAATGAGAGGCTCCAGCAGACACAAGGTGACTGTGTAGAGAGTCAGGCATATGTAGTGGACATGTTTCCAAAGAGGTGATTGAGGCATATTCAATGAAGTATGAGTCCGCATGAGGACAGTGGACAGAATATTTGATTATAGGAACAGGAGTGTCTCAGTGGTAGGGCTTATATGGTGAAGAAAGGGGCAGTAGGTAGTGGATCTGCCTGGGAAACAGATGGGCAGTGGGGTGGAGCTGTTAAGGCAGCTTGGAGCTGCCTGTGATGCCTCTGAAGCCTGAAGCATAGAGTGGGCTTTAGTGCAAAAGGAAAACATTTGTATTTTGTGCTCTCTTACCAATTTAAGCAGTTCAGCCTTGGCATTGTCCAGCAGATTTGAGGATATTCCTGGTGGAATATTCCATTGACTGGAAATGTCTAAAATGAAGAAGGAGCATTTTATGACATGAGTTGAGAAAAATAAGAACAAGTGCTTCCTCTTTGTGTCCTATCCGCAGCCAACTGGAGGGATCTCTGGGCCGTGTATGGCTCTAGGAGAAATCACCCCCTGCCCATTCAGCAGCGTCATTCAAATAAGACATTGTGTCTCTCAGTCTTTTGTGTGTGTAGGTGAGTTCACAAGGACCAGAAGACACCCTAGAAGTAACTGGAAACCTGGTGAGCATTCTATGCGCAAAGAATTGATACCAAGAGATATGCTGGTGTGTCTGCCCTCACTATCTTAAGAAACCAGAAGAATTAGGCCCTGCTGTTTTGGTGCCATTTGAGTTGCATATGATGAACACCCTTAGAGTTCATCATAAATATGTGTAGTTGGCATATTCATAGGGTTATGACTTCAGGCTCTTGAATTTCCTAAGCCCTAGTATCCGTGTGACTAGTGACCTGGGTCCATTTTTCCTCTAAGGGGCATGATGCTGTTTTTCAGAAGATACCCAGTGGGCTGGGTTTCATTTGGACTTGTAGAAGAGATATTTTGATTTGGGTTTTATGTTTTGCCATATGAAGATGCTGGAGTCCCTATCTAAAAACAAAGAAGTCCAGCTCAGTTGGCATGGCTCAGTGGTTGAGCATCGACCTATGAACCAGGAGGTCACGGTTCGACTCAGGGCACATGTCCGGGTTGTAGGCTTGATCCCCAGTGTGGGGTGTGCAGGAGGCAGCTGATCAATGATTCTCTCTCATCATTGACATTTTTATCTCTCTTTCCCTGTCCCTTCCTCTCTGAAATCAATAAAATTATATTTAAACAAATAGAATAAATATCCTTGGATGAGGATAAAAGAAATAAAACATAAATAAAAACAAAAACAAAGAATTCCTCTTTGATCCAGACGGTGATAAGATGATTCTGTGCTCACTGCCACAACACATTCTACAATGTGGCTTCACACCCTGTACATTGCTTGTGACACTGACTCTTCTAGGTGTTCATGTTATTAACTCCACATACCCATAATAGTAGATATGAATTTCTTCGTAACTGCAGACATCACATCTTTTAGCTCGTCTATCTGGAAGAGATGGGAGGAACATTTTTGTCAGTCAATCTGCCAGTCCCCCTGCTAGTCCTCACATCAGGGAAAGCAGTCTCGGGTGCCTCTGTGTATGTGGTTTGTTTTTTTCTAGTGGAAGAAGTCTGTTACTGGGTGAGGTTATGTAGGGAGATGGGTTTCATTCTATCTCTCAGGCCTCTAATTCTTTGGGTATTTTCAGAGACCCTTCGGTAGGTTTTAATGCCTGAGGTAATTCCCAATAAATGTGTATTGGACTCTCGTTATGTTCCAGGCACTGAGGGAGGCATAGCTGTGCAACTGTGTGCCCTCAGGACAAACACTGAAGTCTGGACTGGGGAGGATTGGTTGCTGCTGAATGCTTCCCCTTTTGTGTCCTAACCAAGTCCCTCCCTGACCTGGTCCTCCCTGCTGATGCTCCATGGACCTTCCTTCCTTGCATTCCTTTCCTCCTCATGCCTATGAGCTCCTGCTGCCTACCCTTTCTACAGTCTGTTTCCTCTACCTGGCACACACTTTTGGTCTGTGTCAAACTCCTGCTCCTCCTTCAAAGCTGAGTTCAGGCATCATTTTTTTTCAGTGAACCCACTTCTGCCTCCCAGTTGGTTCTCCTCCACCGTATTCTTCATGCTCAGCTATTTGCATAAATGTCCCTGTCAGGTAGGTGGTTACATGAGGCCAAAGACCAGGCCTTCTATGTTCCTTTCACTTCACACAGCCTGGCATAGCACATGCCTCCCCACTAACAATGAGATGAAAGAACTCTGGGCTTTGCATTGTGACTCCCAGAGTTTGCCTCTTGACAGACCCCTCAACCCCCATTATCTCAGGACTGACATATAGGACACAGACAGTTCACACATAGTGACAAGGTTGTTCACCTCAGTGCCCATTGTGTGCTTCCACCCAATGTGTGGTTATCAGTCCCTTAATGATTTGGCTTATTTATTCTCGTAATCTGTCTCTGTCTTTCCACTTCAATGAGAGGGTCACTCCTGGGGTTAGGGAGTTGCATTTTTAGAGCTGGGCTCATAGTGGCGCTCACTAAATGTTTGTTGGACGATGCTGTGTATGAACATGTGCAAGGTCAAATGTGTTAAGTATGGGGTTGGTTGGTGAATTGTCCGTGAGTTTCCACCCCTGTGTTTGGAGCCTGGTCAACTGGGTGCTACCCTCACTCTTCCCACTTCCCTATCCTCCAAGCTCTCCTCTGGTGATCCATGCGCTTGCTCAGGAGGACATGGTGAAAAACCTCTGATGGAAAAGGTGAGGCCGTGGGAGGCTGGCATGTTTTTTAAGAAACTCCCATGAGCCGAAGAAAGATTAGAATCTAGATAATCTTTTCATTCTTTCAGTGGACCAATCCCAAGACAGAATGATCCATCCCACTAAAAAAGCACGGATTTTGGGTTTTCACTAGGGTGACTGACTGATGTGGTGCCGTGGCAATGGGTTTAGGACTGACTTTAGGAGTTCCCCAGGGAGGGCCTGGGCTGGAGCTCGCAGCCGTGCTCCACACTGCGTCTGTGACCTGGTCTGTGTGACCGTTCCCTTTCCAGAGTCCCTGTGTCACTAAGTGTCTGGGTTTAAAACAATTTATCACGCATCTTAGATAAATATTTTGAAAATCTAATCAACTTACAGCCTCAGGGGGGTTCGTGCTGTGTTCAAGTCTGTCAGGAAACAAAGTACAAGGAAAAATTATTTTCAAATAAAAAATATTAACTAATTCTAACACATAGAGTTTAAGTATTAGCTCAGCCCCTTATTAAAGTAACTTATAAAGTTTCAAACACAGAAGGATCAAATTTAAGGTGAATGCAGCATGTAGGTAAGACTTTGTTCTGAGTTCTCTGTAATGATCCAAGTATTTACCAAGGACCTTGTCTATTATTCTTCTCATGTGATCTGAATAGAGTTCTGAACAGCTTCCTATACTGACAAGTGTCAAGAGGAGTTTTCAGTAATAGACAGTACCTTACAATCTTGATGTTTGATACCAATTTTCCATTTAAAATCTTGCACTTATAGGAGATGAGTATCTTCTGCATTAATATAAAACAAACGAGTTAAAAATAATGCCTTGACCAGGATACTTAGAAAATATGACCAACAAGGCCACAGGTCAGAACTAGAGTGGAGACAACCTGTTTATCCTCCCCTGGTGGCTGAGCCCACCCCCCTGGTTGATGCCCCTTGTCTTAGGGTCACCCAGGCCCTCAGGGTTATGGTGGTAATTCCCCCCCCCCCCCCCCATCAAACACTCTTTGTGATGGAATCCTGATTTGTTACTACTCAGCACTCACCGTTTGCCCTTGGGCAAAGCTCTCACCATCCTTATCCACATCGACCCAGTAGATGGCTCGGACTTGGTTGTCTGGCAGGCTGCTATAGATTATTTTGGTGATGTATGCACTCAGGTTATTCATCTGTTGTAAAGAAGTCATCATTTAGAGTGTGGAGAGAAGAAGAAGGACCGCAGAATGTTGCATTATGAAACACCCATGCTTCATTCAGTTCACTTATTCAAATATTTATTGATCCTGTAATATGAGTTAGTCACCTAGCCAGGTGCTGGCATGGCTGATCTAAACACAGGACAGGGCCTAATTTCAGACCTTGCCATTTATCTCTTTTTCTTTCTCAGAAGCACAGTGGTGCATATAACAGATAAAATTTTACTTTTCTATTACTTCTCATTCAATTTAAAGCATGTTTTTTTTCCTTAAAAAAAAATGTTTTTATTGATTCCAGAGAGGAAGGGAGGGGGAAAGAGAGATAGAAACATCAATGATGAGAGAGAATCATTGATGGGCTACCTCCTGAATGAGCCCGCAACCCAGGCATAGCCCTGACCAGGAATCGAACCTGCGATCCTTCAGTTCACAGGCTGACACTCTGTCCACTGAGCAAACTGGCGAGGGCTAAAGCCTGTTTATTTCTATGCTCTAGTGGCAGATAACTCTGTATTTGATTATTTTGGGAGGCTTTGTTAAGGATACATTGTACATTGCTTGAAACAGAGCCTGGCACATCGACAGTACTCAGTGATTATTATCTATATATATAAAAGCCTAAGCGACCTAACAACCGAACAACCAGTCAACTGGTCATTATGATGCGCACTGACCACTAGGGGGCAGACCCTCAATGCAGTAGCTGCCCCCTGTTGGTCAGTGCACTCCCACAGTCAGCGCCTCTCAGCTGACTGATGGGCACCAGACACAGGGCTCACAGCTGGTGAGCACTGCTGTGGTGGTGCAAGCCTCTCCTGATCAGGACTGACTGGGTCAGGGTCGGGATGAGTGGGAGTGGCAGGCAGGAGCAGCCGGTTGCATTGGACTGTAGGTTTGGGCCGGATCCCCGCAGGCCATGCCGAGGGACCCCACTGGTGCATGAATCCATGCACCAGGCCTCTAGGTTTTGTTTTAACTAATGACTACTACTATTCCTTCTATCACTGAGAGCAATTGAATACCTCACAGGAGGGGATAAACCCACTCCCTTGCTCATGCTGTAACTGTTGGTAAATTACTTCACTCACGCTGGTCATCTGCGAAATGTGAATAAGGATCACTATTTCCCAGATGTGTTGTGAGGATGAAGTGTCATTAATTATGTAAAGATAACTGGCTGTGTACCTGGCACATAGAATGTACTCAGAAAGCATTTGTCCTCCAGTGCCCTTGCTCCCTGCTTTCTTTGATGTAAATGGGATCCACTTAGACGATCCAAAAGGAAAATGTGTATCCCATTTCCTCATATCTGTCTCTCAAAGAATGTCCCAGAAGCCATTTCTATCTTCTCAGGCTTAGAGGTTGGTAGACTAGGCTTAAGCAAAGAGGAGAGTGGTGCCAGGGGCCGTGTGGATGACGCTTACCTGGACAGGGCTCTGCTTGGCACTGAGGGTGACGATCTCCCTGAGCATTGTGTTAGACATGGTTATGGCAATGTTGGCATTTTTAGGATTTGGAGAAAGGGGGCTTCCAGGCAGAAGGACTTCACTGTTGAAGGAGGCCTAGAGAGAGAACAACAGAAAATCAGCATGCTATCATGTGAGGCTAACATCAATTTCTCTGCCTTTGGAGGCCCAGCTGGGATGTTGAGGAGTGAGGTGGCCCCATGTGAGCACTGCAGTGGATGAGCATGAGGACAAAGAGCAGTAGACCTCCCAGCCTCTGTGCTGAGGGATATGGGGAGTCGTGAGGTTTGTGGAGACTGGAGACAGGACCTCCTTTGAAACAAGGAACCATTGCTTTTCTTCAGCTGATTATCCCTCATACCGTGTGGCTCAGGCCCCCAGACCTCTGATTTTCCAACAGAAGCCACAAATCCTCTTTTTTTTCCAGATAAATTCCCCCATCTAAGTGTTGATAGTTCCTACCATTTTTTTTTTTTTTTTTTTACATGTTCTCCCAGCTTGGAATGGCCTCCTTGTTAAGCTCAAGGCCCATCTTGTTTATAAAACCGTTTAATAGATATTCTGGCCTCCATTGAATAGTTACATCTCATATGCATTTTCCCCTCTGCTTATAAAATTCAAATTCCACATGGCAGGAAATTTGAAAAGTTCAGAGAAGTATGAAGAAGGGAAAAGAGATTCTGTTGTTGGCATACTTAATATCATTTTCATTTTACTTAAAAAATTAACAGTTTCTTAAGTATTTCTGTGAATCGTTAAAAATTTTGAAAAATTTCAAATGATCTCATATTCAGCTCAATTACTTTCTTTTTGTTCCTTTCTAGTTTTTTTAATCCTTTTTTATCGTTAATATTTATATTTATTTGTACTTAAATATATATGCACTTAGGGTGCTTATACAGGTGAATTCCCAGAAGTGGAGCTAAGTGGGTCACAAAAACCTTGCCCTCCTTCAGTACTCTGTGTGACCTGTTTTGTGTTCCCAGGTGGTTGAGATGGGTAGATGGGGTGAGTTGGCCCTTTTATTTTTCTTGCATATTTTCTATTGAGTGTCTGGACCTGTGCTTGCCACATCCTACTGGTCAACAAATGGTTGCATAGGTGGAATGCCTGTCAGGCATTGTACATTGGACTTAAATGGAAGGGCAACCTGGCTGACCCCCATGGCAGATGCTCAGGTGTTGTTGTGGAAGCCTGGAGATTCACCCCATGGTCAAGGTCTGGGATCTGAGAGGGGGTGAAGGCGGGCTTGTCATGTCATTGGAGTGTATTTGTGAGATCAAGGATGTTTCCAGCTTTCCTGCAGAATTTATCTTAGGAGCAAACAACACTTACACAGTAGAGGGTTGAAAGACCTTCTTCAGATAGCTGGAAACTTTTAACTTGGTACTCGAACAAGCCGGTAGCTGCAGGAGAGAAGAGAGAACCTAGAGGGACCCGACAGACCCCTAATGGGTGTGGGGCCCTGGGTTCTCTGCCTGGCTCTGCCCTCCAGATGGGGGACCAGGGTGACACCATCCTTTCCTTCAGTCCCACACAGAAAGCTGGTGCCAGTCTGGCTTCTTCTCATGAGTCTAGGAGGAAGCTGCAGGGAGGAAGGTGTCATGAGGACCCAGCCCTGCCCCTGCTGTGCTGGAACCTCTGTGCGGGGGGAGGAAAAGGCTTGCTGCCCGGGTCCCATGCTTTGTCTACCTCGCAACATGACAAGTATCACCAATTTCGTACATTGGCTGTCTTGATGGCAGCTGCCTGACAAAGTCCCGTTATCCCATACCTTAGGTATGTAAAGGGATATTAAGAGGAATTTCTGCCTCTCAGCCTCCCTGGTGTGAGGGCCTAGGACTGATGCTTGTTCAGACTCCATGCATATGTGCACTTTGCAAAACAATCTAGGCTTGGGAGCTACCACCCAGCCTCAAGGGGGCTTTTTGTCCTTTATGGCCTGATAACGAGTCTCAGTAATTTGGAGAAGCAAGTAAGCTGCCACACTGTGTGCCCTGAGCGTGCTGAGGAGTTGGTTGGGTGCTTGGAGGTACCCGGTGTTGCAGCTCACAGCCCCATCTCCTGTCTGTCACCCAACGGGATTCCTATGGGGCTTGGCCATCTCCCTGCATTGACCTGGGCAGCCCCCGGGAAGTCAGGTGTTTGTACTCACAGTTGTTGCATTCGCTGAAATCACTGAGATCAATGTCACACGATGCTGATTCTTTGGTCTGTGAATTAACCACCAGTTAGTTTTGCGAGGACAAGCAGCAGTCCCACCCACCTCCACCCCCAGCTCCTCTTCTCCTTCTTCCCTCTTTACTTCCCTTCTCCCTCTTCTGTTTCCTGGCCTTCTTTTGGCAGAACCCATCCTCTCCCCCTATCCCGCCAGCTTGAGGCGTTGTCCTATGCCGCTGCTGGGGTCAGAGGGAAGGTTGCATCCCCTAGCCCCTGGACTCCTGAAGGCCGATGTGTCCTCCCCACGTCTCTCCCGGCAGCAGGCCATGTCTGAGGAAAGGCTGCTTCCTGTCTCCCCACACATGACCCAGACCTTTGTGTGGTGCCCGCCCCTTTCCTGTGACTCACCTTCTCCTTCAAGGCAACTGTCAGCAGTTGCGAAATGACATCATCCAAGGGCAGAGGAAGAGGGAGAGGCACAATATCTGTGACCCTGGGAAGAGACACGGGGAGAGCTGTGTGAGTTTGCATTTCTGGATTTTGTCCGACATTGGAGAGAACTCATCTATTGATGATACAGCTGCAGTGATGTCCTGCTGCTTACAATTTGCAACCATCTGAGCCCTCTCACTTTCAGTTATAGTCATGAAGGGAGAAGTGAGGATAGCTGGGAAAATCATCAAAGCTGGACATTTGACCCAGTGTTTCACATGGATGAAATTACCCTTCAGTCTGCCGGCATGGGTCAATAATTGAGTGTCCACCTATGAACCAGGAGGTCACAGTTTGATTCCTGGTCAGGGTACATGCCCCGGTGGTGGGCTTCATCCCCAGTGTGGGGCCTGCAGGAGGCAGATGGTCAATGATTCTCTCTCATCATTGATGTTTCTCTCTCTCTTTTCCTCTCCCTACCTCTCTGAATAATTTTTAAAAAAATATATTTTATTGATTTCTTACAGAGAGGAAGGGAGAGAGATAGAGAGTTAGAAACATCAATGAGAGAGAGCCACCGATCAGCTGCCTCCTGCACACCCCCTTCCGGGGACGTGCCTGCAACCAATGTACATGCCCTCGACCAGAATCGAACCCGGGACCCTTCAGTCCGCAGACCGACGCTCTACCACTGAGCCAAACCGGCTTTGGCTCTGAATAATTTTTTAAAAAAGTATTGAATAAAAGGAGAAATTATCCATCAGATACTGTGCACTTTGATGAGTAGGTTTTTCTGGGGCTTTACTAATTAGTATTGGGTATAAAAGTTAATAATTGAAAAAAAAAACCCCATTATTTGATAAGGAACTGGTTAAATAAATTATAGTGCATCCCCATAATGAAGCTCTAGGTAGATTTAACATAAAAAACATTCTGGCACACAGGCCTATTGATCCAAAAATGAGGAAAATGGTCTCACGTACGTCCTCACCAACTGAAGGCACACTTTCGTAGCCTTGATGACCTTGTCCTGGACTTGGAAGCTGACACATTGGGTGTTGTTTGTGGAAACACCAATTTTCAGAGTCACATCGCCACTTATTTGAAATCCCAGTATGCTGATTACAGGTCCTAACAGGCTGTGGAGAACAAGATAGAGGTGAAACCAGACCTGGTGGCAAGAGGTTGCTTAGCCAAAGTGATAGGCATTTTGGGAGTCAGCCTCATGAATTTGTCCAGGTTATTGGAGAGAGGGAAAGTTTGGTGCTTTCTAATGAGCATGACCCATGGTTGAACATCCCCTGTAGAAAGGACTCAGAGGCTGGCATTCCATAGTCATTGGAAAATCTCTCTCCTGACCAAACTTCAGGAAGTCGTTTTTCTTTCTTTCTGAAGGCACTAAGGCTACTTGTAACTGGATGCTCATTACAGGTTCACTTTTGTGCCCAGCACCCCAGCTGTCTATGGTGTGAGTGACAGCGTAAGAAAATCCCACCATTTACCACACCTGCTCTTATTAACGTCACTTGCTCTGAAGAAGGTGAATGGCTCCTCCTACCACTGCTCATTGTGTTGGTCACAGACATGGGCTGTGGAGGCAGAATGCCTGGATTTAAGTGTTGTCACTGCCACATTTCAGCTGTGTGACATTGAGCAAGGTTCATAACCAGTTTGTGGGTCACAGCTGGTTTCCCAATGTTGAGACAGGGCTGCTTTCTTGATGAGGTTGTCAAGAGGTTTTGGAAGTTGAGAGTGCCTCACTTAGGTGCCTGAATGGAGCTCGGTCAGTGAGAAGTATCAGTGCCGAGGGTTAGTCCAAGAGTCCTCTTCTCCCAGGGGGGTTCCTGCCCTTCTCATGCCTTTCTGTGTGCCCTGGGCCTGTCCTGTGAACGTGTTCCTCTCCCACATGTGGACTCTCCCCGAGGACAGGGCCCACTTTTAGTTGCTCCCTCTGTGCCCAGCATGAGGTCTGGTACAGAGTAGTGCATGTTAGGTGGATGAATGGACTTGAGCATGCATGCATGTTTCCATTGTTAGCTTCTGGAGAGCAATCAACCATCTCTGTCTCCCCCAACTGCCTAGGCCAGTGTTTGTGAGAGTGGGCTGTTTCTCTCTGGAGAGTGCAGATGGTTTGGAAGCTACACTTCCCATGAACCCAGTGTGGTCAGTAAGAGGTGCCCTCTGTGGTTTCTCTCTACATTGGCCATCTGTAGAAATGTGCATGTTTTACAAGGAATTTGGATTTCTGGCTTTGTTTACACTCTTTGAAGATGGGGTCATTATCCCACCTTGAGGTCATTATCCCACCTTGGTCCTCTGGGCTGAGGAGAGGGGCTAATTTGCTACCTAATTTGTCCCACTCTCAGACATCCTGCCTTACTCTGTGTTGTCCCTGCCCAGCTCTTGGACATTGGATATTAAGGACCTGGTCCAGGGCAACTCAGTTGACTGATTTGGAGACAGACTCACCCTTTTCCACCTATGAAGGCAGTAGTTGCAGCTTGAACAAGGATCTCATCATCTGCCATGGTCAGCGTCATGCTCTCCACAGTTGCTTTTTGAACCTCTAACCTGCAAAATGACAGCATCCAGGGTCAGTCCTGACTCAAGGAATCAGTCTGAGCAGCAGGAGAAATGCCTTTGAAGCAGCCAACTAACAACCTACCAACCCACCCATCCCCCGGATGGCCCAGTCCTGTTAGCTACCCAGTTCCTTAAGCTCAAGAAATCTTGTTCATATTCCCTCCCTATCCCTCCACCCCCAAAGACACAGAGCTGGAATATTGCTTTGGGAAGATATGGCTGTCTCCATGGGTTTGTAGGAGGTTGAGCTTCAGAATCCCCAAACATCACTTTTCTCTTGTGCCATACCTTAGGGTCAAGGAAGCACTTACCCTATCAAGAGGTCTTTTACGTTAATATTTCCCAGCACACCCGAGAGTGTATCGCTGATGCCACTTGGCACCACACTCTTGAGTACGCCATCGGTGGATTCTGTGAGCTCGCCCACTGTGTTGAGCACACCACCCAGGGGCAGGGGGAGATTTGAGAGAAGAGAAGAGTCCTGGTCAGCTTTTTTTGCAGGATCCTTCTCCACAGTGTTGGGCAGTAGGCCGCCCAGGGCCCCTTGGGCCAAGGGTAGCAGGTTGCTGACTGCATCAGTGGCTTTTGAGAGCGAGGACAGTGGTGACTTTGAGGACTTGCTGTTGCTCCCCTGGCCCAGGACACCACCAAGGCCACTGTCGCCAAGGATGTTGAGGGCAGAAGAGAGATCTAACAGAGACAGCACATCCAGGTTGGCCACTGTGTCTAACACTGTGCCAAGCACACCGGCCAGATCCACATCCGCACACATGAGCAGCTTCTCAATCTGTGGTGGCAGGGTGGTGTTCAGATCTGAAAATGGTGAAGAGATATTTTCCTATTGTTAGCTGCATAGCTAGTTCAGCCAGAGGAACACCCCCACTGGAGAGCCAGCACTGAGGAATGGTGGGACCCATAGGTACTTTATATCCTGTCTCCTAGACATATCAAACCCTGCTTCTGCTCACCCTGTGGATAGCATGGTGACAGAGCAATATACCAGTTACTTTTCAAAAGTTAATATTTAATAGCACCTCGCTGAGGGTAGCCTTGTTTGAGTATGTTATTCTGAAGTGACTTGGGCATGTTTAGTGTTTGAGCCAGTAGTTTGGAATTTAATGTAGGGCAGGCTCTGCCCCTGAAGGCTGAGTGTTCTGAGCCCCAGTCTCTGCAGCTGTCTATGGGTACATGAAAGAACCTACAGCATGGGTCATCGGGTGCAGGGTGAAATGAGTGATTGCCATTTGAAATGCTGAGTAGGACAGGAGGCAGCTGAGGGAAGTGGTGGTGAAGCTGAGAGATCTGAAATTTTCTGTCCTCCATCTGGGCGAGTCTGTGCAGGTCCCTTCCCTTCTGTAGGCCTCCTTTCCCCTTGTGGGTCATGGGAGGTCCAGCTACCTTTGACGGGCTGCCTCAATAGACCTCCTGCATCTGCTCTGCAGCATCCTCCTGCATCATTATCATCAGGGAGGAGGAGGCGCTAACCATAGGTTTGCCTCCACCCTGAACAGAAGCAAGTCAGCGAGAACTTGAATCCTAGAAGACGGTGTGGAAGGGAAGGAGGGTCAGGAGCCAAGTAGCAGAGCTGTGAAGTCACAGGGTCCTATCCTATCGTGCTGCTCTTGATGGCTGGAAAAAGGAACTCAGAAGAGCTATCTCACCTGGATGACAATCAACCTTGGCTGCCTAGCACGAAAGTGAACTGGACTGAGGGACAAGATTCTTGTCCCCATAGAGTAGCAGGAGAAAGAAGTCTGTTAGGACCTGCCCCTGTGAAGCTTTGAGGCCATGGCTTTTGGGGCCTTGCTGCTGCTTCCCATGCCCAGGGCTCTGCAGTCTGGAGGGCCTTTGCCTGTGTGGGGTGATGTGGACGTACCACCAGCCCAGATATGTGTCCCAGAGAATTTGTTGCGCATGTGAACCTTCAGACCCACACAAGAGTGTTTCGGTCAGCATTGCTCAGAGTAGCTCACAATGGGGCAAGAACAAAGTTGATGTAAATCATGGAGGATTCATTAGGTAGAATATTTCAGTGAAAACTAATGGGCTAATATTTCTCATTATAACATGGATGAATCACCTTAGAAACATAAGTGTGTGACAATGCAAGCTGGCCACCTTTGTGGAAACTTTATAACATATAGTGCAAACTTTTAATTTGATTGAGAAAGAGTAGCCATGTGTTGTAAAATATAAAAAATGGCTCGGGAAGAGTAATCAGGCCCAAGGCCTCTTCTGGAAGGGAGAGGGGAGGAGGGAAGGATGTGCAGCCCAGTTAGAGTTGTGGGGCCTGCAACCCTGTGCCTGCTTTTGTTCTTAATGCAGATTTGGTTACAAAGGTGCTTGCTCTGTATATCTTCTTGGTTTTTGTATAGTTGACAATGAAATTAACCATCACCATCACCACCATATACTGCTTGATGAGTACACAGTTGCCCTTCATACCACTGTCTGAACTTTTTTGTACATTTGAAATACTTTATAACAAGGTAGGATGGTCAGAAGAGTGAGGCATATATTCCTAGTGGTGGGTGAGCTGTGAGGGTGGGCACTATGATCAGGAGGCAGTTGCCGTGTGTCTCTCTGTCACCCTGTCCTGTCATGCTGGAAGGCCAGCTTACGTTTCTGAAGGCTGGCAAGAGTAGCCATGAGGACTTTCCTTCTTGCATTTGTTTGATGATGAGTCCTATTCCCTTCTTGTTCTCAAAGGGTGTCTCTTCCAGTTCCTGACCCCTCTGTCTTCTGATCCTGAGAGAATACTGCGGGACAGAATTTCACATCTCCTAGAGGAAGCTGAGACTCAGGGAGGGGGTGACACAGGAGCTTGGTGAGCACAAATCTGGACAAGGAGTTTGGACCCGCATTTCTTAGGTCCTGGCTCCTGGTCAAGCAGGTTGATGCTCTAAGCACCTATGGGTGTCTGTACCGAGCTCTGCGGTCCAGCATTAGAAGCTGTGAGACTTCCTGACAGTGTCCAGGTGGCAAGAGTCATAAGAAAAGGCAGGCAAATGGAGAGGTTGCTGGACCCAAGAGCTCCCTTCTCCAAGCTTGCTTTGACATGTTCTACCCCATGTGTGGACCAGCAGCCTCAGCATCATTTTGGTCATATTAGAAAACCTGTACCACTGTGATTCTGATACCACCTCCTCTTTGAAAACCACCTGTTCAAAAGGTGTAAGCAGCCTTAGAAATGAGAAGCATGTGTGGGTGAAACAGTTCTTACTTACAGTCATCGAGTATGCTGCTGGACATGAAGTACTTGGCCACAGGGATACAGCTAGGATTTGAAGTCCCCGGTAGGTTTTTTACGGATGAAGACCCTCTTGGAGTTGGTAGAGATCTGCGGAGCTGTCCAGGTAGTAGAAAGGGTCTGTCGACAGGAAGTTTTCCCAGCAGTGAAGGTGGGGTCAGCAGGTCAAGCGCGTCTGCCTGGACAGCCAGGGTGAGGGCCAAGGCCCAGAGGCTTATCATCTTGGTGGCTGATATCTGCAAAGGAGGGCTTCGTCAGACACCACATTCCCAGTGGACCATAGGGCTGCCAGTATGTTTGTATTGGATGTACACACAAGATCCTACCTCATTGCAAGGGTGCTATTCACATTGCAGATATTGTATGCATACTGTATTCATGGGACAACGTCCTAGCATATGGCAGTCAATGTTTGGAGGAAGGGCCTCTTTTTCATTTCTATACACCTGTGCATAAAGATGTCTGTGGGCTGGGGGAACCCTTTGGGTACAGGCCACGCTCTTACTGTAGGCTTTCTGAGTAGCGCCCCACATCCTCCTGCCAGTCCTCTTGACACAAACATCCTTGGAGTGGTCTGAGTTACCATATGAGTATTGGAGATTTTTGAATTCTCCAGCTATAAATGCTATGTCTCCAGTAGTGGACAAGTCCCTGCTTCTGGTCAAGTAATGGATAGCAGTGTCCTTGTTGGTGTGAGCTTACAAGTGCCATCCCTTTGTGAAGTGTAAATGGATATCAGCTGCTTTAAATTCTCTGCACAACCCTGAGAGGGAAGGCTTGAGTCCCCTTTATTCAAATGGTGAAAATTGTATAGCGCCAGCAATTATGCTCGCCTGTGCCCATTGTCCAGCCCCCTGGTAATTATCATGGGCAGGACTAAATCACCCCGTCAACCATTCCCAGGCTTGGCATTCTTCACCCTTCTGGTATTTGGGCTGCCTTGGCAATTTAATTCAGTTTGCAGAGGCCAGAGGCATCCCCTTGTGAGTGAGACCATTTAAGGGCTACTCTGTCTTTCGAGGCCTGTTCTTCTGTTTCAGGAGAGCACTGGTCTGGTTTGATGGTGGCATGAGCCAGTTCATGCCATTGTATTAGTACTCAGCACAAGCAGGCTCCCAGGGTGGAGTGAATGATGGAGTTAACCCGGGAATCCACCTTCTGTGGCCTCTTCTGTGTGCAGGGCAATGGGTGATCCTATTGGCCACAGGTCACATGGCCTCTTCCTTTTGGCTGGGGTTGAGCATCCATAGCTGATGTGATTGTATAAATGTGTAAGTCTCAACTCTACCTCTGCTGGTTGGGATGTGTCTGTACATATATCCTTATTGAGTACTGGTCAGTGTTTGTACTTGTTACTGTGCTAACATCTGCAACATCTCATGCAATCCTCCCGGCAAGTCCAGGCACCAGATATTATTACTGCTGTTTCCAGCTGGAGGCAGAGAGCTGGGTTCCCTCCCAGACAGGAAAGCCCCCCTTGACTCTGAGCTCAGCTGCTCTCTCAGTGGGATCACTTCCTTTCCTGGCTGTCAGATTCCTCCCTTACCATGATTCTCAAAGTCTGGCTGTCACTGAGAATCATGGGTAAAACGGAGGCTTGTGTCTTAGGGCGTTTTCTCTCTGTGAAGCAAGTAGACTTTGGAATTTCTCTCTGTTTGGATTTTTTTCTCCATACAAGTTTAAAAAATCAGGCTCGGGGACCTCTGTTCTCGCCATGGGTAGGTGGGCATTGCCCAACTCAAGCTGCCTGCCATTTACCAGCATCATCAGCAGAATCGCTATTGCAGAAACGTTGGGGAGGACATAATCAGAAGCCAATGCCAATCCTTCACATTGAACACATTAGGTGTTATGAAAAAAAATCACCACATTTTCATTATTTTTCTGATTTTACCCTCACCTGTGTGAAATTAGCCTTTACTGTCTCAGGTGACATGTAAGTGTCCTCTGAGGAAAGAGTAATAAAATTCTGTGCCTGTGACCGAGTTGATGGCAATATTGTCAGACATCGTCTTTAGTGGGGCCCTTGGAGAGTCCCAGAACAAATCCCCCTTTTCTAAAAATTGTGACACCTACTGAGCTTGGCAGAGGGCTGTGTGGCTCAGTAGGGAGGGGCTGAAGAGATTCTAAATGCAGACCCCTCGTTTATCGTCCTCTGATGAACTGCCCTAGTTTGTTTCCGCCTCTGAATTTCCACCCGTTCTTTTGTGAACTTGATTTAGAGTTCTTACCTTGCCCAGTGTCGATGAGTCCGTGTTGACGGGAGATCTGTTCCGGAAGCTGCCTGTCCTCCTGCTATTGCTGGGACTGTCAGACGGAAAGGCGTACCCCACATTTATAGACCAGTGTCTCCAGGGAGAGTGATCAGACATGAAGGGACGCCATTCAAGTGTGCTGATAAGGGAGGCGTGATACAGGCTGATTTCCAAGATCAGCACCTGCTAATGGTCGTGACATTTGTCAGTGCCTTTCTCAGAGATGTTCATGGTGTCTGGAAATTTTTCAGAGGGGTGAGCCCGACCAGGTACTTACTCCACCATATTTTAAATCTTCAAAGGCCTATTATCCCTGAGTCATGTGGGTGGTGGTTGAATGGCAGAGAACAGGTGGCAACTTACTGAGAGCTCTTTAGTAAAGGTGCCAGTGCTGTACCCTGTCCAAGGTTGGCATTCAGCATTGAGTGACTGACTGAAGAATGGGGACTTGCGGGAGAGGGCATGGGGTCCCTTTGGACAGGGTATCTCTCTGTTAAGTGACATTTTATATCAGGTCTGTGCAATGGGAAGAATCCAAACATACTAAGATTTAGGAATAAAGTGATGGATGCAGGCGGATTGGAAAGTACACAGTGTCTGAAGTGGGTGATGGCCTGAATGCAGGCCTGGGGATTGTAAGCATGGCTGTTACATAAATGGCTCAGCCCCCGTTCCTTTCCCAGAGTGCCTCTGGAATGAGAGTGAAATGTTTTCAGATGTCTGCTGTCCTTTCATTGCTATTTTAGAAATTTCAATCTCCACATGAGGCTTCCTCTCACCTGTTCCTTATTTAATGGCTCCCAAAATTCTAGAGCCCCTTCTCTGGGCCTCAGGCTTTCCCCTATTTCAGAGGTTGTTCTCAGCCATCTGTTCAGTTCCTACCCCTAGGATTTTGTGCATCCTGCCACCGTCTTGCTGTGTGGTGTATCACAGCAAGAGTGTGGGAGAGGGAGATGATTTTGACAGAGAGCGTGGCTAATGTCTGCTTCTGCTCACTTGAAGTGGGGGCATTGGTTTGGGTTCCTGCCTTCAAGCAGGCTCAGCATGCTTGCATGCCTGGCCTTTGCCAACCCCACTGCGGTTCTCAAACTGTGAACCTCAAGTGCAGTTTTGGTTGCCAAAGGCCCCATTTTGGGATTTGCTGAAATGTCAGATGCATAGAGCAAACAATAGTTGACCTTTTCCCAGAGACTAAGACCATGGGTTTTACAAATGATGATAAGGAGGACAAAATCCAACTGTCCTGGATCTTATTTTCCTTGGACATTAGAGACAAAGTGAGTGATCCTTCAGTTGAAATTCATGACACCCACTAATGGGTGTGGCCGTTGGTTTTGCTAATGGTTTCTCTGGACCCAAGGAATGAACCCTTCTCCAGACATGGCATGGAGGGACACATCCGGGATGTAGCCTTTGAAGGCCCCTTGGGGCTTCCTGGTTCTTTGTCTTTCTCTCTCCTCAGCCCCAGGAGGTGGGGCAGCCCTTGACTTCTGCTAATCCAGGACCCACCTGAGCGGCTGCTCTGAAGGTGGCTTAGCAGGCTGAGCACTAGGGCTCCCTTGCTGTCAAGCCCTAAGTGCTAAGTGATTTGACCTGCTGACTCTTGAAAGGGAGGGTCCTTTCAAGGCTGGCCCTGGCCTTGCTGAATCACAGCTGCTGGTGATAATGCAGATACCAGTTCTTTAAAAAAAAAAAAAAAAAAAAAAAAAAAAAAAATATATATATATATATATATATATATATATATATATATATATATATCTGTGTATATATATATATATATATATATATATATATATATATATATAATTGATTTTTTACAGAGAGGAAGAGAGAGGGATAGAGAGTTAGAAACATCGATGAGAGAGAATCATCGATCAGCTGCCTCCTGCACACCGGCTACTGGGGATGTGGCCATAACCAAGGTACATGCCCTTAACCGGAATCGAACCTGGGATACCTTTCAGTCCGCAGGCCGACACTCTATCCACTGAGCCAAACCAGTTTTGGCCAGATACTAGTTCTTAATTGCCTCTGGGTGAAGGTGTCACCATAGGCCCAGCTGATCTGGGGGTGTCCTGGTGACAGAGGCATCAGAGTTTTGACCTTTTTTTGGTGTTTTTTTTGTTTAGTGAAATGCACACATGTGTGTACACATTTTTACTTTGTCTGTGCATATGCTTGTCTGTGACTCTCCAGGTCCCTCAGCAGTCTTTTCAGCACTCCTGCCTTGGTTTCCTTCTCTGGTGTAATCAGCCTCAGATCTTTGTTGGTATTAGGAGTTCACAGGGCCTCTAGCAGCAAATAAATCTGTGTTCCCAATTTCTCTGGAGTTTTGTGTAAACTTTGGGTTAATATTTATTTCTAAGGTTACACATCTCTCATAAGATTTAAAAAAAAATTAAATTCTTTATTTTTTATAGTATTACATAAGTCTCCTGTTTCCCCCATTGACCTCTCCCCAGCAGCCCTCATTCCCCAGCACATTTCTCCCCTTCCCCCATCTGTGTCCATTGGTTTTGCTCATATGCATGTATACAAGTTCTTTGGTTGATCTCTTACCCCCTCACCCCTTGCCTTCCTCATAGGTTGGACAGTCTGTTCAATGCTTCTGTGTCTCTGGATCTATTTTTGTTCATCAGTTTATGTTATTCATTATATTCCACAAATGAGTGAGATCATATGATATTTATCTTTCTCTCATGAGATTTAAATGAGTCTTGTGTTTTATTAAAGGTGATGAGCCAATGTTTTGGGGAAGACAGAGTTTCTGTGTGCAGGATTTGGGGCCAGACAGATGTGTGCGTAAATCTTGGTTCAATGTGTGGGGCCTTGGAACATTATCTAATAATTTTCTCTTTTTTAGTTTCCTCATCCATAAAGTATATAAGCGACAGTCATAACTGAAACAACCAAACAGATGACCGAACAGGCTGTATGGAGCGACTAGGTTGGCAGGAGGGTCAGTGAAGGCCAACCAAATGACTGAGCAGCAGGCTGCGTGGGACAACCAGGCTGGCCAGGGTGGCAGTTGGGGGTGACCAGGCTGGTAGGGGGGAAGTTAGGGGTGATCAGGCAGGCAGAGAGGTGAGCAGTTAAGAGCCAGTGGTCCTGGATTGTGAAAGGGATGTCTGACTGCCAGTGAATCAGGCCTAAACCCACAGTCGGACATCCCCTGTGGGGCTCAAATTGGAGTGGGTGTAGTCTGGACTGAGGGGACCCTGCCCAATGCATGAATTTCATGCACCAAGACTCTAGTAGATAATATTGTCCCTATCATAGGGTTGTCATGATGATTAAAGCAATTAACATATGTTTGGCATATGTGGGTATTCTATAATTTACTGTCGTCATCATTAATATTACCTACCATTGGTATTTTTGATTGTTTTGTACCGTTCTCTCAGATTTTATACCATTTCCCTATCAATATGGTGTACCCAGATTTTGGCAACTATTATACCTTGTTTACAACAAGAAAATACAATGTTTTGCTTATGCTTCTTTACCCTCAAAACATATCCTTTCCAGTGCTTTCACCAGTTTGAAGGCAGATATAGAGACTTTGCAAGGCCAACATGCAGGGCTGTCCTACCCTCTAGCTCAGAGACCCACTTGGGAGCTGCTGGTTGGGGATATTTTTTCTTCAATGCAGGGCCTGTGGTTCATATTTATTTATTTACTTTTGCTTTAATTTATTTTATTGATTTTTTACGGAGAGAAAGGGAGAAGGATAGAGAGTTAGAAACATTGATCAGCTGCCTCCTGCACACCCTCAACTGGGGATGTGCCCGCAACCAAGGTACATGCCCTTGACCAGAATCGAACCTGGGACCTTGCAGTCTGCAGGCTAACACTCTATCCACTGAGCCAAACCGGTTTCGGCCTGTGGCTCATATTTAAAAACAGGTCCTGAGTCAAGTAGTGAATCTACACCATCATTTACTCTGAACGCCAACCTCCTCCTACAGGACAGGGTCTCTGCACCAATCCTTGGTGCCCCTCCGTGGTGTGGGCTCCATGGTGGAAATCTGGCGCTTAGGAGGGCTTTGCCTATAACTCTTCCATTTTCCCAAGGCCAGCTGGGGTTACCGAGGGAGCCGGACACTAGTTCATTCCCAAGGCAGAGTCCATCATAAGCTCCCACTCTTTCTGTGGTGGGGATTTTAGGACAATCCTGTTTCTCCTCACCCGCCTTTTTCTGGGGCCAGGCTTCACTTATTATCGGCTTTGGCTGCTGCCTATCTCTCCAAGCTTTGCCATCTCCCCACACTTGGCAACCATGGGGCTGTTTTCATCTGACTGCACAGCCCTCTGGTTCCTGCCCTTCTCTGCTCACAGCCCTGACCTGCCGGGGCCACACGGAACTGGGACGCTGGTGAGGAGGGAGGGCGCAGGCACTGCTGTTGGGCACATGAGAACTCCGCTGCTGCCTGCTCACCTTGCAGACCCAGGGCAGCTCTGAGGTGCAGCTGTGAGGTTCGGCATCTCACAGTCACCTCGCTTCCCTCTTGGGTGGTCTGGCTGCTTTCCTTTGCTTCTTTCCTCCGTACTCAAGGCCTCCCAAATACCTTAGGGCTTCACAGTCCTTGTTTTCTTAGGGACCCCAAACCTTCTCTTCCCTGCTCCCATCCTTTATCCTGACTAGGGAACCTTTCCCACGTGTGTAGATTTTCTGTGTGTCTTTCTATACCTCATCCTCTCAGGGCCTGGACTTGGGAAACTCAGGCTCTTAGTCCGTTTTCTGGGGAACCCTCCCTTCTCTGAGAAACCGAGCACTGATGTCATAATGTCCTCTGAGGGGCCAGGGGAAGCAGGAATGATCAGGCAGAAAACCCTTTCTTTGAGCATTTCAAGATGGCCTCTCCAGAACCTATTGGCAAACTCAGAACCAGACTCTTTCTCAAGCAAGTCAAGTCATCTTTATTGCAACCGAGATTTTTCCACTGTGACTGTAGCCGTTCTTGGAGTCTCCAGGGTCTGGAGCACGTGTGGCTGAATGGAGGGATCCTCGGCAAGAACCTATTCCTCTGGAATGGTCAGCAGCATGTAATCCTGTGGGTAGAAGCAGTGACGTGGACATCCATCTTACAAACCAGCTCTCCTCTCCCCGAGGCTGCGCCTGCCTCTCCTGAGAGGGGGTGTGTGAGTCCTATGAGCACACTATTCCCCCGGGGCAAGAAGACAGAGTCAGGGACTAACTGGATATGGTGATTAGTGGAGGGCAAGGAGGGTCTTGGAAATGTCAGTGAGGGAGGGAACAGGCTGGTCTTCAGGGCTCTTCCTGAAAGCCTAAGTATCAAGGGCTTCTATGTCTCTGAGGCATTTGGGTTCATCCCGGCAGGTCACTCTGAGGTGGACCTGTCACCGCGCTAGAGCCTTCTACTTGCTCCCACCCACCGTGCCCATGCCTCTGCTGGGCCCGTCCACGCTGCTAGAATCCAAGTGCTCCTGCCTGTACCTTCTTCTTCACCAGAGTGGGAGCTTTCGGGGGTCAGGGACCGGGTCTATCTCACCTCTTTGTCCCAGCATCACTCAGCACAGGCCAGGCACAGAGCAGCTAGTGCCATACATTGCCTGGCTGCATGAGTGGCAGTGAATGAGTGCGTGAGCAGGGAAGCCAGGGAAGGAGGCCCAGATTGTGCACCGCCCACTTCTAGGTGGTGCCACTCATGGAAACGACAGGATGAGTGATACACCCTGCAGTTGTGCACCTGGCACAACGTGCGAGGCGGCTTAGAAGTGAATCAGTGTGTGAGCCAATGAGCCCACCACCGCCTATTCCTTTGCCTCTAGAGGAGTGGCTCTGACGTGAGACAGCTGCTGTGGCCGTGCCGGGATTTTGCTTCTCTGAGCCCTAACTCGCTTGTCTGTAAGATGGGACAAGTCACAGCATCAACTTCATGCAACTAATGGTGACGACCACCTGGGTAAGGCATTGAGCCTCTCAGTGAGCCTACGGTCTGGCCCCCTGAGGGATGCATGCAGCCCCACGGAGCCTCAGTCTTCCCACCTGTAAAGGGGGCGTTACCCCAGGATGGCTGTGGGAGACGGTGAGTTAAGGAAGGTGAAGGGCTTGCCACATGTAGGGCCTCCTATGCCCAGGCCCCAGCTTCTGCCTCAGCAGGACAGGGACCATGGTGACGCTAAGGCCCTTTTAGCTCTGACCTCCCATTGTGCCTCCAGAAGCTTCTTTTCCCAGCATTTACCTCAGAGAACTCCATGCAGGCCTTGTTGAAGGAGATGCCCTTGATGCTGGGCAGTGGGAGGGTTTGTTCTCCGAGCAGCTCTGTGAACGGGACGGGCAAGGCTCTCAGTCCTGTGTGCAGGCTGGGCAGTGTGGGCCGGCCCGCGGACCCCTGGCTGCTCCAATGCCCAGGGCAGGGGAGGGACTGATGTGCCCCCTTCCCTTCCTTGGGGAGCAGCATCTCCAACCCCCTTCAGGCAGCCCCCCCAGAAGGCCAGGCCTCTCTAATGCCCACCCATTTATTAACATCCTATTTTACAGGAACTTCTCTCAGACATATTCAGTAACTATAGATGCCTTCTTACAAAGTTATTCTTCTTAGCACAATTTTAAGGAATGTTCATTATGTTGGAGTCTTCTGATGATTGTATCAATGAATTTTATTGTTCCTGTTTAATTGTGAGAAATGGTTGAAAAATGCTATACATGCCTGAAAAATGCTAAAATCTTGGCAGAAATAGGAAATATCTCAGAAAAGGGTTAGAAAAAAAAGTCAGGATAAATTGAAAAATTAACTTTAAAACACTAGAAATTTGATTATATTAATAAGAAAATATCCATTGACGCCCTGGCTGGTGTCGTTAGAGTGTTGGACCCAATCAGGGCATGTGTGGTGCACATCAATGTTTCTCTCTGTCTCTCTCCCTCTCTCACTTTCCTTCCCTCCCTTCCACTTTCTCTTTAAAAATCAATGGAAAGAATATTCTCAGGTAAGGATTAACACATACACAATAAATGAAAAAGAAAATATCCATTGAATGTATCAAAGAGGGGAAAATATTCATGAATATACTACATTATTAAATATATAAAAAATAGTTCTTCAAGAAAGTTTTTGGTGAATTGGTAAATGTAGTGAACTTGAATATGGTCAGTTTTCAGATTGAATTTCAATGAATTCATCATTTGGCTGGTCGATTTTTGACACACTGAGCTTTGGCAAACTTGACATATGCCCCTTTCCCCCTGTCCTCTGCACTAACCAACCCTCACCCCACCTCATCCACCCGTCAGCACTCTGGGCTCAGGGGAGGATCTAATTCCTCTTGCTGGCCTAATGTGGTATTTGGTCCAGTTAGGTGGGGGTTGGGATAGAGGAAGAGGGATAGTACCTCTGGTCTTCCATCTATCCTCTGATCTTTTCCAAAAATATAGTTTCCACATAATATTATATTAGTTCCAGGTGTACACATAATGATTTGACACTAAGAAGTGGTCACCGTAATAAGTCTAGTACCCATCTGTTACTATACAAAGTTATTACAGTATTATTGACTGTATTCCCTGTGCCGTACTTCACACTTCTATGGATTATGTATTTTATAACTGGAAGTTTGCATCTCTTAATCCCCTTCACCATTTTCTCCCATTACAGTCTGCCCCCTTATCTGGCATCCATCAGCTTATTCTCTGTATCTATGAGTTTGTCTCTTTATTGTTTATTTGCTTTTTGTAATATTTCACATGTAAGTAAAAACATACAGTATTTGTCTTTCTCTATCTGACTATTTCACTAAGTATAATACCCTGAATCCCCATTCATGTTGTCTCAAATGGCAAGATTTCATTCTTTTTTTTTTTGATGGCTGAATAATGTGTGTGTGTGTGTGTGTGTGTGTGTGTATGTATGTGTGTGTGTGTATGTGTGCGTGTGCATGTGTGTGTATGTGTGTGTGTACTGCATCTTCGTTATCCATTTACCTGTTGAGGCACACCACCCTTCCCATTGGCCAGGATCTAAGATACACTTGTTGAATGAGCTTCCTGTGATAGGTACTAGCAAAACGGGGATGGGGGTGAGGCTTTCTCCTTCATCTTTTGCCTCATCCCAGGTCAGGTTGCATCCTTGCCTACCTGCACTCTCTCTGACTGCCTTGTCACCATCCTTCCCCACCTCCTTCTTGAGCACAAATTGCTCACTTCATGCCCAGAACCTCCCCTGGGCCTTAGAATAGATGCCAAAGTCTTCAGCCTGGCTAGCCTTTGAGCCTCTGCCTGCTCTTCTGGCCTCACTCTGCAGGCCCAACATGAGTCCTTGAGTTGGAACACAGAGAAGAGCCCCTGTTAGGGAAGCAAGAAGCTAGGGTTCTGGGTTCAGCTCTGTCAGAGACTTGCTGTGTGACCTTGGTTAAGTTACTCAATGCCTCTGGCCTATCTGAACGGCAAGGAGGCCGAGCCAGGTAATTTATCAGAGATGAGTAATCACGTCTGTGTTTGTGGACACATGCGCTGACCAAATAATCATGGGGGTGGGTGGACGATGGTTACACAGACTGCATCAGGGGAGGCGAGGAAACCCATGAGTTCTATGGGGAAGAGGCACCCGACTAGACTCTTAAGTTAGCGTCCCACTTAAGGGGGGCATGCTTGCCGAGGCCTCACCTGGGCTGCTTCCTTTGGGTGTGTAACCCACCTGGGTCGTGTAGGCATTGGCGTTGTGAACTGTGGGCTCCACCGCCTCTGATGGGCCTTCCTGTTTTCACTTTCCACGCTGACCCCTACCTCCCCCAGGAAGCCCTTCCCAGCTCCTCGCCCCACATCTGAGTTCCTGTCACCGTACTGCCTGGGCGAAGAACAGGACGGCACACGTGGCCCCTTCCCCACCCTCCTCACCCACCACACTCCAGGGTTCGGGGTTTCTGTGCTGCCTCCATTTGCCGTGTGCGTGGGCGATTCTTAACCAGCCCGAGGGAACAAGACAGAAGGCGGCTGTACGCGCAGAGCTTTGGGCACTGTGGATGCTTCTCCAAGCTAGATGGTGTGTGGGCATGAGGGCACACCAGTGGGACTCACCGTTGTGATGGGGCAAAAACACCCTCCTCAGAAGCTCCGAGACAAAGGCCTTCAGACGTTCTTTCTGCAACAGGTGAAAGAGGACTGGAGGGTCACTTCAGCTGGGTCGGCAGATTGTGACCCCTGGAAGGGGGGACCCCAGTGGATAGGTACCCACAGGAGATCAGGAGTAGTCCTGGGGACCCCGCTTTTTAAGGCCGTTGGAGCCAGATGGACAGATTAGTGAAAGGACCGGGGAAAGTTGAGGGCCGGGAAAAGCAGCCTTCACCCCCTGTCCCGATGACTGTCTCATCGCTCAGGGCAGCCCTGGGAGAGGGAAACGGTTGGGCCAGAGGAAGCCCCCAAGTAAGGCTGGAGCAAGACCGGATAGAACAGGCATGATAATGTGGAAGTGCTTTCTGTACAGGTTCAGTCCTTTTGTTGTTTTTTCATCTTGCAGCATGAGGCTCCCGGCCTGTGGGAGTGGAGGGTGATGGGATGTCCCCAGGGCGGGAGGAGGGGATGGCATGGGTCTCCCTCAGACGGAGGGGTGATGCGGAGCTCTCCCCGTGCAGGAGCAGGGACACCCCTGGGGGAAGAGACCACGTGCTCTGCCTGTGGACTCATTAACAGGAGTGGCCAGACCAGGCCCACGACAGAGAACCCCACACTGCCTATGTGGGTGCCGTGGTTTAGGACGCGGGGCTCGGGGGTGAGGAAACCCAGCGAGGGGCCCACAGCCCTGCGGGAGGCACAAACGGAGCGTTCTCCTGAAAGAGGCTGTTTCCTGCCTGCAGAGAAGGAGGTGCCCTTCCAAATCCTGGTGCCATCCGGGATGCACCGCTCACCTTCCCCATCCTGCCGCTCTACTAGCTCTTTCAGACCGTCCTGCACCTGCCACCACTGCCACCACGTGCTTCGTGCCTCAGCGGCCTCTGCATAGTCTGCAAGCCTGGGGGTGGGGTGGCCTCACTGCCTCCACCCTGGCCCTTCTGTCTGCTCCTCTATGGGCTTTCATGCCACTTGGTAAAAGCCAGTCCTGACTAGAAGGCCCTGATGGGTCTAGCCCTGCCCTCTCTGACCTCTACTCACCCTCTCTGCTCCAGCCACCTTGGCACCTGCCGTTTCCAGAACGATCAGGCACACCCCTGCCTTGGGGCCTCTGGTCCCCTCTGTCCCCATATTCCCACCGCTCCTTCCCTTATCTTAGGGGTGTCGAACTCAATCAGAGAAGGGGCCAAAATCTAAAATCCAGCCTAAATCGCGGGCCGAATGGTTTACTGAACAGTCATAAACTGACAATGTCATAAACTGATAGCGGAGTGCAGTGATGACAGCGCGGTGCGGGCCACATTGCAAGGCCTGGCGGGCTGGATTTGGCCCGCGGGCCTTGTGTTTGACACATGTGCCTTATCTCCTCCCGTCTTTGCTCAAACATTCACCTTCTCAATGAGGCCTTCCCTGACCTTTTTAACATTGCCTCTACCTACCTCTTCCCCTCCTCTGCTTTTCCCACAGCACTGCCACCTGCCTACATAATATATGATTTACCTTATATATTATATACTATGAATGTGAGTTCTGCTAGGGCAGGGACCTTTGTTTTGTTCACCAATGCATCCTAAGACAAGGTGGGCACGTGACAGGTACTCAGTGTTAAGTGAACGAAAGAATTAAATGGACCAGTTTAAGTGCTGGGTGCACCCCCACCCCGGTGGGCATGGGGGCTCCAGGACAAGATGAAATGAGGGACAGAAAGTGAGTGAGTCTTTGAATCCCCTACATCAACAACTCAGGGTCTGCTGGTGGGCCTCAGGACAGTAGGGAGGCCAAGGAAGACTCACCTGCTTTGCGAGGCCAGCAGGGTAAGTGCTCAGGGTGACCATGGTGCTGCCAGAGAAAAGAGATCACCCCTTTAGTCAGGGCAGCTGCTTGGGGGTACAGTGCTCAGTGAGGTTCGAGTCACAACCTCCTCCCTCCTTCCTTCCTTCCCGTCCTCCCTCTCTCCCTCCCTCTCCCCATGTCTTCCTCTCCCCCTCCTCCTATAAACCACTCTGTTCAGCTGACAGCAGGCATAAACACGTGTACCCCTTAACCACACCCTCCCTCCATCTCTCTCTGCATGAGTCATCTTATTTGTTCAACATCCAACGCCAAAATAATTTACCTGTAGGGAGTGAACTGGAGTTTTAATTTATGATTTCTTGAGGAAAACATAGCCTTGGAAAGGAGTTTCTAGGGCAAAGTGAAATTCAGTCAGAACCGGAGAAGAATTTACATCCTGGTTAGAGGTGATTCCCTTCGCGTCCACCTCCCACGAGTACCTGTCTGGGGCCAGCCCCCTCTCACCCAGTCCTACCAGCAGCTCAGCCGCTGGTTTGCATGAGTTCAAATTATGACTGTGTTGGTGTTGCCCAGGAGAGGGCGAGGTGGGTGCTGGGTGCTCCTGGAGGGCAGGGAAGGCTTTGGGGGTTGGGGGTGGATACAGGGAAGGGACTCAGCCCAGTGGGTGGAAAGCCCTTTGCAGGTGCCAGCTGGCTGGGGGTTGAGGTTGCCGGAAGCCAGAGGACCCTTTGGTGTTTAGGAGGTTTCTATGGATGACCGTATTCCCATGGCCACCGTATACACGGGAAGCAGGGCTTTCACCACAGCCAGGGGTGACTGTTTCTTTGCCCCAGAACCATGCCAATAGGATCCCGAGATCGTGCTGTGCCCACCGATGCCGCTGGGCTCGGCTAGGTGGGGCGACTCTCCCGCCCCTTAGATGAGGCACCGCCCCAATGTCAGGGTCTGTGGAATGGCAAATAGGGATTCCGGGGTGTGTGTGTGTGGGGGGGTGTCTCAGGATAGAGAAGTTGCAACTTGGGGGAGCTGTATTTCTCCAGGGCCTGGCCCTCTCTAGCTTGGGTCACCTCTCTCTCGGGGAGGAGAGAGTGCAGACACATTGAGCCCCTCCATCAACTGCATTTCTCTGATCTTCTGTTGTGGACAAGGGCTTTCGGTGCAGCCATGTCCAGGGCAGACAGTTAACATGCTGCCACGCCAGGGCACTGAGCAGAGAATCCCGGAGGCAAAATCCTATAGTTGCTGAGGGGGTTCTCAGGGAGCACTGGGCCTGACCTGAGGCAGGAGGTGTTAAAGTATTTTCATGTTTTAACAGCAGGCTGTTTGGGGGTGGGCTGGTTGACTATCAGTAGATGATGTGGCAGTGAGGTTTGCTGCTGTTTTTCTGTCACGCCGCTTCAGGCAGGGCCCGGGAGGGGCCCTCAAGTGGACCCAGGGCCCCTGGGGAACAAAGAAGTTGAGGCTTCACTCACCCAGGAAACGGAGACAGAGGGGGTGCTATTGGGCCTCAGCAGCACGAGGGAGCCCTGCTGGGTGACCGTGGCCCTGTGACCGTCAAGGCGGAGCGTGGGAGGCTCAGGGGTCCTGATGGCCAGTCCCATTCTCCCTGGGGACTGTTCAAAAGCCAGAATGAAGTCGAAGCTTAAAGGTGTGGGCAGGCCAAGGCGATGGCTTTCCTCAGCCCCCAGCTTGGAGGAACGGGGAGGGGGGGGAGACCACCTGAGGAGTCAGGGTGTCTTGAGGTTTTGTTCCAGTTCTGCGGTGTGACCTCGAGAAGGTTACTCTCTCACTGAACTCCTTGGAGGTCAGGTTACATCCTCCTTCTCCCGGGCATGCATAGCAGGTACGAACATAGATTTTGGAGTTGGAGTCCTAGCTCTACCACCCGCAACCTGTGTGGCCTGAGACAAGTTTCCTAATCTCTCTGTGCCTCAGTTTTCATACTTGTAAAATGAGGATAATCATCATGTCTATCCTATAAGGTCATTGTGGGGATAAAATGAATTCATTGATATCAAGTGCTCAGAACAGAACCCGGCACCCAGAAATGCTATTGTTATCGATTGTGGTGGTTGTGGTTGCTGCCATTCGGGTGCCCTATTCGAGGAGCCTTTGGAGAGAGGACACTGAGCGTGGATTTCGGAGTCTGGGACTGGGCTCAAATTCTGATTCTGCCACTTACTGAGCAACGTGAGCTTAGGCAAGCGAATTCAGCATGTTGAATCTGTTTGCTGATGTATGAAAATGTGTGAGAGTGCAGGTGTGCTGAGAATTATGTCCACGTAGAGGGAGGGGCCTGGCACACAGCCACTGCTCACTGTGCCTCGCTCAGCAGGCTGGTGTCTTGCTCGGTGGTGGATAATGACAGCCTCGTGCCATGGTCACTGGGTGGGCGCGGAGCTGAGGGCCTTACTTGAATCACCTCCTTTAATTCTCACAACACCCACGAAGCAAGTGCAATGATTCTGTGAGTCCACAGGAGGAAACTCTGGCCAAATGGGTCATGCCCAGAGGGCCAGATCCTGCTCTCCCTGCCCCGAATCTTTTCTGGGATCCTTACCAGGGAGCTGGGGGAGGTGAGGGCGGGGGGAGCTGGCAACACACTCACCTTGGGCCTGGGGTCCAATCCTCTCAGTGACAACAGCTGAATGAGGTAGGCAGCCTGGAAAAAGGGCAAAATGTGTGTTGGCCTTTTGAATCCTTAGATCTGTTCCGAGCAGGTGTGGGGGATGTCAATTGGGGTTCAATGAGATGTAATTGTCCCCAACAGAATGCACCACCTGCACACCAGTCAGTCTGCACGGGAGGAGCCATTCACTTGGATTCTCATTAGGACTTACCTGGAAAGAATAACCTTTTATTGTTTCAATGATCTCTCCCTCCCCCAACATTTTATTGTGAAAATTTTCACACAGGCATCAAAGGTGAAAGAACATTATAGGAAACATTTGTGTACGTATCACCTAGAGATTCTTCTATGAATATTTTCCTATATTTAAAACAAGTATATCCCATTTCTATCAATTTACCTATGCTGCATTGATTTTTGAAGATTGTCATAAATCATTATAAAAAAACACAACAAATTGTATAAAGTAAAAAGTAAAAGTCTAACACCTCTTCCCCCTTCTCCCTTCAGCGGTACCCACTGTGGACATTTTGGAGTGTATCCTGACAGACATTTTCCCTACACATGTAAGCATGAATAGATGGGAAAATTTTAACCATGTGGCCCTACACCTTGTTTATTCCTCTCACCATCAGTACACATAGAACAACTCCATTCTTTTTATCAGTCACATAGTGTTCTGCTTTTTATGAACATAACCTGACTTATTTTTTAAATTCCTTATTTGATGGTCACCTAGGTTAAAGAACCCCTTGCACATACATTCTTGCCCTCCGGTGTAAGAATTTCTCTGGACGTAGAATTACAGGGTTCACGTCTAACTGTTTCTGAGCTGCCCCACCTGTGTGGGCTGGAGGGAAGAGCATGAGGAGGCAGGAGACGGGGCTCCAGTGCAAATTGACCCTAGACAAGTCACTTTTCCTAGCTGGACCTTGGTTTCCTCTTGCAAAAATGGAGCAATAACATCAGAACTCTTCCAGATAGGAATCTTAGGATTTTATATTTCAGTGTTTACTGAGTACCCACTGTGTGCCCTTCACATAGTATCCTGTTCACAGTCCTGCCCTCAAAATGGGGGACACAGTAAACATACCATTCAGGACAGCGCCTTAGAGAGATCTTCACCGACTTCCCTGTCCAGGGTAGGGAGCCCTCTCCTCTTGCCACCAGTCACTTACTGATCCATCACTCTATATTATTTCATGTATCGGACTGTTTTCTTGTTTGGGTTCTACTCCCCAATCTGACTGGGTTCTGCCAGGGCAGGGACCGGTGTGCACAGACCCTGGCTCACAGAAGGCCGTTAGTAAATATTTGGGCATAAATGGATGGATGCGTTTTGTGAAGCGAGCCAACGAGAGGAAGGGACGTCTCTGCCGGAGGAGTTATCCGGGTGAGGTCCAGAGAGGAGAAGTGGCTTCCCTAGGCCACCCAGAAGGGGATTTCTGCCGGCTCACCCTTGGCTTCTCATGTGAAAACAGAGCAGTAACATTTGTTATGTCCCACCCTCCCTTCCTCCCCTCCCCCTCCACTCACCGTGGGGTCCCGGGGGTCCATGCAGACTTCCTTGCTGGCGTAGAGGCAGGACAGGATGTCATTGTAGGTGTCCACCCGAAAGGCCAGGTCTGCCATGCTGCCCTGGGCTAATTTTGGGAGGGGCTGGGGGCCCAGGAGGTCCAACCTTGGGGCTCTCTGGCCTGGGCCGCAGGGGGTCACGAGCTTCAGAGAAATGAAGGGGGAAGAAGAGATTCCGTGGGAACAGCCTCCTTGGCCAACAACCGGTTACAGCTCACACACACTCACTGTGCGCAGGCTCAGTGCTGACCGTTTCCGTGCACAATCTCATTGGAGCCTCACGACAGCTCCGTGAGATGGGGACTATCATTGGTACCATTTCTCGGGCGAGGACACTGGAGCCCAGAGAGGGGAGGTGACTACTTAAGATCCTACACATGGTAGGGGGTGGAGCTGGGTTTTGAACCCATGACCTGTTGTTTCCTTGCTTCTCCCTCACTTGACGCTACTCCCTTCTGTGCACCCTGTTATCGGCAGTCCTTCCTATCTACTCAATCCTTCCTGACCTCCTCTCGTTCCATGGGGACAGATGGGCAGCCAGCCTTGTCGTTTCTCTGGGATTCATTTTCGCATTTGAGGGGACCCTCCCAACGGGGCATTGCGCATGGCCCTGCAGCCCCTGCCTGTAGTTGGGGCTTGGTCCTTGCTCCTGGGACACGCAGCCCTGTGGCCTCTCCTGCATTGAGGAAGGACTCCCTGGGCTCAGCACGAGCTCCGAGGGCAGGGACCTGGGTCTTCCTTTGCCTCTTCCTCCTCCCCCTCCTCCCCTTTGTGCTTCCGGCCAAAGAAGCCCCATCACATTCTCTTTGTCCATCCTCTCCCAGATGCCCCTGGAGGTGTGCCCTGGCCAGGGGGCTGGCTCACCAGGACTTTCATCAGGATGGCATCCTCGGTGAACTCCGTGGTGGTGACATAGTACCGGAAGTCTTCTGGGCCTGAGAGGGCCCGGGCTACAGGGAGGAAAGGAATCTGGCACTCAGCCTCCCCCAGGGCACGGGGAGGCAGCAAAACGGAGAATCTGTCCTCCCTCTCCACTCAGCTTTAAGTCCTTTATGGGCTGGGCTGGGCTTCTTATAACAACGGCCATTTATTGAGCAATACCTTTGTGCCAGGTTATATGCATTATCACAGAGCCTACTCTCTGGGCCTCTGATGATCTTACTTTACAGGGTCAGAGGCACATTGCCCCTTTCCTCCCCCACTGGAAAGCAGGCCCGCGGTGGGCAGGGTTGGTGTGCTTTGTTTCCCATCACAGCAGAGCCCAGGACAGTTCCGGGCACACAGCACAGGGACGGCAGATGAGCCTGGACCAACATACACAGGTGGATGTGCAGCAGGTCTTCCAGCAGCGAGTTGAGCAGGGTCGTGGCCACGGGACACACCTGGAGGGAAGGCATGAGGGGGTCTTGGTTGGGGTTGGGTGAGGTTAAGTGCTCTCCTTTGGGGTTGTGCTCCTTTTCCAAGGGGTGGGGGGTGGGGGGGGGAGGGGAGGACGAGCAACTCACTATCTTCTGCAGGAGGAAGGGCAATGCCTGGTCCAGGACACGTGTCACCATCCCCAGAGCTTCATTCACCAGGAGGAAGTTCATCCTAGGGCAGGGGAGAGCAGATGGGGTTTGAGACCCCAGTGAATGGGAGACTGAGGCCATAACAGGGAGTCCAGGGCAGGGCTGAGGAAGGTCCCTGTGAGCCTATGTAACATGGAAATTCAGAGTGGCTGCTTCCTTACTCACCTGATGTTTCCCTCCTATCTCCTCCCTTTCCTTTTCTGCCTTTTCATCCTTCCTGCCTTCTTGCATTCTACCTCCCTCACTTTCTCCTGCTCCTCTTTATTTCTTCCTGACTCATCCTCCCTGCCTCTATCTCCTTATCTCTCTGATAAATGTTTCTGTGACTTTCAAAGAGGGAGAGATCACGATTGGCAGTAGAAGTCACGGCGGGTTTCATGAAGGAAATGGCATTTGTGCCGGGTAATTTGAGAATCACGGGTAGTGGCCACCTTCTGCGGAAGGTTTAATGCTAAGTGGGTCCCATGGCCCACTCATCTGTTCCCCACAACCACCCGAGCTGGCTGGGTTCTGTGAGAAATCCTGTTTTACTAGAAGTCAGATAGCTTGGCAAGGGGCCCCTGTGTTAGAAAGCAGCCTAGCTGAGATTTGATGCACACGCTTAGCCATGACATTCAACGTTGAGGCTGGAGATACTGATGGTGGTGTGGCCTGTGGCCTTGGCGATGATCCTGACTCTGATGTCTTCAGTCAATCTAGACAACTATGCTGGGACAGGCAGCCTCAGCCCTGAGCCTCAGTGAGGGGCGGAGCTGCAGGGGCAGTGCATGGAGGCCTGGCACCCACCTCCACCCAGTGGAGGCGCAGAGTGGGCAGGTACTCACTGCTCCAGAACAGTGATGCTCAGGAATCCTGGTGGGGTGTGGCACTCCTCAAAGGCCACCGTGGTCTTGTTCCCTGTCTGCTCCAGCCGTATCCCCATGCGGATGTTCTTGATGACTCTGAGCCGCAGGATCCTGCAGGGACAATGTGTCTAGACAGGCTTCACGCCACAGCCCAAGGTTGAGACCAGAAGGCACAGGCTAGTGGCCTGCAATGGCCCAGAGGGCTCAAATAAACACCAGGGGAGTTGATTAAGAATATGGAATTCAATCCCAGCTACAATGGCTCAGTGGTTGAGTGTGGACCTATGAACCAGGAGGTCATGGTTAGAATCCAGGTCAGGGCATATGCCTGGGTGGCAGGCTTGATCCCCGATTCTCTTTATAGATTAAAAAAAAAAATCTCTCTCTCCCTCTCTCTTTCTCTCTGAAATAAATAAAAAAAATGAATAGATAATAAAAGAATATAGAGTTCACATATGCGGAACTTAATGAACAAACTGAACTACTGAGCAAAATAGAGACAGACTCATGGATAGCAGGCAGACAGCTTGGGTGTTGGTGCTGGAGAGGGTGGAGTGATTGAGCAAAAAGAAAAGAAAAAAAAAAAAAGAAAAAGAAAAAGAAAAAAAAAAGAAAAAGAAAAAGAAAAAAAAAAAAAAGAGAGAGGAACTCCTGGACATGTACAACTGTATGGTGATTGCTGAGGGGGTGGAGGTAGAAGAGGACATGAAGGATAAATGGTGATGGAGAAAAAAAAGAATATGGAGTTCACACTTTGGAAAACCTGAAAGACCAGACAATATGAAGCCAGAGTCCTCCCTGGGTGGCAATCTCTTGGGAGGTGCTGAGGGTGACCTTGAGATGGGCTATATGCTCTCTAGTTTGCTACAGTTCCACCAGGTCAGGGATCAAGTTGTATTTTTACTGCACATCATTACAAGGGTGATATTATATTTATTGTATAGCAGAGAGATATTTCTTTATGCCCATTCCTCTATCAAAGAAATATTTCTTTGTGCTCCTCTATCAAAAAGGGAAGCTATACCAAGAAAGCCACATTTTACAACAAAAAAAAATATTTCTAAAAGACATTGAAGAATATTCCTTGTCAGGCCAGTATGGCTCAGTGGTTGAGCTTCGACCTATGAACCAGGAGGTCAAGGTTTGATTCCTGATTAGGGCACATGCCTGGGTTTCGGGCCTGATCCCCAGTAGGAGGGGGCGGAGTGGGCAGGAGGAAGTGATCAATGATTCTCTCTAATCATTGATGTTTTTTATTTTGAAAAAAAAAAAATTTATTGATTTTCCACAGAGAGAAAGGTAGAGGGATAGAGAGTTAGAAATATTGATGAGAGAGAAAAATCTATCAGCTGCCTCCTGCACATCCCCTACTGGGAATGTGCCCACAACCAAGGTACATGCCCCTGACCGGAATCGAACCCGGGACCCTTCAGTCCACAGGCCAACGCTCTATCCATTGAGCCAAACCGGTTTTGGCCGATCATTGATGTTTTTATCTCTCTTCTTTTCCCTTCCTCTCTGAAATCAATAAAAGCATATTAAAAAATATTTCTGTTTCATGTGCAAATACCGCCACAGCACTTCCTCTGTTGGCTGTTGTTTTTATAACCCCAGGCCAGCATCTTCCCCCACGGTTTAGCGAGCAATCTGAACGCAGATGGGCAGTGTGTACTTTCTCAACAGCCAAGTTCAGCAGGGGACTTGATCATCCCCATTTTATAGGTGAGGAAACTAAGGCCCAAGGAATGGTTGCCCTTGCTCAAGTTGCCTAGATGGTAAGTGGGATTGGAGTCTAGGAGTGCTGAACTCCAAGGTGACCTTGAATTAGATCCTCCTCAGACCATCCTGTTAATGCATCAGCCTTTTAGGCAGATGGGGTGACATGGAAGTCAGAGGGTTTTATCTCAGCTTCTGTGGCTGATTCCCTGTGGTATCTGGGGCACGTCCCTCTCCCACTCAGTGCCTTAGTTTCCCCATGAGTAAAGGTGGCTTTGAAACAAGCGGAAAGGATTCTTACAATGCTATGGTGACACAGGCAGCAAGCTTTTGTCAGCAGTGCAGGCTGCCCGCTGCTTGCGGAGGAAGCTAGGAGGGAGCGCCCGGGCACTCACCTCTGGAGCGAGAGGTACAGTTTGCACCGCAGTGTGACCTGCAGCAGGCTGTCGCTCAGGACTTGCAGGGTGACCTCGGGTCCTTTGGCATCTTCTATGATCAACCTGCGAGAGGGATGGAGGTGGCACAGCCTGGTAAGGCTTCTGTGGAGTGTGTGTGTAGTGTCTAGAGTAGGAGTGGACCCCAGGAAGGGAGGGGCAGCTTTGGGACAACCCCTCCCTGACCCCAGCTCAGCTGCAGAACACTGGGCTCCAGTTCCAGCCTCCAAGCCTCGAAGACCTTACAGGTCCCTTTTCTCTCCAGACCTTAGGGCCTCACCTTTTTCATTTTTTATTAAAAAAAAAAAAAAAAATATATATATATATATATATATATATATATATATATATATATATATATATATATATAATTGATTTTTTACAGAGAGAAAGAGAGAGGGAAGGAGAGTTAGAAACATCCATCAGCTGCCTCCTGCACACCCCCTACTGAGGATGTGCCTGCAACTAAGGTATATGCCCTTGACCGGAATCGAACCTGGGGCTTTTCAGTCCACAGGCCGACACTCTATCCACTGTGCCAAACCGGTTTCGACAAGGGCCTCACCTTCTGTAAAAAGGGAGAATACAGTGGAAGAGCTGTCTATACACATTTCACCTGTCTGAACTCAGTGTAGGCGTTCTGCAGAAGGGAAGTGGGCAGGTGAGAGTCTGTAAAAGCAAGATGGCTGGTGTACCCACTGCCATCTGGCAGGAACCATCTGCCCTGCTGAACAGCTGGGAGGGAGGAGATGAGCCTCTGCTCCCCTTGGTGAGAGGAGCCCGACGTTTATGTACTTTTTGGATGTTAGATGCAAGCTGGTGACTCATTGGTTGCCCACCGGAATGGGCAGCAGCAAGTTCCAGTGCCCGAGGGGGACCTGGCTCATCGGGCTCATCAAAGGCTGTGTGTCTGCCTATAATGTAGAATCTTCCAGAGTTTTGTTTTTTTAATATATATATATATATATATATATATATATATATATATATATATATATAAATACACACACACACACACAATTTCAGAGAGGAAAGGAGAGAGAGATAGAGACATCAATGATGACAGAGGGGCATCAGCTTGGAAGGGCCATAGGAAAACCCTACCTGGTCCAAATCATTCTTTGTTTTTTATTGAATTAATATTATTGGGTGACATTGGGTAATCCTATGCAATAAAAACCTAATGTGCTAAGATGAAGGCAGAGATCAGAGTGGTGCTTCTGCAAGCCAAGGATCTGCAGAGATTGCCCGCAGCCTCGGGGGCGGGGGAGAGCCACAGGGAAGACTCTTCCTCGCAGTCCTCGGAGGAAGCCGCCGGCCTGCACCCTGACCGCAGGCTTGTAGCTCCAGAACGCGGACACCGTGCGTTTCTGTTCAAGCCTCAGGCTGCGGCCCTTCGTTTCAGCAAACGAAGATAGCCAGAAAACCTAGAACTGGATGAAAACCCTCTTGGTTTTTAAATGCTGGCCATTTGTTAAGGTATTTTTTTAAGAACGCTAGGCAAGACTGTAATTCCCAGGTGTAGACTGAAGATGGAGGGTACCAGACAGAGATCCCTGATTTGGACCTTGCTTTTTTCTGTGGGAGATTTCAAGTGTCCCGGGGAGGTTTAAGAACACGAACAATGCACCTGCTGAGTGCTTCCCAGGCCGCAGAGAGCCTCCACGGACACCCAGTCCTCCCCCCACGGCCTGGGGCTGCATGTAACTGGTGAGAGCACGGCGCCTGAGGGGAAAGACAGGCCTAGCAGCCCCGTTCACTCACCCGCCTGCCCGGAGCAGCTGTCCCAGCAGAGGGAGGCCCTTCCCGGCGAGCAGGTCCCCAACCAGCGACAGGTCCAGCCCGCTGCTCTTCCTGGAGAGGCTTTTTGATACGAAGGGCAGGTGGCCCAGGATGGCGATTCCTTCACCTGTGGCCCCCGTCACAGGTATCCTGGCCACGCGGTCCAGAATGCGGTGTTCCGAGAGCAGGTCTGAGATATCTGAGGGCACAGGACACAGGCCCCTCCTCGGCATGGGCTCCCCCTGCCTCCAGTCCTTCCACAAACGCTCACCAGCCAGCACCTGCTCTGGTCAGGGAGGCCGGTGACCGTTTAGCAACAAGTACTTCCGTGCTTACTCTCTCTCTCTCTCTCTCTCTCTCCCCCTCTCTCTTTCTCTCTTTCTCTCTCTCTCTCTCTTTAAATATATATATATATATATATATATATATATATATATATATATATATATATATAAAATATATTTTACTGATTTTTTACAGAGAGGAAGGGAGAGAGAGAGTTAGAAACATGGATGAGAGAGAGTCATCAATCAGCCGCCTCCTGCACACCCCCTACTGGGGATATGCCCGAAACCAAGGTACATGCCCTTGACCGGAATCGAACCCAGGACCCTTCAGTCCCCAAGCCGACGCTCTATCCATTGAGCCAAACCGGTCCTGGCTTTAAATATATTTTATTGATTTTACACAGAGAGGAATTAAGAGAGATAGAGAGTTAGAAATGTCGATGAGAGAGAGTCATCGCCCAGCTGCCTTTTGCACACACACCCACTGGGGATGTGCCCGCAACCAAGGTACGTGCCCTTGACCGGAATTGAACCCGGGACCTTTCAGTCCACAGGCCGATGCTCTAGCCACTGAGCCAAACCGGTTTCAGCTGTGCTTACCCCCTCTTGGCTCTGGGACCAGGGGCTCTGTGGCTCCTGCCCTCGTGGGTGATGCGTGCTGGTGGGAGACAGACCACACTGAGCACTGAAGGGAGCAGGCACGGCAATTCTGAGAGCGCTAAGCAGTGCCACAAAGAAAACAAAACGCAGGCCAGTTGGAGCATGACTGGAAGAAGGGTGGTCACAGAGAATCTCTCGGAAGAGGAGGCATTTGAACTGAGACCTGAATGAGGGGAAGAAATCCACTCCTGCAAGATCTGAGGGGAAGAGCAATGTAGACAGAGGAGAGAGCATGTGCGAAGGCCCTGAGGTGGTGAGTTAAGGAAACAGATCCGTGAGGCAGGACTGTGAGGCCTGGGGGACAACAAGGAGCTCACGGCCAGAAGCCAGGGAGGGAGACAGACAAACAGGACAGGTGCCACCCTTGGGACAAGGCTTCCCCAAAGGGCTGTGAGAGCCCGGAGGGGGGAGACCTTCCTCTGGGGGAAGTTGGGAGGGATTCCCATCAGAGCTTTGCCTTAAAGGATGAGTTGGAATTCCACGTGTTGGGAAGAAGGAAAAGAGCACAGCAGGCAAACGGAGCAGCACTAGCAAAGGAAGAACCCGGGGGGTGTAAGGGGTGGTCAGGGCGGTGGTGGTGGGAGAGGCTGGACATACATAGAGGGCCGTGGGTGCCAGTGTGAGGAGCCTGGAGGTTTTCCCAGGGCACTAGGACGGGCCAGCTCTCAGCGAAGGAAGGCTCATTCTGCTGCTGGGGACGGGGAGGCCAGAAGAGAAGCCTCGACTAGGGAGGTGGTGCCGTCTCTCACCCTCTCCTTCCCTGGGGCCTGCCTCACTCGGCCCACCCCTTCCATGTTACCTGTTTCGACCTGGTCCTTGCTGATCCGTAGAAAGAGCAGGTGCTGGGCCTCCCCTTGGGCCTGGGGCAGCAGCCCCCAGCATAGCAGTGACCCCAAGAACAGCAGCATCCTCGGGGCCGGGACCTATGGACACAGAGCTGGGAAGCCCCAGGCCGCCTCCATGTTCTCACCAGGGACCCATCGCTCAGCGCCTCCCTGCTCTGCCTCTTCTAGAACGATCCCTCCGCCTTCCCTCCCCTTGCTTCTCCTCTAGCTCCAGGCCCACTGGTCCATGAGCAGAGCCTTCCCTTCCCGCCATCTCACACTAGTGCTTTCAGTTCTCTTCGCCTGGTGTGTCCGTCCTCCTTGGGTGGGCAGCCTTCCAATCAGGGCTCTGCCACTTCCCGGCTGTGTGACCCTGAGCAGGTCACTTGATCTCTCGGTACCTCTGGCCTCTCACCCGTAAAATTGGGCTTCAACATTAATGGTGAGGAATACATTCAACAATATGCACCAAGCACTCAGCAAGCAATGGACCTATAACCCCGGTTAGTGTGGCTGGGCCACACTGTGAGGTGTTTAAAGATGTAGGACGTTTCAGGATCTTGAGGAGGACAGGGAAGGGTCCTGGGGGAGGCACCATAGCGGCTGAGCTGGGCCCCTGGGACTTGAAGCCATGGCTCTTTACCAACGAGTGAGGAAATATCTCAATATTGCACCTAGTATGTTTGTGCGGGGTCCTGGCGGCTGAACCCCAGCCCTGCAGAGGGTGGCCAGAGGGGCACAGTCAGGACCCTGGAGCCTGCAGGTGGGGGTGGGAGGTCGCTGGGTGGGCATAAGTGCGTCACCAAGAGACTCAGCTTCTGAAATGCAAGGCAGGGACCAGCTGGGACGCAGACACACAGGCTGGCGTAAGCAGGGCTCACCGAGGAGACAGCTCTGCACGCCCGCAAAGAAGCCACACAGAGGGCAATGCTTCCCCTGAGCAAGGACAGGACAGGATTACCCCCACCCCTCCAAAGCAGCTGAGCCCGCCCTCGAGGGCCTGAGAACATTCTGGCATTGCCTCGAGTCAGCAACGTTCAGATTTTTGGTGCTTGGTGGCACGCGAGCTGCCCAAAACCATGATATAATTGGGTATAAAAAAAGAAAGTTTTTGTTTGCATCTGCAAATTTTGGACTGAAAAACTTGTACTTTTGGCATTAGCTATTTATATTTTGCTTCTAGCATTATTTAAAATTCACCCACTATTTGTCAGTCCTATGACAGACACTTCCCTCAGTCAGTTCACCTAAGTCAGTCCCTCCTCCCTCTCTGCCTTTAGTGCTTCACACCATCTTCCCACCTCTCCCTCTCTTGTCCTAGATCACTGCACCAGCCCCGCCTTCTGCTTGAGCTCTCACTCTGTGGCAGACGCCACGCCAAGAGCTTTACAAGTTCCATCCCATCATCGAGTCCTCACCGCAGTGGTCTGGGGTCACTGATAGCAGGTCCGTTTTGCAGAGGACAATATTGAAGCTCAGAGAGGAACAATGTGTTGCCTGCCCCAAACCACACAGGGAGTAGGTGGCAGAGCCTGGATTTGAACCCAGGTTGGCCTGGCACTAGGACCCTATGCGCCACTTCACCACATTAGTGTAGGTACTCTAGAAACACCTCAACGTGCCCCTGTGAGCCTCTTTGTCCTTACCTCTCCACGAATAGGGATGCCTGGAATCTCTGCCTGGTCTCTGGCTCCCGCTTTCAAGAAAGACACGTTTATAACCTGAGCTCACCACCATATGTGGCACATGGCAGGAAGTCCAGCCCTTTGGCTGCGGCTGGTGCTCAGACGAGCTCTTCGGGGGAGGGAGGGTCCTCTTGGCAGAGGGTGGCAAGGAGCTCTGGCCAAGACTGATAGGGCCTGTCCCCGAGGCTCCAAGGACAGACTCCAGGCCGGGGCCAGCATACCCCAGGGAGGAAGAGGGAGGACCATTCGGTTTGGGGGTTGGGCCCTTCCCCTGAGGTACGACATCAGAGCCGCAGGGCCTGGCTGGGCCTTCACTCTTGAAGGGGACCCAGGGAGGCTCCTAATACAGAATGTGCCAGCCACGGAGCCCAAGGGAGTAAGGGCGTATACTGGGGGGAGAGGGGAGGAGCCCGGTGACCGCTTTGAGACCGTTCCCCATGCCTTTTCCCTTTGTGGCTTCTATGCCATGCCTCTGTGGTCAGACAGGCCTGCGTTCAAATCCCCACCATCATGCGGACACTGTGTAACTGTGGGCAAGTTACATTCCCTCATGGGACTCCCTTTTCATGTCTGCAAAAGGAGAAGAATAAACCCACATATGTCTTTTGGATACTGTGAAGATCACTGAGGTAATGCATATAGATGTTAACACAGGGCCTGGCACCTAGAGAGGGTTCAAAAGAAGTTACTTGTTTTCATTTCCATTTTATGGATGAAGAAAACAGACTAAGAGAGGTTAAGTGGTTTTCTCAAGGTCACTCAGCAGGCCTGAGACAGAATTGGATTTGAAGTCAGGGCTCAGAGAGGGGGCTGGCTACCCGGTGAAAGGGAAATCCAGGGTTACTATGCAACATGGCTTCCAGGCCCCCCAAGTTCTCACTCCCAACCAAACTGCTATGCAAAGGTCCTCTGATGTGAGTATCCTGGTGCCCCCATGGCGAGTGTGCACAGCTGGCTCTGCCACCGTGGACACCTTCATCAACCGCTGTCCAGGTGGTTATTTTGATAGCAGGCATATTCATCTCCAGGTGGCTTTTAGATTTTCCACAGGATTCTCTCCAGAACTATTTCCTTCCCCGTTCACAGCTCAGAGATGTGGTCAGCGTAGGTGTTACACTCCGTTTTTCAGCTGGACACACCAGGCAGAGGGGCTGATGATGGGAGCGTGGGCCTGGAAGGCAGAAGCTGCCCAGGAAATGCTAGGTCAATGTCTAGTGCTCCAATTCTCTCTTTGGCTAATATCGAAAGCAAGCGGTTGATGTTAGCGTGATTTGGGAGCATATTTTATTTGGGATGTACTTATTCTAGAATCTCAGTCATTTTTGGTTGGAAGATGCTCCCTTTCTTTCTTTCTTTCTCCCTTCCTTCCTTTCTTCCTTCCTTCCTTCCTTCCTTCCTTCCTTCCTTCCTTCCTTCCTTCCTTCCTTCCTTCCTTCCTTCCTTTCTTTCTTTCTTTTTTTAAAAAAAATATATATTTTATTGATTTTTTTACAGAGGAAAAAGGGAGAAGAATAGAGAGCTAGAAACATTGATCAGCTGCCTCCTGCACCCTCCCACCACTCGGGATATGCCTGCAACCAAGGTACATGCTCTTGACCGGAATCGAACCTGGGACCTTTCAGTCCTCAGGCTGACGCTCTATCCACTGAGCCAAACCAGTTTTGGCTCCCCTTATTTCTATTGATTGGGTCTTAACATAGCTGCCAAATACTTGGGGCAGAGAATGGCTCTGGGGTTAATTTTCTCATCTGAGTCACTGGGATTTGATGCAGGATGTTGGTGGAAGCTTAGAGGTCTCCCTCCACCACCCCTTTCCAAAATCTGGCCTTTCTAACCCGGACAGGAGGGAAGAATTGGTTGGAGCCTCATGGAATCCACCTGTTTTACCTCACAGACTGATCTCTGTGGAAAGGAGACTTCCTGGGGGAATGGGCACGTGGGTGAGGCTTGGCTTCCATTTCACTGGCTGGGTGTTACTTGATCCCTCATCAGTAAGACAAAGACAATAATGACTCCTGTGAGGCCGGAGGGGTTGTTGAGATATCACTGGGTATTTTTTTTTTTTTTTTTTTTTTTTTATCTTTGGTGGCTAATAAGACTCAGAGAGAAGTAGAGGACTTTTCCCTCCCCAGACCAGGAAGGTCGCAGGGTCTTAGAGTTCTGACCTGGGGGTTCCTGCCTCAGGGGTGCATGGATGGTGGTTGTGGCTCAGGCCTCAGATGGAAGGAGGCCGGCACAGAAGACCTCTCCTTTCTGGGAGGTGAAGACCGAGGGGAGTGATAAGTTACAGAGAGTAGGAGGCATTGTGGGCTGATGTTTAGGGGCTGCTTGGTAGTCACGTAGTCAGAGCTTCCATTTCCTCGTTTGCCAAGCGGGGGTGCTGCAGGCTGTGGGAAAGGCTGGGGGATGAAGGTCCGTCAGACCCTTGGCAGGGCAGGTGCTTGTCTTGGTGTGGGTTCCACAGCAGGATCTGCGTGCAGGGAGCTGGTTTGGGAGGCGATCTCAGGAGACTCTGGTAGCGGGAGGGGGAAAGTAAGGGAAAGAGACAGCTCATCAAGCAAGTGACTCCAGGGCACCTGGGGCTCTGGCCCGCTTGGGGTATCGTGGGAGCAGGGAGCTGGTGTGGGGTTGTTCCCTGCCCCGTGGGGTGAGGAAGTGGGGTTATTTACCCACTAACCTCCAGGAAGCCCCAGAGGTTGTGGGTGGTTGGAACCGGAGCCACAGCCATGGCTGTTTAGGGAGGTGCTTCTGCTTGACTGGGGGTGGGGGGATGGGGGTGGGAGCGCCCGCTGCTGCTGACAGGATCGCATCGACAGGGGTTCCTCCATCGGCACCAGATGGGACCCAAGACCACAGGCTCTGCCCCATCTCCCAGGCTCCTCAGAAGCCCCCCCATCAGATCCTTGTATGACTCCAGGGAACCAGCAGAGACCTACTCCAGACAAGATGGAGACCGACTTCCTCTTTTTTAAGTTAATCCTCCCTTGAGGGTATTTTTTCCATTGATTTTTAAGGAGAGTGGAAGTAAGAGAGGAAAGAGGAAGGGAAGAGAGAGAGAGAGAGAGAGAGAGAGAGAGAGAGAGAGAGAGAGAGAGAGAGAGAGAGAGAGGAAAAAGTGGGGGAGAGGTGAGAGAGACACGCCAATTGGCTGCATTTGGTGTGTGGGCCAATACTCTAACCACTGAGTTACACTGGTCAGCCAGAGATCAATTTTCTGGATCTCCCTTGCTAAGTTGGAGTTCACACCTAGATTTAATATGATTGGGAAAAGAATGATGTTGGGGCCACAGACCAATAAGTGTGGCTGGGAGTCCGTGGTGCATTGGGAGTTGCAGCCCTGGGCCCAGAGCTCAGCCACGGCAGAGGAAGTGCCCACTGGCCCTGGTATAAGCGCCTGTGCAGGGTCTTATCCTGGCCCCTCTGTGTCCCTCTGGGCCTAGCCAGTGTCTTTTTTTTTTTTTTAAAATATATTTTATTGAGTTTTTACAGAGAAGAAGAGAGAGGGATAGAGAGTTAGAAACATTGATCAGCTGCCTCTTGCACACCCCCTACTGGGGATGTGCCCACAACCAAGGTACATGCCCTTGACAGGAATGGAACCTGGGACCCTTCAGTCCGCAGGCCTACGCTCTATCCACTGAGCCAAACCGGTTTCGGCTAGCCTGTGTCTTGTAGATAAAAACTCAGTCTGGGCTGCCTCTCCAGGTTGTGAGCTATTCTTATGCCTTTTCAGGCCCTGAAGTTGGGTAATGACTTTTCCTGTGAGGCCCCTTGTGTGCATGTGCGAGGAAGGGACTTTGTGTGCTCGGAGGGCCTGGAGTCTGGAGAACAGGGGCCCTATTGTCTGTGCTGAACCTGATGCGTCAGGGACGTCAGGGAGACAATGGAGTCCCGTTGCTGTCCAAGCAGGAAGGGCCTTCGGTGATAAACCAACATCCTGGAGGCCAGGCGACAGCAGTGCCGATGACATCGGAACATTGTTTGAGCACCTCCCATGTAACTGGAACCATTCTCTCTCATGCCATCCTCACTATAGCCTTCTAAGATTGGAATATGACTCTCCCATTTTACAGAGAGAAAAACTGAGGCCCATTGCAGGGAGCCACCTTCCAGGGTGAACCACCATCGAGGGGGGCCGGTCAGAAGGCTAAGCCTGCCTCTACAGACACGTTGTTCAGACAGCTCTCGACCCACCACACTGCCAAGGCCAACAAAGCATGCGACCCTGGCCGAGAGGTTGTCCCACCAAGTGGGGGTCTTAGGGCCAACCCAGAAGGTAGGAGGGCACAACCAGCTTTCTTATTCCTGAAGCCCAGAGAGGTGGCCAAAACCCTGGATGCTATCCACATGTGGTCTGATGTGGCCCAAACATAGCTCCGATGTGGCCCAGATCGGCTCAGAAGGGCCTGAACATGATCCAGATGTAGCTTGGATGTCCAGCCCATTGGCCTGCCAAGGGCACAGTGACTCCTGAGACAAATACACTCCAGACTTCACAAGTCATAGACAACTATTTATTTATTGCAGAGAGGGAACCTATGGAGCTGGATGCCACTGGGAGCCAGCCTGCCCCAGGTGGCCACTGTCCAAGTCTTCATTGGAAGAGAGGAGAGGGGTCCAGGGTTCTACGGGGTGACTGGAGTGATCACAAAGGCGTCCTGCAATTGGAGGAGAAAAGTTAGCTGGGTTGTTTTTATACCTCCTGCCTTGTGATTTACGCTGGTCTGTCCTCCTCAAGGTGACCCCTGGTATTGAGGGTCATGGTCCTGAGCTCACTCATACAGAATTCTTGGAAAGGACAGAGGAGTAGGGTCTGCCTGCAGAGAGTGGGATTGTATAGGATCATTGCCCCTAGCCCCAGCTGATCACCAACACGCTCCCAAAAGTTTGCTCAAATGCAGATTTCTGGTTGTATCCATTGGGCTAAATCTTTTAAAAAATATTTATTTTTGAAACTATTACATATGTTCCCCTTTCCCCCCCATTTAGGCAGCTAAATTTTTAACAAGGCTCTGGCTTTTTTTTTTTTTTTTTTTTTTTAACTAAGTGTGATAGGAAGAACTTAATCTATTGGATATCCCCCAACATTTTATTTTGGTCATTTTCAAACATACAATAAAGTTGAAAGAATTTTATGTGATCACTTATGTAGTCATGATCTAGATTCTCCCACTTAAAAAGCTATACTTGCTTTATCTTATATCTAACCACTTATTCATTTGTTTGACTAGACTTTAAAACATATTATATTATAAAGCTATAAAAAGGAAATGAATGTGCTGCTGAGTCCAAAATAAATGAACAGAGTAGACCAGAAAATTTGGAAACCGTTCCAAAGAATGAAATGATACTTTTGCAGCTCAAACTGTAAATGATAAATTATGTGATGCAGGTTGTTTAAAAAAAAAAAAAAAAAAAGGAGCATTGCTAAATGTCCCCTAATAAGAGATATGTGAAATAAACCAAGCTTCAGCTTGTATGGATACCCATTGTCCATCCAACACCAATCCATGTATGTCTTAGATAAATAAACTACGTATATTTTACTCGGATTATTGTAATGTAGTCCCTTAGTGCATGGCCTGTGAGTTCAGACATCTGCTGAGTTTTGTGGATGAGGAAGCTGGGCTCAGAGAGGCCAGAGGACATGCCTGAGGTCCGATGGCTAGAGAGAGGCAGAGCTGGGATCTGAACTGATCCCCTGGCCCCTAAGTCTAGATTCTCAGCCTCTTTCGGTACCATCCACAGAACTGTTCTCAGTATTCTCCATCAAAGCCGCTAAAGCGTGGGCGCGGTTGTTGAGGGGGGCAGCTGATTATAAGTCAAATGTCAGCTTGCCTTGGAAGCTCGTTAACAAAGCCTCCTATCCTTCCCCCAAAATGGACTCTAGTGGGGTGGGGCATTTTGGAGACTTCCTTTCCTCTGGGGATTTCTCTGGAACTAAACAGATGGACGTGCCTCCCTGGCCTTTGCTTGGGCACCCTGGCTGAGTAAGGATGGGCAGTTAACTGTGGATGCTTTTCATTGTTAATACTTGTGCTTTCAATGTCTCCCCCACTCCGAAGTGGACTAGAAACTCCAAGAAGGCAGGGGTTTCTGTCTTTTTTTGTTCACAGTTGTGCTCAGTGCCTCGCACATAGTAGGTGCTTAGTAAATGCCTGCTGGCCAGCTGACTAAGAGGGAATCACCTCACTGTCATTGGCTCACGTGGAGACCGGAGCCTACAGCGGGAGGTTATCAGGGCAGGTGCCGAGTGCGGATCTCTACTCTGCCACCTACTGAGCGTGTGACCTCGGAAACGGACTTGCCATCTCTCACTCTCAGTCTCCCCATCTGTAAAATGGGGATGACAACAGGATGTACCTCATAGGATAGTTGTGAAGACTGAGCAAGATACCTCAGTATCTGGCGCAACATGATTATGGGCTGTTAAATATTATTAATGACAATATTTGGGGGAAGAGGGGGTGGATGATGCTACAGCTCCTCTCCGTAACAGCTGCCAACAAGTGTCAGATGTTCAATAAGCATTTACTGAGCATCTACTGTGGCAGGCCTCACTGAATCAATGAGCAAACAAATGAATGGAAGCTAGGGTGGAAAAAGCTGGAGGAGTATCAACCCCTGTCAAGGACGATTGTACTCTTCCAGCGACAGATGAGGAACTGAGGTCCTGAGAGAAGAAGAAGCAACGTGCCCAAGGCCCTTCATGTGTGACCAACGGGGTCAGGATTGGAGCCCAGCCCACACCTCCCAGCCCCGGGCTTTCCTAGTGACGATGCCCTCGCTGGGGCGGGATGTCCACCCCACTCACCTTGGTCAGAGTCAATGAAGATTCGGTAAATCCCAAGCCCTTCACCATCGACAGTGGGATCCCGGATCTTAATTTGGCTGAAATAACAAGTATGGTTGGAGACTGCTGGGCCTGGGGTGGGCCTGGGCAGCTGTGGGTAAGCTCACCACTCCCAGAGGCGGGCTCAGGACCTGGCACGCCCGACGCAGGCTGCCCCTTTTGCCTCTGCTCAGCTGTCCTCCTGCCCAGCATCCATGTAGCCTCCTCTCCTTAGCCTTTGCCTCCACCCATCACAGGCTCTGGCTGCTCCAAAGGGCACCCCCCCCCCCCCCACTTCCTCTCACACTCCTGCTTAAGCACCAGGCCTCCCATCATCCACAGCACAAGTGTGGACATTGAGAGATTTCTCATTCCAATAAAATGAAGAAGTGAAAGAGGTGGGCTTGTCATAGGTGACCAACCTTCCCACCCCCATGACCTGAGGCTTAATTAGAATAATTCCATCTTTTCTCTCGGCTTCCTCCACCACGAACACAAATAACAACGCCAACAACAACCATGGCTGAGAAATGTTGAACACCAACTGTGCTAGGCAGCCCCCTCTGCCCCTGACAAAGACCATCTCCTTTATGCTTCTGAAGGAGGTACTCTCATTTCCCCATTTTACAGATGGAGAAACGGAGGCTCAGAATAATAAGGCAGCTCATCTAAGGCAGGGGAGCCAGCAAGAGGGAATTGAGACTTGAACCGGGTCTGTCTGAGGCATATCGAGTGTGCATTGTCTGTTTATACCCCGGTCCCCCGCTGCCATCCCCATGGGCACTGCCTGGCTCATCTTTGCGTACTGAGGCTCTGGAACCAGTCAAGGAAGTGGGGGAAGGGAGAGCTCATTTCTAGATGGGTGACCAGAAAGGCTTCCTGGAGAAGTGGAATTTGAAGCAGGATGGAAAATGAGCGAAAGGGGCGGCAGATGGAGACTCGGGCAGGAGAAGTAACGGGCCCACCCTCTGGGAAGCGGGGGGGGGGGGGGGGGGGGGGATGGATAGCACAGGGACGCACCATTCTCGTTTGGCAGCAAGATGGCGGCGAGGAGATCCATGACGATGTCTTTCAGAATCTCAGGCTGTGAGAGAGAAGGGACGTTGTTTCCTGGCTGAGAATCTCCAGTCCCCGCAGCCATCCCAAGAACCGGCACAGCCCAGCCCCATCCTGAGGACAGCTGGTGGGGACGCTGGAGTTCCAAGTCCCCTGCCAGTCCAAGTTGCTAAGGCTCCTGGGAGTGACACAAACACAACTGGCCCTGGGGTCCCCTAGGTCAGAGGGTTGGGGTACATCTGAAGGATGTGCCCCACCCTCCACTCTCCAGGCCTCCAGTAGAACGTGCCCTTAGGAAATGCAGCCCTGTGCTTCCTGAGGTTTTGACTTCTCAAGGGAAGGCAGTGTCCTGATTTCATGTGAAACCTCCCGTTTTAAAATACCAATAAAAAATTAAAAAAAAAAATATATAAGGACAGCCTGGCCAGCATGGCTCACTGGTTGACATCAGCCTATGAACGAGGAGGTCACGGTTCGATTCCCAGTCAGGGGACATGCCTCGGTTGTGGGCTCAACCCCTAGTGTGGGGTGTACAAGAGGCAGCCGATCAATGATTCCCTCTCATCATTGGTGTTTCTATCTCTCTCTCCCCCTCCCTTCCTCTCTGAAATCAATAAAAATATATTAAAAAACACATGTAAAGACAAAAAAGAACCCCAACCAAAACAAAATACAAAAACAAACCAACCAAACCCCAGAACCGACACCACGCCACAAGACAGGATTCAGCCAATCGCAGACTCTGACTTAGTCCTACTCAGAGGAGAACGCTGAGGACCAGGAAAGGGCTGCTCACGGTCACTGAGATGAGTTTATGAGATTGTGAAGAGGAGAGAGTGTTGTTTCTTAATTTAGGGTCAAAGCTTCACAGAAAAGTGGATGTGTATCTGAGTGTCCGTAGTGTGTGTTCTCAGCTGTGTTTGGCACAGAGCAGGTAAATGTCTGAACCAGGAGCTTAGACTGTGTAGCTGATAATGTGGAGGCTGGCCAGCCCACGATGGGGACCTGTTGAAAGCACATTCTACAAAATGTCTCCTTTGAAATGGACCATTCTGGACAAGCCGTTAATACTCACGTCGAACAATTCAATGTCTGAGTTCATCAGGTGGATCCGATCAGAACTGCAACAGAAAATGCCCATGAGAATGGTCCCTCCAAGTCCCATGCATGCATTCATGCATTCATTCATTCATTCATTCATTCATTCAACAGCTGTTCATTGAGCACCTATTATGTACCAGGCACAGTGTAGGCTTGGAGATTCAGCAGTGAACCAACTCAGATTCTTGCTTTATGGAGCTTACATTGTAATTGAGGGTGGGATGGGGAGACAGAAAGCAAATAGTTAAAAATCACACAAATCATCCTCAGGAGTGAGGACCACTGTGAACTGAGGAGCTCAGTCTTGCTCTAAAGGGGATATTTGATTCCAAGCTCAACTGCTGCCCTGTAGGAATGCAGGCCTATGACAGCAGAAATTCTGGTTTTTATATGTTGGCAACTCATTTATATTAAAAAACCCTACCCTGTGTGGGCCGATCACAACACATGCAGGGGCTTGATATGCCCCAGGAGGCTCCAGCTTGTAGCCCCGGAACTCCTCTCGGGCGGCAGGAGGGTGTGGGGTGCAGAGGGCAGCCGGAGCTCCGTGCTTCTGGGCTGGGCTCCATGGGGGCTTTGCACGGAGGCATGACCGTCACTGCCTCTGTGTGGAGGTGTCCAGAATGGGCCGCCCGCAGCCGAGGAGATGATGCTGGGCAGGCTGTTCCTGTGGCCAGGGTCAGCATGCCTCACGGCTGCTGTAAGGCCACTTCCCTTTCTTTCTCCGTCTCTCACACTCAGTCCTCGGCAGCTGGACAGTCCAGGTAAGGCAGCCGTTCTGCCTGCCCTGGGGTAGCCTTCACGGGATGCTCACACCCCAGAGACTCACAGTGCTGTGTTTAAAGAAACCCAACGGCCACCAGAGGGCACTCATTTCCATCGCCAGATCCTTTGCTATGATTTACCTGATTTCATTTAAGTTGAGCATAAGCCGATCGCCTTTGATATGAAACTGAGCTTCCGAGTTGGCTTCCTGCAACGAGAAGCCCACGTTTCTTTCAGAGGATGCATCAAAGGTGGGGAGTGGGGTTCTGCAAGGCGCTCCGGGGTCAAGCTGACTCTCGGGTCTCAGCTATTGGTTCTGCGACCTTGGGAAAGGGTTTGACCGCTCTGGCCTCACTTTCCGCATCTATTAAATGGGGTAGTACCTGTACCCCCTCCCCACGGAACAGACAACCACATGGGATTGCTGTGGGAAACGATGATGACAGCGGAGCCTTCACGGTGTGTCTGGCAGGTTTAGGAAGTTTATGTGATGATCTCCTTTGATCACCACAACTCTTTGAAGCGGCTTCTATTTTTACCTCATGGTAGAGGTGAGGAGGCTGAGGGACAAGGATCAGTAACCTTCTGGTAATGTTAACTATTATTGTTATTATTATTATTATTATCAGAAAGGTCAGAAGCAAAGTCAAGTTTCGAATACAAGTGCCAAAGCTATACATCAGCTTGACCTGTGGGCGGGGTGGGGTAGGGGTGGGTGGGAGGGGAACCTGAGGGCAGGGTGCCAGGCTCTGGCTCCAGGGAGCTGCATCCAGAGGACAGACTCGTCCTTTAGGCCTGGGCCTGGGGACCTTTGGAAAAGTGCCTGCCATTGGCCATGGAGGGAAGCTCATTCTCATTGCTGGTTGAGAATCAAAATATCCTCCAATAGCCATAGCCAGTGGCTCAGTGGTTAGAACATTGACCCTCAGACTGAAGGGTCTCGGGTTCGATTCCGGTTAAGGGCACAGGTTGCAGGCTCAACCTCCTGCACCAGTTGGTCGGGACACATGCGGGAGGCAACCAATCAATGTGTCTCTCTCACATTGATGTGTTTCTCTCTCTCTGTTTCTTCCCTTTCCTTCCACTCTCTCTAAAAATCAATGGAAAAATATGCCTGGGTGAGGATTAACAACAACAACAAAAGAATATCCTTCATTGCAGGAAGCTAGGGTGCTGTGTCTCCTGCGGTCTTTTGTGGATGGCACCCCTGAAATTGTGTGGGGGCTCTGCTGGGAGGACAGCAACCAGGTCCTCTCCAGACCCCTTGGCCGGGCACGGTTCCAGCAGCCAGGCATGAACCCTGCGTTCTCTCCCTTCTCTCTGCCTCTGCGGTGGGCGTGGTCAGTGCCCCCCTCAGATCCCCTTTAGAGGGCATCCATCCGTCCCTCCCCGCCCAGGGCTGCAGCTTGCAGTCCCAGCCCCTTCGCTGTGGCCATGCTCCTGCTGGAACAGAGTGGCCTTGCTGGGAGCCATGTCCTTACCACCCCTGGGGACGATCGGGTGGCCAGGAACTGATTGAAAAGGGGGTGCAAAGTCTTGACTGACTAATAAAGTCACAGGGTCAGAGTTGGGCCCCCAAAGCTCCTGATCCTTGGGGTTAGAGCTCGCTCTAGTGCCCTCCTGCTGGGCGACAAGAAGGGTGGAGACGTTTAGCAAAGCAAGAGGGGTGAACTGGAGTAGCGCAGGTGCCCCCGGTGTCACGCGCCGCGAACTCACGATGCCCAGGGTGAAGAAGGGGCGGCGGACTTCGTTGGTGGGGAACACTTCCAGCACGATCATCTGGGCCACCTTGGCGCTGCCCTCATCCAGAAGGAGCTCCGGGGGCTCCTGGGTCAGGATCTTCACGATCTGCGTGTGCCTCAGCTGGCCCGCCGCCTGGAAGGACATCGCGCCTGCCTGTGGCCCTCAGGTCCCCGTGGCCGGCCCGTGCCCAGCTCCCCGGCCTCCCTGCGTCCTCTCGGTGCTCCAGCCATGCTGTCCGCTCCATCCTGACGTGGATTGCTCTCACCCTCTAAGCCTGTGGTTTGGCTTCTCCCTCTGCCTGGAATCCCCTTCTCTCCGGGGAAGTCCTCCCTAGATTTCCGGACCCTGTCAGTGCCCCATCAACGCTTTCATAACTCTTCGCATCTGTCCTCTTAACGGACATGCTATCTGTGTAATCATGTGACTCAGGCCGACCTGCCCTGTCGGACTGAGATCTTCCTGAGGACAGGGGCGGGCCTGTAGAAGTCACTAGTGCTGGAAGGAAGGAGAGCGGTCTCACACCATTTTATTCCCCGGAGGCCTGAGCACAGACCCCCGCAAACACCCATCCAGCTGCAGGTGGCACATGGACCGACCTTCTCACTGATCCGATTGATGCTGTGCTTCAGCTGGAGGGCCATCTCAGGAAGCTGAGGATGAGAGGAAGCCAGAGCAGGTCAGCTGGGAGGTGGGGTGGGGGGGACATCCCTGCAGCAGCCCCATGGCCGCGATCCCCAGGACCCCAGAAAAGCCGGGTGGGCCCGGTGGTCCAGGCTACGTATTTGTCACTGGTGAAAAACAGCCCTCTGTTAGCTGCTGTGAGGCGGGGGGTCCCGGCCGGCCTGTGGGTTGGTGGTGGTTGTGGGTTTGTGGGCAGCTCATTGCTCTCAGAGCGCACAGAGAAGTGACCCAGTTCTTACTGTCGTCCTGAATGTGGTTGCTGGTGACCATCCCTCTCTTCTCACATTCTCAGCCCTCTACGCTCAGTTCTGATTCTCAAGAGCTTGGCTACCTGTTGTCTGTCAGCTTCCTTGAAGTCCGGACACCCTCCCGTCACCTTGGGGCAACGCTTCTGCCCAGTAGGCCTCAGTTTCCCCATCAGTCACTGTGGAGGCGGCGGCACACCCTGGGTGACTAGGGCGGGCTGTGTTGAGAAGCATTCCAATGGGAGGACCATGATTGATTAGTCATGTCTGCCACGGGCCCCACGGTGGACAGACAGGACTGCTATTCGGAAGGAGAACCAGGTGTGTCCTGTTCTCAGAGGGCGGAACGAGGACCAGGACCGGATGTTACAGGGAAAGCTTCCTCTTTAGCACTACGTGTCAGAGACAGACTGTTAGGGGTGGGAGGAAGCTCGCCGTGACGGGAGGGGTGTAAACTAAGCTCGACAGGGGCTTCGTGCCCACGGGCTCCGGGGTCCTCGCATCCCCTTTGGCTCAGAAAATTCCCATGATGCCGTAGAGGCGGCTGCATCCTCTGTCCCACTCCGGGGCTTACCACGTAGTCCAGCAGGACCATGAGTTCTTCCGGAGGGAGAAGGGAAGCTACTGCAGCGTCCACCACGTCCTGCCTCACGGTGAAGGTGAACGGGGCGCCGTCCAGAGCCGGTATGGTCAGGGAAGCCCCGGGCTCATTGAACCCTCTGGTCACCTTTCCCTGGGAGTCCCGCAACTTGGCCTAAGGAGACACGGAGCAGAGAGCTGGTATCGAAACTCTAACCCCACACCTTACCCAGCCGCCACCTGGAAGGAGACAAGGCCACTCAGCCTGTTTCCCTTTTTGCACTTGCAGCCTGGAAGCTCAGCCCAGAATTCAGTGCCTCGCTGTAGGTGATGAGTTATCTCAGGTGCCTAGCAATATCTACCCCACCTGCACCCCTCAGATAATCTCTGATTTTTCTTTAAACTTTAAATGTCTTATTTGGCATCTAGGTTTCAACTTTTCAGATACAGCACAAGCCCTTTGGATGAAGGGAAATTAAAAACTGTAAAAAAAAAAAAAAAAAAAAAAAAAGGATGGAAATGCTTGATGCTGCCGTTTTCCAAGGGACCCGTGAGAACTGGTCTGGGATGCAAGCTGCCCGCGTTGGTGTGGTCCCTTCGGGAGTCGAGCTCCAGGGTGTATGCAGCTCCCTTTACCAGGATCTTCCTGCCTGGCCGTCTTCAGTCGCATTTCACTCTCTCCTTGGGCACTCTGATTACCGACATCTTACAGATGAGGAAACTGAGGCTTAAAGAGGGGAAGAAACTTGCCCACAGCCCCACAGCCAGGGACTGGTGGAGCTGGGAGAGAAACGTAGGCCTGTGTGTTTTGATCCTGGGCTCCCGTTGTGAGGTAATCAGATGTGTGGGGACTGGCGGGGGCTTGCCTGAGAAAAATGCCAAGAGCCCCAGCAAACACGCTGGCCTGTGACCGGGGACGTCAGGGTCGGAGGACAGCTCGCCAGGATCGATGCTTTGTGCTGGGCCCTTGGAGCCTGCCTGCCGTGTTTGCTCCATCACAATGGTTTGCGTGGGACATGTTCAGCAGAGTGAGATTTTTCTAAATCCAGCCCGTGCGTCGTAACGGGGACCAGGGTTTTCTCCCCTGGAACAGACCCCGGGCGTCTGGCCCTGGGGGTCAGGGAAGGCAGTGATGTCCACACCTCACTCTCAGGGTCCATGACACTCACCCCCAGGTTGAGCCGGACGATGTTGTCCTTGATGGCAGAGGACAGAAGGTCAAACTCCAGATGGTCACTGTTCATGGCAACGGGCGCTGCTCAGAGACGAGAAGAAAGCTGTGTGAGGGTGAGGGGCAGGGTGGGATAGGCTGTGTGGGGGCTGCTTTTGGCTGGACTGGGTCATTGCAGGGGGAGGGGTCAGTAGAGAGGAGCAGGAGTAATGATGGTGTTGATGATGATGATAAAAATGATAATAACTGACATTTATTAAACATGTACTGAGTGCTGAACTGTGTTAAACCTTTATATGTGTTGGCTCATTTAATCCTCACAAGAACCTTAGGGGGCAGTAGGTGCTGCTATTACCCCCATTTTACAAACGGGAAAACGGAGGCTCAGGAAAGTGAAGAGATTTGCTCATACTGGGAAAAGATTTGGACCCAGGGATCCTATGTCAAGGTCCTGGTGTGAACAAAGCTGACCTATTGCTTGTAACTCTCCACCTCCCCACCAGACTAATCCTATCCAGGCAGGTCTGGATCTGTTTGTTCACTGGATCAAACGTATTCTCCTTGGGATTCCCTACTTGGCCGCGAGGGGGCGGAGGTGTCTCAGCTGCCTTCGCTGTTGGGCGGAGAATGGGAAGGGCAGTGGAGGGGGCTCAGGGGTGGGCGGGGCAGGGAGTAGGCCATAGGACCACTTACACCCTACCTCCCTCCCTGCACCTCCAAGCCTGCCCCACTCCAGGGGAGCAGAGGAGCCAGATAGACTTCCGTCCTAGCCACCGTAGCCTTAGGCAGTTTCTTCCCTCCTCCATCTCAGTTCACTCATTTCAAAGTGGGGGTGTAATACAGTAATGCTGGCCTCATGGGTTGTACAGGACGGGTGCCTAGTAAAGTTGGCTTGAATCTGAATTACACCACACCTGAAATTTGAAGAATTGGATCTAAGCCTTCTCCATCACTAACTTCTGTGAACTCGAATAACTGACGTAATTTCTCTGTGCCTCAGTTTGCTGATCTGTGAAGTGGGGTAATGATCATATGAAACACCAAGCGCAGTATTTGCTCTATGGGTGCTCAATGCTACCGATTCCGTTCTCTTCCCACTCCTCTCTGGTGGCCCCTCTGTACGAGCCACTTCAGACCCCCAAGCAGTAGACAATAGAATTGTCTCCTTCCTTCCCATCCCCGCTCTGAGGCACTTGAGCACAGCAGACACTTGAGGTGGGGGTAGAAGCCTGTGACCGCCATTTCTGTTACTCAGGGAGGGAGAAACAACCCTCCTGAGCATACGTCTGGTCTTTCCTCTCAGCCCACAGTCTTTGCTGTATCATTCATTTATGCATCCATTCAGCACACATTTGAATAAGTTTCTTTCTGCTATGTGCCTGGAACTTTCCTACAAACTTTTAATTCTCACTAACAATCCGGAGGTAGGAATGTATAAGTCCCATTTCGCAGATGAGGAAGCTGAGGATAAGGAGGTGGAGCTGGCTTCCCATAGTCACGAGACAAGTCAATGGTAGAGGGGGCATTTGAACTCAGATTTCTTTGGGGTGACCGGCAGGCTCATGTGGAAACCTGCCTATAGTAGGTACTGGTGAGCTCAGAGCTGTGAATTCCTGTTTGCTCCTCCCAGGCAGGGATCAACTGGTGCTCTTCCCAGCGGCTGCTCAGGCCAGGCTGGGGAGGCGCCCCCTCCAGAGCCGCAGCCCGGAGGCTGGCTCAGCAGAAAAGAAAAAAGGTGGGAGAGAGCGGTGCACTCACCCTTCACCAGGCGCAGGAGCTCCTCACGCATGTCTTCAAAGGCCGCCTCGATCACGGGGCACAGCTGCAACAGCACCAAAGCGGAGCTTCATCAGCAAGGGGGTCCCTCGTGACCCGTGCCCAGCCCACGTGGCCTCAGTCCCACCGCTGTGCTCACGGCCAGCCGGGACTTTGTCCGTGGGGTAGAGGACTCAGGGGCAATCTACTCCCCCAGCCAACTCTGCTGCTCAGGGCACCCCACTTCAGACCCCGGTGAACCTGGGACCTTTGGTTTCCATCTTGTTCCCAAGAGCCCATGTTTTCCATGAGAGGGAGATGGAGAGGCCGTTCCCTCATTCACGTATTCCTTCTGCATCTCAGACTCAGCACAGAGGCCAGCAGGACAGACCGAAGCAGACAGGAGAAGAATCTCTTTGTGTCCTTTGTGGGTTTCTAGCCAACCCCCAAATTTGCCAGCAGTTTTCATCAGGGAGCAATTTCCAGATGTCCCCCAGAAGACATCTGGAAATTTCTGGAGACATTTTTAGTTGTCACAAATAGGGAGGTGATGTTGTTGGCATCTGGTGGATAGAGGCCACCACAGTGCCCAGGACAGCTCCCCACAGCAAAGAATGATCTGGGTTAAATGTCAGTTGTGCCAAGGGTGGGAAACCCTGGCCTCACCCAATCCTGGCCTTATCTGCTCTGTTCAAGACGGGGATAAACATCTACCTGCCCGTGGGCCCCAAAGGAGCTCCTGCTCTGCTCTACAGCCCGTTTTCAGGCACCCCAGGTTTTGTCTCAGGTGCAGTTCCCCCAGCGGAAGAACCTGTTGGCTGACCACCCATTGCTGTCTCCCAAGAAAGGAATTGCACTTTGAGAAATGTCAACTTTTTCTGTGAAAAACCCATTTCCTGCTCCTAGCTGCTCTGCCAACCCAGAACCCAGGAGGATGGAGGATAGAGGACTCGGGTTCAGAGACCCCCAGACTTCACTGCCAAGGGACCACCTGTTTCTCATGGGAAAGGTGTCCCTGGCAACCATTTCATCTTACCCCAGAGTTCCTCTTCCTTCAGCTTCACCAGTGCTGTCAACTCTGCTCACACATTAGAATCCTCCAGGATACGAGCCAGAATTCTCTGGGATACTAAGGCCCGACCCAGACCAATGAAATCTGAATCTCTAAGTAGATCCTGGGTAGCAGTATAATATCCCTCCTAAACCACAGAGGATATATCTTAAGACCCCCACCAATGGATACCCGAAACCACAGATGGTACCCAACCCTACATATACTGTGTTTTTTCCCCATTTATACATACCTTTCACATCTGGATTGTCAGGATCACTACTCTCGCACTTTGTGGCCATTAGTAAGTAAAATAAGGGTTATCGGAACACAAGCACTATGATACCAGGGCAATCTACCTGACAGCCAAGAGGACTACTGAATGACCAAACAGCGGGGAGCAATGTGGCATGGGGGTGTGGGACAAAAGGGTGATTCACCTCCAGGCTAGGACAGAGCAGAACAGCTCCAGATTTTATCACGATTCTCAGAACAGTGCATCATTTTAAACGTATAAATGATTATTTCTGGAATTTTTCATTGAATATTTTTTGACCAGTGGACCATGGGTAACAAACTTTGGAAATTGAAACCCTGGTTAAGGAGGGCACTACTGATGGGACCCACATATTTACACTGAGAGGGGCTCTAGTGTTTTCTAGATGGGCTCCTGCCAGATTTAAACATACCATACCTTTCCCCTTCACATCAAGTAAAATATTTATATGAACATTATATCGACTACAGTGAGGCATGATGGGAAAACATGATTACTAGATAGCCGGTTATATCATATTGTTCACTATATGTGGCTCTTCACCCTTAAAAATAGATCAACGCAAAGAGCATTTGTAATCCCAAGTCCTTGCCATTTTTTTTTTTTCTAGTAAATGTAAAATGTAGAAAATGTAAAAACACATTTTAGGGAGTTAAAGTGGGATGCCAATTTAAGAATGGTTTTGGGGAAGGCTCGCAAAAAGTTTCCAGGATCCTACTTTAAGAAACTCCCACTTAAAAAAGAAAAAAAAAAGAAAAAAAAAAAAAAAGAAAAGGAAAGAAAGAGAGAAAAGGAAACACCCATTTTTAAATAGAAAAACAAAAACAAAAAACAAAACAAACCTTTCTTAAAAGAAAAATGATCTCATGTAAGAAAGGCCAAATTTTACAAAATTACTTTCAGATTCCTTTAAGAAGGCTCTCTGGAATGGTTTAATAAAGTATTAAATGTGATGTAGCTATTACATAATTGTGAATAGTGTACAATGGCATAGAAAATATATATCACTTAAATAATACAAAGTAGTACTGACACCAAGTGCAGCCACAGAAACATTTGAGTGCAATATACAAAAGAGAAAGTAGCTGCCAAGGCAGAAGCATTATGGGTATTTCCCCCCTAACGTGGTTTAGTTATTACATCATCTTTTTCTTCCAAAAAGTTTTATTATAAAGAACTTATTAGTTATGTGACAAGGTATTTGGAACCTCCGGAGGCCCATTGTTGTGAACCTATCTTGGAATTTATAGGAATCCATGGTCAAAGTGGATGAACCAACTTACAGAGTTTTAACATACCTGGGGCATGTAAGGGACATATAAAAGGAGACCGACTGTGTTTACTGACTCAGAAAAATAAACCCAGCAGGACCCGGCGGATGACAGAGCCCTGAAGACTGCCGGTTGGTTTGAGACACTAGGGTACTACAGCCAGCTTGTGCTGGTTTGTGAGGACAACTTGTTAAATTTTCAGGAGTTTCTGAGCCGGTGCCAAGCTGAGGCATCATTAAAAATTAAAGTATATAAACTTACAACTAAATAAATTATACTAAAAGCAAAGTTAATGAAACCTCAAAACTCATTACTTCCTAATTATTTTGTTAAATCGCACTAATTGTTCTGTTATATCTTACTATTATTTCTTGCTCTTGAGGGTATTTAGGTCTATTGCATCCGTGTGGTGGGAATACCAAACAGCGGTGTGCTACGGCACACCCCTTCCCAACTCTGCTCTGTGACCTCACATTCGTAGCTTGATCTTGGCCTTGAAGAGAGTGGTTTACATCAGGGAAAGCAGCAGATGCTACATATACATCTGAGATCTCCCCACTCAACTCTCCAGAGTGAATAGTTAATGATATATCAGCACATCCCTGTCCAAAGTCTCCTGGCTGACTTTCAGCAGTTCTATTATCTTGACCTCAAGGATTCATTGCTGAAACAGACTCAGTTTCCTACTCAAGGTCCCTTCACACCAGCCTGCAGTTCCAGCCCAGCCCTTCAGGGGGAGCAATCGTTACAGGCCCATGAGGTCCCGATTCCACTCACCTTGGTATTCACCAGTTTGGGCAGGGCTGGCACCAGGAGTTTCATGACACTGTTGGCTAAGGGGTTGGCCATGAAAGAGATCCTTCCGGAGAGGAGAAAGGGAGAGAGCTTAGGGAAGGTCAGAGAGGATCACCCCTCCCTTGTCTTACATAAGGGGAGACTGAGTCTAGGGGGGAAAGGAACTTGCCCAAGCTTCCTGGGCCTGCTGGAGACAGAGCTGGGAGTAGACCCTGTCTACTGAGCAGAGAGTTCTCAGGGAGCAGGGGCTGGGGGTTGTCCTAGAAATGTGTGCTGGACACTGGGACAATGGCAGTTGGCATTTCTCCCCATTCTCCTGCTAAGGGGAAGTCGAGGGAAGCACCGCAGTTTTGAGCCCCTGCTGTGTGCCCCATACTCTGCTGTGCTGAGTTAGTTACAGCTGTGGCCTGAGCTAACCTCTGCCTGCAGCTTGAAGCACAGAGAGGCAAGCCCAGCTTCACCCATATAGTACACTAGAGGCCCGGTGCACAAAATTTGGTCTCTAGGCCTGGCCAGCGATCAGGCCCCATTTGTGGGGGGACCAGTGGGATGATTGGGGGGAGGGGCGCCATTGGCACCCACCTTGGTTGGCCTGGGGCCTGTGGGCTGGGGGCAGCTCCTTCATTGAGCGTCTGCCCCCTGGTGGTCAATGTGCATCATAGTGACCAGTCGTTCCACCGGTCATTCTGCCATTTGGTAGATTTGCATATTAGGCTTTTCTTATATAGGATGAGGAGAAGCATTTGCCTGATGCCAGAGCAGGGTTTACCCCTGGCTCTACCCTAGCCTGCCTGGGGGGTGGGGTGGGGGATTTGAGGGGCCCTAGGTAGGTGGCTCCTCTCCACCTTTAAAAGTTTGCCCCACTGCCTGGCAGGATGGCTAACATCCCACCGTCACAGCTTCTCTGCAAGGAGCCCCAGAGCAAGAGTCAGGAGGGCTGGTCCCTTTCAACCTCTGGGCATCAGTGCTTCCATCTGTGAAATGAGGCTTCCCTCCAGGCACGGCGGGAGCCCAGCGGGAGGGCCCACACTCACTTCTTCAGCAGGCTGATGCGCAGGCTCCTGCCGCTGTTGGTGCAGCTGCTGAGGGCAAGGCCCTTCTTGCCGTTCTCCACGCGGATGGTGGCCTGGGCCTCTGTCTCCATGTGAATCTCCACGATGCTCTTGACCAGGGGCCTGGGGGTGACAGTGACTCATGCTGTGAGCACACCCAGCTCCACTGGAATAAACCTGCTGCCCCTTTCTGCCCTCTGGCTCTCACCTCTCTTCTCAGGCTCCTGTGCTGGGTTCTCCTACCCTCCTACCCCTGTCCCCCTTACTCCCCTGCACCCTTGCCCCTCACTAGCCCACCATGTTATTATTTTTACTCCAGCATGTCCCAGGCTCTGTTTTTTTATTCCTCTCCTGGTTTAAATCCTAAAACAGCTCCCAAATTTATACCCAGCTCCTTACTCAGGTGTCTTACAGGCATCTCACATTTAGCATGCACAAAATTGAACTGCGGATCCTGCCCAAACCTGCTCCTCTCAACGATCTTCCCTGTCTTGGTTGCTGGCCACACCATCCTGCCAGTTGCACAGGCAAAAACCCAGGACTCAGCCTTGACTCCTTAATCTCTCTCCTCCTCTTCCACCCACATTCAATCATCAGGAAATCCTGTTGTCTGCACCTGCCTCCAAAATGTATACAGAACCTCACCACTTCTCGCCACCTTCCTGCCCCCAAACTCCGGTCCAAGCTATCCTGGTCTCCCTCTGAATTATTTCAGTAGTTTCTGGATGGCCTGCCTCTGCTCTTGCCTCCATATACAACTACCAGAAGGATTCTTTAAAAATATTAAACATGCCATGTTTCTCTTTGCTCAGAACCCTCCCTGGCTCCCATCTCACTCAGGAGAGGCCCAGTCCTCACCTTGGTCCAAGAGGCATTGCAAGATCTGACCTTGGCTGCCTGCTGGCCTCACCTCCCATGACTCTCCTCTCTCCTACCAGACACCTCTTTGCCATTCTTTGAACAAAGCAAGTATATGTATTTTTGCCTCATAGACTTTGCACTTGCTCTTTTCCAGATACCTGCAAAGTGGAAAAGGGGGGATGAGTGGGTGAATCTGCCTGCTATGCCTGATCAAGGGGATACTCACGTGTTGAAGCCAGCCACCAGGTCCAGTGGGATATTGACGATCAGCTCCTGGCTGTCAGCAGAGGGTTGCACCTGCAGCTCCTGGATGTTGGCTGAGGTGATTTTCAGCCTGGATGGATGCAGGAGAGATGGGATTCACCTGAGCATGGGCCACAAACTTGTTCCCCTCAATCTCTGTCTCCCTGGTGCCCAGCCAGCCGCTGGCCCCAAGCCCTATCCACTGGTTCTTCCCCTGCATGGTCTTGCCAGCTCCCCCCCAACCACCCCCTTGCTCCTGCTCTCAACACTTCCCTGGCTCCCCCATTACTGAAGAGATGAATCCCACAACATCTATTCTGACCGGCTCTCTCACCCTCTAGGCCGTTGCCCAGGCTGGCCCCTCTGCCTGGAATACCTTTCTTCTTGTCTCCTGGTGAACATGGAGTCAATGGCCCACCTGTCACCGAGACTTAGAAGCATCACTTTCGTCCTCTCACCCCAGTGACCTTCCTCTGGAGTCACCTTGTCAGGCTCCCATGTGACTCTCTTATGGGTTATTAACTCATCTGGGAGCTTCTGAGGAAGGGACTTCATTTGTTTCATTCTTTGTGGTCAGACAGAGATTTGATACCAATTGATGCTTATTGACTGACCAATTAAACGTGCAAAGTGTGTCCCGGGCAGAAGCGTGGGCAGGGAGTTCCCAACTTACCAGATGATGTGGTTCAGGACAGAGTTCACCAGGCTGCCTAAGAAGGGGATGCCCCCGGCCGGCTCGTCCCGTATGGCGCTGAGCAGAGGCAGCTCCTGGAGGATGCGGAGAGCATCGTGGTCCCTCAGCTTCTGGGCCAGCTCTGGAGACAGATTCTGAGGGTTAGAGCCCAGCAGGAGGGGCAAGGCGGGGCTCCAGGCTGGGAGAGCTCAGGACTACTCGGGCCTGGACACAGGTGAGGGTCTGGGTGGTTCCATCCTGGCCCCCTCTACCATAGATGTGGCCCAGATGGGGGAGGCTGGGGCGTGGATGGACCATTCACCCCCCTGAGCATTGCCAGCCTCTGCATCCCTCCCACCAGCCAGCGGCCAACACTCCTGGAGCCATGAGGCAGGGAACTCATAAGGCCCTGTTTAGGGCTGTTTTGTTGCCTAAAACACAATTCTCTGGCATCCATATCCTATGGGTCTGTTATCCAAAGAGTATCAAGTGCTGAGCAGAGAAAAGAGGAGTCGGGCCAGGGCCCTGGGAGCCAGGAGCCCTGGGCTCTGTCCCACTTGGCTTGTGAGCAGAGCAGGTCAGAGGTGCAGGAGACCTGATGCTGGGGAAGCAGCCCTCGCCCAGTGACTGACCAACCAGGGCTGTGTAAACACCCACTCCCTCACCCCTGGGCAGGATGACTCAGGTGTACGTGTGCCCCCTGTGCCCAGAGGCCTTCTGTTTGTTTCCAAGGACAAGGCCCAGGCTCAGGAGGGCTCCCGGGCCAGGGAGCTGGAGGGGGAGAAAGCTGGGCCTGGATCCAGGCAGCCAGGTTTCCAGTCGAGGGTCTTCCCTCTGCAGACTGGTGGGCCACTGCCTCAGACTCTGAGGAGGTGCTTTGCCAGTCCTCTGGCTGTAGGGGAGGGCAGCTGCATCCTCACACCCAGGCCACCCCCGTTCTGCAGGAACCTCAGAGTAGTCAGTTTTGGAATCATGGCTTTTGAAAAGGGTTTTTCTTGGAATCATGGATTCTTGGGATCACAGACACTTGCAACCTTTATAATTTACCCACTCGAATCTCATCTAGACCTGGGTCCCAACTGTGTCTTGCACACCCCCAGTCATGGGCAGCCCCCGCTTCCCCTCCCCTTTGCTCTACCTGCCCCATTGCCCGATGGTGCTGAAGCCCTGGCGGCCAAGACTTACTGTCTTTGATGATTCCCGGGCCGAGGAGGAGCACTGCAGGAGGACTGAGGGTGGCTCCGACTAAGGTGGCTGCCAGCAAACCACAGAGGAGGGTGAAGGTCCTTGAACCGGCCATCTTCCTGGGAGCCAGGGAGCAGCAGGTGGCAGACGAGAGAACCTGGGGTGAGCATGAAGGGCCCTGTTAGCCAGGCAGAGAGGCCAAGGGCAGGTCCTCCAGGCCTGGTGACTTACTTGGGCATGGATTCCAGCAGAGGCTGCTGCTTAGTGGAGTGACTGGGAATAGTGTGCGCTCTTAGAGACACTTGCCATGCTGATTCAACACCTGCCTCCCTGACCAGGCCGTGAGCTCTGGGAGGGAGCATTGCTCTGCCTGCTCCCCACTGTGTCCCCAGCACCCAGCACAGTGCCTGGCACACAGTGGGTATTTAATAAACGAATGGTTGCTGAATGAATGAATGGCCTTTGGGAGCCCTGGAAGACTGGGGAATCTAAGCCTGCTAAACTGACAACGTCTAGGCCAGTGGTTAGTCCACTAGGACAACGCATTAGTCCCCAGAGCCAAATATCAACAGTACAACAACTGAAATTTCTTTTGAGAGCCAAATTTTTTAAACTTAAACTCTATAGGTAGGTACATTGTTGTCAATGTAATTAGAGTACTCCTAAGCTGGCCTTTGCTAAAAACTCAAGGGGCCAAAGAGCCGCATGTGGCTCGCCAGCCGCCGTTTGCTGACCACTGGTCTAGTTAAGTCACAGGATCCCCTGTTAAGTCACAGGATCCCCCATCCCTGTGTGCCAGGAAGCCTAGGGGTAGAGGAGAAATATGGGCATCAGAGTCAGCCAGACCTGAGTTGGTGGACTGCCTCTACCACTGGCTGTGTGACCTTGGGCAAGGGACTTAGCCTCTCTGAGTCTCAGTTTTCTCATCTATAAAATAAGGGATACTTTCATCACAAGGTTGTTGCGGGGACTAAATGAAATCATCCATTTGTGGCCTGGCATGCTATAAGAGCTCAATGAATATTAGCTGTTATTATTAGTTATTACTAATCCTGTACTCAGAATCACCTTGCACTTAAAGCAAGAAAACAGATATGATGCCTTCCACTCTGCTCTTTTGCCAGGAAGTTTCTGTCATTATCTGCACGTTATTCTGTCCTCTGATTGGAGACACTCAGAGAACCAATACGATGGTAGTATCTGTATTTGTGGAAAAGTGTCTTCTCCCTAAATCCCAGCACCATACACACACACACAAACACACACACACACACACACACACCCCACATCATATCTCACCTCCTGGCATTTGCTTATGTGGTTCCTTCGCATGGGATGCCTTTCTGTCCCTTGTCCAACCAACTTCTACTCACTTCTCACCTGACATGTCACCTCTTCCTGGAAGCCTTCCCTGATTGCCCTCCACCACCATACCCCTGGGATTTCCTTGAGCACAGCACATACTGCATTGGCCTGTATTAGGAGGGCCAGGACTGTCTGATACTTCTTGTCTCCAGTATCACCCCAGCCCAGGGCTGGACACAGAGCAAATGGTGTGTGCAGAATGGGCTATGTCATCTGGATGAAGCCAGGGAGAATCAGCCATTCTTATTCCTTAGGACCATCCTCTGGTCTTCTGGGTAAGGGAGCTGGGCACCTCTCAACCCCCTCAGAGGGTCCTAGTCGACAGAGGGACCTTATCTGGGGACCAAGACTCCCTCCTGCTTCTGACCTGATCCCACTAGGTGCCTTCAGCTAAGAACCCCCCTGGAATCCCAGGCTTTCGTCCCTTCCCCACACTTTTACCTGGACACTCTGGAGTCCTCAGCCTCCTCCTCACCTGGGCAGTGAGTCTGAAAGCCCAGCCTTATATCCTGCATACCCTGGGCTAAGCAGTCACCCTTTGCGTTTGGGCTGAGGCCTCAGACGGGGCCAAGGTGTCCAAGGAAAATATTTGTGGCTTCTGTTGAACCATATCTTTGCCCGGAGCAGCCTCAGGACTCTAGCTTCCTGAGGTTTGGAGAAAGTCTTGGGCTGCCATGAAGGGTGGGCCGGGGGCTGGGACACATGGCAGGCACCTGGACCCGGGGCACCATCGCTGTGTTTGCAAAGGCACCGAAGACCTCCAGCTCCTAAAGGTGAAGCCTCCTGAGGGGGACCTTCACATCCCTTGGGCACATCTCCAGAGAGACAAGCAGCCCCTCCTGGGCTTCCCACCGGGCCATGCCCGCTGCCTATGCACAATGCCTCTCTGTGGAAAGCCCGAGCTCGGTGCCAGGGCTTGGGCCGCATCAGCTCCTGCTTCCTGCCCCTCGGTCCCATGCATTCTCTGGGATCAGCAAGCATGACTGTGCCTCTGTAGGCCTGACACGTTTTGGAATCCACCGGTTGCCACGGATGTGCCCTCAATATTGCCCAGTTCCCTTCAGACTGCTGAGGGCCTCTTTATCCCGGCCTCGCCCCTTCCCGCTGTGTCCTCTTCCTGGAAGGCCCCGCCCACCCCCTGACAACCCGTCCTGCAGGGGAAGCCTTTGGAGTTTCACAGACGCGGTTCAGCGGCCGCTCCTGGGCTGCCAGCTGCGCGGCTGTGGGAAGATGTCTTCTCTCTGAGCCTGTCTTCCCTCGGCTGTACAATGGAACCGTTCCGAGAGTCACATAAGACAATGTGGAATGCTTGGAACATCAGATAATTCAGTAAATGGTGAAGGCTATTATTACTGTTGAAATAATGTCACTGACCTCCAAGGCCCAATTCAGAAAGCAGGGTCTGCGTAAGGTGGCCTGGCTTCAGCTCTACCTACTCTTGGAATCCCTTTGCCTTCCTGGGAGCCCCCAAAGTACTAACTACTTACTCTCGTGGGGCTTGGGGTCCCCATGGCCTGGAGAGATGTCCATTTTATCCATCCATCCACCCATCCATCCATCCCTCATCCCAGCCTCCTCTCCAGTCTCCCTCTTCCCTCCCTAAGTCCCCTACCAAATTCCAATTTCCACCCAACAACCTGAGTTAAATTTTAAATATATTACTCAGACCTTGTCACTCCCCTGTTTATTAACACCCCCCCTCCCCTTCCCTCCCAAGGCCTCTGCAGCTCTTGTATGAAAATCCAAACTCTGGAGGCCCACCTCTCAGCCCCCATGTCTCATCCCTTTGCCTCTGTGTCCTCTCTCCTAGCTCAGGGTCTTTGCCCGTGCCGAGCCTTTCCCAGGAGGGCTCCTCTCCTAGGCTTCCCCTGGCTGCTCCTGCTCCTTCACCAAGTTTCCGCTTCAGTTTCCCTCCTTGGAAAGGCCTTTCCTGGCTGCCATGTCTAAATTAAAGCTCTCTCTCTCACTGCCCACTTATGGGGTCTTCAATAGCCCTTACTCAATCTGAAAACTCAGATGCCATCTGAGGCACTACAATCCACAGGTGCTGTATACCCAGGAAGGGGCCGAGAACTGGTGGCATAGCTCTCCGGTCCCTCACGTGGGAGTGCCTCACCGGATCAAGGTGATGAAAAGGTCAAGAGGGAAACGGAGACAGCTGGGGTCCCTTCTCCCACTTCCCCAGGGAGAGCAGGGTGTTTGCCGGTAAGGCAGGTATGGAGGGAGTGGGATTTTCAAGGACAATTTATGGGCTTGCGGGTCCCTGAAGTTGGGACTAGCAATATCCTGGACTCTCTTTCTTGTCCGGGGAAGGCTGACGAGCTAAAGTTATGGTGGAGAGCCCTAGCCGGTTTGGCTCAGTGGATAGGGTGTCAGTCTGCAGAATGAAGGGTCCTGGGTTCGAGTCTGTTCAAGGGCCTGTAACTTGGTTGTATGCTGGTTGTGGGCTCCATTCCTGGCCCTGGTCAGGGTGTGCATGGGAAGCAACCCATCGATGTGTCTCTCACATTGATGTTTCTCTCTGTCTTTCTCCATCCCTTCCAGGCCCTCTCTCTCTCTCTCTCTCTCTCTCTCTCTCTCTCTCTCTCTCTCTCTCTCTCTCTCTCTCTCTCTCTCTCTCAAAAGAAAAAAAAAAAAGGAAAAGGAAAAATAGTCCCGAGTGAGTGAGGATTAACAAAAAAGGAAAAAGTTTTGTTGGAGAGAGTGGCTTCTGTGAGTCAAAAATTATAACTCTTTGCTTTCTCTGGATGGCATCAAAGCTTGTGTGTGTCTTTCCTAGGGCCTGTGTGGACCCTGCAGGAGAGATCTGGTCTGGGGCTAGTCTAAGTCCTTCCCACTATCTTCCCCTGGGCAGGCGAGGCAAGGGTGCCAGGGGCTGGGATGGCACGCAGTGTGACGGTGGGACAAGCTCTGTTTGTATCTGAGGTTACAGCCTGAGAGACCTGCCAGGAAGGTTAGGTCTCCCCCCAAAGAAGGCGCCGTGAGACTCAACTTGAAACATATTTTGGCTCCCCAGAGAGTGGGGAGCCATCTATCAGGCAGGGGAAATCTCTCCTGCCCTCTGACCTCTCGTTCTAGCCAGAGACAGAGGGAAGAGGCGTGAGAGAGCCTCCCCTCCCCTCTCTCTACAAGCCGGTCCACAGGAGCCTCAGGGGTGGAGGGAGAGAGTCTGATGTTCAGCTGAAGCCGGGCACTCTGACATAATGAAGTGGTGGAGTGGGGAAAGACCGTCTCCTTTCTACAAATCACCCCCCGGAGGTCAGGTGGGAGAAAACAGAGATGCTATCGCCCTCATTTTCCAGAGAAAAAAGATTCTTGCAGAAGGGGAGTGACCTGCTCAAGGTCCCACAGCCGTAGAATGTGGAGCCGGGCTCTGGACCCAGCTCTGGCTGACTCTGGAGCACGGTCGGCTCCTCGGTCCAGCCCATCCCATCACCTCCAGCTGGGATGAGGGGCTTCTTCAGGGAACTCTGTGGTCCTGAAGAACACCAGAGACGGTTTCTGAGGACATGGCCGTTGGACAGGTGGAAATCGGGAGGTCTTGGGGACTGTCACTCACTCAAAAGACAAGAAGGAAGACACCTTGAGGAACTCGCTAGAGTGGCCCCAAGTCCACAATCTAAAAAGGCTCTCTGTTGGCACCAAAGGTGCAACCAGGATGGCAGAAATACTTCGCCTCTCGTTGCCTGGTACTGGCTGTTGGAGAAGTCCTCAAGGTCCGTCTCAGCGGGGGAGAGTGTGATGATTGATTAGCAATGCCTGCCATGAGCAGTGTAGCTGCTATGTCCTCGCTGCAACCACCTGTCTCTTTGCCGAAGATTTTGCATTTCCTTGCAAAATGTCAAAGAGAAAACAAAGTGGGGAGGAAATATCTAGACAACATGGAGTTCGTGAATGCCTTCGGACAAGTCTTCGTATCTCTGGGCCTCAGTTTCCCCAACGGTTACGGTAGATAAGGATGTTGGGCTCCTTGATGCTGTGGGTCAGGTTGGTTTGGATAAGCTTGGCTTATAGCAGAGGGACCTCGGTAAATGTGCAGTGAGGAATGGCCTGTTTCCAGGGACCAATCTATTAATTGCAAGGCTCATACCCATTGACGCAGGGTCTGTGCCATGGAGCCCAGGGGTGTAGGAAAAATGAAATATTAGGCTGCTCATTGCAGCATTATTATAATGGCCCTGAAGTGGGACCAGCTTAAATGTCCAGCAATAGGGAATTCAGTAAATAAATGGTGGGCCACCAGGCAGCTGTCCCAAAACAATATAGAGAACGTATTGAAGGCTCTTAGCAAGGGGAAAAAAGAAATGGTTTCTACTATTTTTTATTAAAAAAAAATATTTTTTTAATCTAGAAAAAATCCTGGAAGGAAATGCCCCCAAATGGTAACAATGTTTATTTCTCGGTGGTGTCATCACAGGTGACTCTTACCATCTTCTTTGTATTTTCAAAATTAAACAAATGTTTGCACTGAATGCATTTTTTGATCGGGAAACAACCCCATGAAGCAGCTTGGAAAAGAGCAAATAAAAGTTGGGGAGAGGACAAAGGAGCAGAGGCAGCCTCGTCCCTTTCCCAGAGCCCACCCACTCACTCAGGATTCCAGGGAAACACTGTGATGACAGGGCTGATGACATGCTGACAGCTGCAACAAAAGCCCAGTCACACGGGGCCCGGAACCACCGGAACCACCGGGAAAGAAAGACAGAAATCAGAACTGGGAACACACGGGCATAATCCCTCTTTTGTGGGATAGGAATACATAAGCTGTAACGCAAACAAACCCTGGCTAAGCCAGAATCCTAGGTTGGGTCAGGGTCAAGGTTAATAAAGGAAGGGACAATCACAAGGGCTGGATTCCATCAACTGGAGCAGCGTGTGATGAGGTGGAGGTCAGAAAGGGAGCCCCAGACAGAGCGATGGGTGCCCCTCCATTCTCTGAGTCATTGAGGACTGCGGGATGGACAGAGGCATCAGCCACAGGTCAGCTGGTCAGCCAGCTCATTGTAATCCACAGTATGTGGGCCTAGTTCTGGGGGCCTTGGACATAGCAGCAAACAAACAAGCCATCTCATGCCTTCCTGGGACTCACATTCTCCTGGGGGAGACAGTGAGCCAGAAACAGACAAAGAAATATAAAAACGCAGAGGTCAATTGTCTCAGTCATGGGGTCAGAGAACAAAAATAAAGAACACGGCCCTGGTTGGTGTTACTCAGTGGTTAGAGCGTTGGCCTGAGCACCAAGGGGTAGCAGGTTCAATTTCGGTCAAGGACAAGTACTGGGTTGCAGATTCAATCTCTGACACCTTTCAGGGTACATGGGGGAGGCAAGCAATCAATGCGTATCTCTTTCACATCGATGTTTCTCTCTCCTCTCTCCCCCTTCCTCCTCCCCACTTTCTCTGAAAACCAATGGAAAAATATCCCTGGGTGAGGATCAAAACAAAACAAAACAAAACAAGAAAAAGTGCGTTTGTTTGGAAGGCTGGAGCTCTATCATCAGAGCATCATGGGGGTTGAAGTGCTTTAGCTTCAACTGGATGCCCTCCCCCACCGTCCAACACACACACACACACACACACATGCACACACGCCCTGTGTAAATCTCTCCTTGTTTGACTTTCACATTTCACATATATTTGACTTTGGAAACACAATTTGGGGAGTAAATTATGTATGAAGGGAGGGGCTGCCTAAAGAATAGAATGGGAACAGTTCTATTTCCTTTATTTTATTTATTTATTCTTTTTAAATTGAATTTAGAGGGGGCGGGGAAGAGAGGGAGAGAGATAGAAACATCTATGATGAGAGAGAATCATTGATGGGCTGCCTCCTGCCTACCGCACACCAGGGATTGAGCCCGAAACCCCGGGCATGTGCTCTGACTGGGGATTGAACCACATGACCTCTTGCTTCATGCATCCACACTGAACCATTGAGCCACACAGACCGGGCAGTGCTTCCATTTCTGAGTGCTCACTGCCTGCCAGGCTGAGCGTCTACTAGCTCATTACTAGCCCACAAGGTCACTGCTATCACCTTCATTGTGCAAGTGAGGAGACAGAGGTGCAGGGAGACCAGGTGACCTGCTACGGTCACACAGCCACTGGGACAAGAGGCCACGTGTTGAACTCCAGTGCTCTTAACCTTAGAGCCACTGTCTCCCAAACACCTGTTGTCTATGTATCGTGTCCCCTGCCGGCCACACAGCTTCTGCAATATCTGCTCACTCAGCACACGTTTGGGTAAGTGGAATCACGTTTGAGAAATTAAATGCACTTGATTTTCTATTGCTAACAGAAAATTGTATAACCCTACCAACGTGAAAAAAAGAACATCTCTTCCCATAAAATAGGTGCCAACATGACTCTGGTGTCAATAATGACTTCGGTGATTCAGCTTAATGAGCACTTCCATGCCCTTTGCTTGCATTAGCCCAGTGGTTAGCAAACTCATTAGTCAACAGAGTCAAGTATTGTGGCCGTCAAGACTCAGTGGAGGCAGAGCTCCAGATGGCTAGCAACACCCTGTCGAGGCAGGACTCCAGGCCAGGGAAGGAACGAGCAACCAGACCCACAACAAAGAATGTAGCATAACTGTTAGTCATAAAATAGTTTTGTTGCAAGGCTCAACCCCCAGGCAGGTACGTCCTGTTACCAGTAGCCTCAAGGCAGGACAAACAGACCAAACCAGGTGAAACAGACTGCTTAAGCTGAAAATAAACCCCCACCCCAGGTGTTGTATAAACTTTAAATGTTACTGTACTAGTGGAATTTTTCTATAACTTATAACTGACGTTTCTTTGTTAAATCTTTTAGCCAATCATAATCTGCCAGGCATCCCTAAGACGGGGATAAAAGCAGCATGCTTAGAGTGGGTCGGGGTTCTCGTTGCTCGCTGCTGTGTCAGTTGAGACGGGAGCCCGGACTCGAATTCGTAATAAAGGCTTCCTAAATTCCAATTTGGCTGACTGGTGGTTGTCATTCGCGGGTTGCCCATAACAGTATCAACAGTACAGCGATTGAAATTTCTTTTGGGAGCTGAAAACCGACTTCTGCGCATGGGCCGCGAAGTTTCAGTCGCACTGTAGGTGCAAGCCCGCACGTGGTATTTGGTGGAAGAGCCACACTCAAGGGGCCGAAGAGCCTATCACCCCACACCTATGCCCCGAGGTGGGCACTGTTTTATCCTCACATCATAGGCGAGGTTTGAACGAACCCCCTTTCAAGAGCGGAAATACTTTTTCTGGAGTCCCGGGGAGAACAAGCCGAAATGCTCTGGCCGTGCTGCCTGCTGGAGGCGTCCAGGCCCAGGAGCCGGCGGTGGGAGAGGTGAAGGGCTGAGGACGAGTGAGAAGATCAGTCACCTTCTCCCACCGACAGTGCAGAAGGTGGCCCTGCCTCTGGGAACTGCACCGGGAAACGCCTCCGAGTGCTTTCTCGGAGGGCGAGCCCCATGGCACGTCACACCGCTTACCTTGTGGGCGGCTGTGTCCACTGGCGGTGGTCGTCCGAAACCTGAAAAGAGTGTGTTCTCCGACCTCTCTGCACCTTTTCTGGGCTGGCCGCAACCTCCCTGGACTGCAACGTCTTGCTCTTTGCTTATATGGACTCTCCGGGGGCTGGGAGGAGAGGTCAGGAGCCCAGTGGGCACCTCCCTCCCAGTTACCCACATGGAATTAGGTTCCTGAGCTAACATTTACTCACTTACTCACTGGTTCTCTGGAAGGGGAGAAAGAGGTCATTCGTGTGCAAACCAGGAGACCCAGCGTGGCAGGAACTGTCCAAAGCCTTCCTTCGCCTTGGATAGGGACACTCAGGACACCCCTCTGTCCTGAGCACCCCGCCCCCCTCTGCCTCTCTGTACTTTCAGTCTGCTGCTCCCGAGAGGAGGTCATTCTAGGGTCCCTGTGCACAGAGGGCCCGGCTTCTGCCTGCTTCCACTCGTTCCTCCGTTCCCTCCCTCACCTCCTGAGTGTCCCCACGGTGCAGCCTCGGGCCTTCCTCATCGTCGCCCCCGCTGCCTGGCCTCCTCTCAGGCCTCCGCAGGCGTTGACCGGGGCAGCTGCGGTAGTCTCCTCTCTGGCCTCCCTGGTCTGGCCTGGCACCTCACATTTCCTCTCCACGTTCCCTCCCCTTAATCCTTTCTTTAGAAAATTTCAAACAGAACAAAGTTAGTTTTGCAAACACTCTCCGTCCACCAGCTAAGTTCTGCCCATTCAACCTACTGGCTGGATGCATTTCAACCCAAGTTGCAGATGTCCACACCCTTCCCGCTAAATACTTCAGCTCGAGTGTCATTCCCTAGAGCTGTGGTCGGCAAACCGCAGCTTGTGAGCCACATGCGGCTCTTTGGCCCTGGAGTGTGGCTCTTCCACAAAATACCACGGCCTGGGTGAGTCTATTGTGAAGAAGTGGCGTTAGAAGAAGTTTAAGTTTAAAAAACTTGGCTCTCAAAAGAAATTTCAATCGTTGTACTGTTGATATTTGGCTCTGTTGACAAATGAATTTGCCGACCACTGCCCTAGAGTTCAACATTTGTCTGCAGGTGGAGGCTAAGGTGCATCTTTCTCTGGCCGTCCAGTGTCTGAGTTCATCCAACACCAGCCTCCTCCTCCATGATGCCCAAGTTTTACCCAATGAGATCAAAGTTGTGTGCCAGTGGGGAAGTGGATGCCACGTCTGTCCTGGCCCTCATGGTCTGTCTCAAACAGTTGGTGAAGACATTGCTGGGCACTGGAGGGCTCTGGGGGTTACAGAGGAACTGGCCACTTAGAACAGACAGGCCCAGATTGGTGGGTGCCTTTGGCCTCTGCCCCAATTAGCTCAGCCCTCAAGGAGCCAGGCAGAGACGGAAAGAAGCAGAAAAACATTGAGCTCAGTGGGAATATCACCTTTGATAGGATCGTCAGCATTACCCAACAGCTGCAGAGTTGATCTGTAGCCAGAGAACTCTCTGGAACCATTGAAGTGATCCTGGGACTGTCCAGCCTGTCGCTGCAATGGAAAATGTTTGAATTAATATTCAATGAAAAGCACAGATATTACTAGTAAGTATCCATTTGACAAATGCACATATCTGTGTAAACCAAACCCCTAATAAGATACAGAAATTCATTATCACTCTGAAAAGCTCCCTCATGCCCCCTTTTGGTCAATTCCCCCCTGAATCCCCATCATGGGAATGGGATCTGATTTTTTATTTTATTTTATTTTATTTTTTTTACCACTAAACATTAGTTTTTTCTGTTCTTGGTCTTCATGTAAATGGAACATACAACATATAACCTACTGCGTTTGGCTTCTTTCACTCACTCAGCCTAATGTTTTCATATTCATCCACATGATTGTAGCTATTGGTAGGTCTTCCCTTTATTTTATTTTTATTTTTTTATAGGGCTGGGGGCGTTGAGGCCCGGTTAGCTAAATTTCTTTTTCTTTCTTTCTTTTAAAAAAATATATTTTATTTTTTTACAGAGAGGAAGAGAAAGGGATAGAGAGTTAAAAACATCAATGAGAGAGAATCATTGATCAACTGCCTCTTGCACACCCCCTACTGGGGATATGCCCGCAACCATGGCAAATGCTCTTGACTGGAATCGAATCCGGGACCTTTCAGACCGTAGGCCAATGCTCTATCCATTGAGCCAAACTGGTTTCTGTGGTAGGTCTTCCCTTTAAAAATAAAAATAAAAATTATATCAGAGAGAGAGAGGGAGAGAGAGAGAGATAGAAATATCGACGAGAGAGGAACATTGATAGGCTGCCTCCTGCAGGCCTCCTCCTGAGGGCCCAGTCCGCAACCCAGCATGTGCCCTGGTTGGGAATTGAACCATGACCTTCTGGTTCATAGGTGGATACTCAACCAGAGTCACCCTTTTTATGGGCACACAGTATTCCATTGTATGAGTCAGTTACAAGGTGTTTTATTTTTCTTCCTGTTGTTGGACAGCTGAGGTATTTCCAGTTTGGGATTATTATGATACAGTTTCTATTGAACATTTTAAGACAAATCTTTCTTGTGAATAAATGTTTCCATTTTTCTTGGATGGAATTGCTGGGTCACAGGGGAGGGGTATGATTATTTTATAAGAAAGTTCCAGAACTTTTCTCAGAGTAATTGTACTATTTGACACTTCTGCCTGTAGTGTATGAGAGTTTCTGGCTGCTCTACTCCTGCACCAGCGTGTGGTGTGGTCAGTCTTTTTAATTTTAGCCCCTCTGCTGGGAGTATCAGTGCTATCTCTATGTGAAATATGTCCGTGACTCCCTCCTGATGGCTCAGGAGCAAGTCCATCTCTCAGCCTGAGCTCTGAGCTCCCCAAGGTCCAGCCCTTCTCAGTCCAGCCTTGCCTACTCCATCTCCCTTCACCTGAGTCTCCTCCCGTCCTGCATGAAACAGGTTAGGTTCATTTTTCTCTGCTTTTACAGGGGCTGGCTTTTCAGCCTGGAATGTGCTCCTGTCCTTGCTCATCTGATTGACATCCCAATTACCCTTTTAGGCTTAGCTAAGGTGTCACCTCCTCCAGGAAGCCTTCCTGGACATCCCACTCAGAGGAAGCCATTCCCTCCTTCGTGCCATGAGGGTACTTTCCAGCTACTTCTCCTGCAGCTCCGATCACCCTGCTCCGTACTGTCTCACCGTTTCGGCTGTGAACTCTGTGAGGGGAGACACCCATCTGACTCACCCTGTGTCCTCAGCACCCAGCCCAGGGTCTGCACGGGAGCGCGGGCTTCATTTCACAGACTCGACGGCAGCAGCAGTGGCCACTGGAATGGCCTCTGACATTTGTTACGTGCTCACGGGTGTTGCACCTTGTTCCTCCACCCCTCATCAATGTGCCTTGAAGCCGTTTTACACACCAGCCTATACAGTTTTAGCGTTTCCTTTCCCAGGCTGTGTCATACCACGACGTTTCCCCTTGTCTCCAGGAATGAGCCCCCACATGAGTTTACGCTCCCCGATCAGGACCCTGGTGGTACCTCCCACTATTTCTGCTGCAGCCCTATCATCTGTTACGAAAGGGAGGGTAAGAACACTCCACAGAGTGTCTTACCGTAAAGCACGGGGGCTGGCCTTTTCCCCTTGGATGCATGTGGACTGTCCCCCAAGGGGTGAGAGGCTCCTGCCAGTTGAAGGCAATTCTCTAGAGAAGAGGGAGGCTGCGGTCAACATCGACAGCCCCTGGGGTGAGTGCCCAGTAAAGGGGCGCTGGGTGGGGCAATGCCAGCGTCCACAGTCCACCCTTTGCACTGCTGAAATCAACTTGCTTTTCGTAAAAAGTTCACTCTGTCCAGGTGCAGCTGCTCCATGACTCTGGCTGGTCATTGTTACAGACTGGAGTGTGTCCCCACAGATGGATATGTTGAAGCCCTAACTCCCAGTACCCCAGAATGTGATTAAATTAGACAGCTGATTAAATTCAGATGGGGCTGTTAGAGTAGCTCCTAATCCAATCCAATAGCTTCTTACAAGAAGAGCTGATGAGGGTACCCAGAGAGATGTCAGGGTCACAGAGGTGCTGAGGGATGACCAGGTGAAGAGGCAGCAAGAGGGCAGCCACCCACAAGCCAAGCAGAGAGGAAACCAATCTTGCCGACATCTTGACCTGGGACTTCCAGCCTCCAGAACCATGAGAAAATAGATTTCTGTAGCTTAAGCCACCCAGTCTATAGAATTTGGTTATGGCAGCCCTGATGTAGTCATAATTCATGGGAAACTTACCATGCTGCCTAGAGTTCCTGCTGTTGGAGATAACCAGGCCTTAACTGAGACCCATAATCTCCCTCCTCTACTCTGCACTCTGATTGCCCTACTTCAGAGCACTTCTGCTGGTCCCAGTGGCTGGCTGGTCTCCTGAATGGATGGCACTGTGCTGGTCCCTGTTGGTGACAGGTCATACATTCAGTGGCAGTTACTAGATCAGCCTTGGTGTCCCCAATCATTAAATCTTGCTTCTTCCAGTCCCATGACTAAACCATTAATCCATTTGCCTCAGCCTAGAAGACTATAACGAGGTGTCCATTTCTTTCTTTTCTCAAAGTGGATGACCAGGTGTGCAGCCTGAAGCTTTGCTCGCTGGGAGGATTTCCTCTCGTTCCTGCCTTTCTGAGAGGGTCTCTAGTGAAACAGCATCCATTTTCAGTTTACACCAACATACCGAGCAGACCCATTCACAAGCCAAGCTCAGGGTTTCCCCTTCTTCATCAACTGTTCATGATGGACATCTTATTGGTGTGAACTGAGTTAGAAGTATCTGTGCAACAGTAGGAGGCAACATACGTGACATAGGAGGTCCACGTCACCCGTTTATGTAGTTTACTTATGCCCACTGGATCTTTTTGAGTCCAAATTAGTTGTACCGCCTCTACCGGATGATGCACTGCTGCTGGTCCTGCTTGACTCGGTGGATACCAGTGCCGATGGGAAGTTCTGGCGGCATGGCCTCTTGAGTGAGGCCTATGGCCAGGTGCCCCATCGCTACGAGAGCCCAGGAACATGTCAGGGGCTGTTTTTCTAAGAGTGTGCAGTTCTCTGCTGAAGATGGCATCGCCTGACTCCGGAACTGTAGCCGTCTTCTCTGTGTCTACCTTATTGGGGTTCCTCAGAAACACCACATGGAATCTTCATCACGAAGTCTGAATGGTCACATGACTCAAGCGGTAATGCTGCTGGAGCTGCTGCACAGCACAGCCCTTTGTTGTTCTGCTCAATAGATACTCCTCTCTGGTCGGGGAGAGGATGGAGGATAGGGCGAGAATTATAAATGCAAATGCTTGTAGAATAAGGTTGCCAGAAAAAAAAATACAGGAAGTCCATTTAAATTTGAATTTTAGATAAAAGATGAAGTCTTTTTTTAGTTTAAGTATGTGCCATGCAATATTTGGGACATACTTACATTAAAAATTACTTGTTGTTTATCTGAAATTCAAACTTTATTAAATGTCTTATATTTATATTTGTAAATCTGGCAACCCTACTTTTAATAGCCAAGCTTTTAATAGCATAAAACAGTTTTATTTCTTGGGGTGGGGGAAATGGTGAATGCATTTATAATCAGTACCCAGTTGGAGAATAATCACCACTTAAGGTAATTTAAAGTAGAAATGAAGAACAATGTGCCAGATTTGGCTTGATGCTGGTGAACTTTCTACCCCTGGCAAAGAGCTTGGGCTCTAAAGTTTGACTTCCGGGATTTAAATCCTGGATCCAGCACTCACATGACATATGACCTTAAGCCTTAGCATCCTCATGTTTTTTAGGATTAAATAAAATCCTGTATTTAGAGGATTTAGCCATTAAAAGGGCCCGTCATTAATGCTAAATAAATATTAATCTTCAAGATGACTATTGGGTTGCCATGCAGCAGCTCCCTCTAGTGGTCATAGGACATATGTGTGAGCACAGGTGCAAGGCTAGGTAGGATCCTGGCCTTCTTAGCTCAGGGTATTCAGTAGCCAGGCTAGTCAGGCATTGGATAATGGGGCCCCAAGTTCCCTAGATTCCAGTCATTCACATATTACCTCCCCAACCACTGTTACCTTTATTTACTAATTTTCCTTTATTCCCTTTTAAACTGTGTCACTATTTTTAAAGAAATCCTATCTAATAAAGAGGGAACATGCTAATTGACCCTCACACAATTGCAAAGATGGTAGCACACATTGCCAATAAGGAGGGACTATGCTAATTGATTTCCCTGCCCTCAAAGATGGCAGCACCCACAGCCAATAAGGAAGGAATATGCTAATTGACCATTATACCCTGAAAGATGGTGGTGCCCAAAGCCATAAAAGGGAAGTGCCCAGTTCCTCAACCCCCCAGATGCCCAGTCGATGCCTGAGGTGCAGGCAAGCCTCAGATGGAGGCTGCCCAGATGTCCAGGGCTGCCAAAGGCTTAGGTAACTAGGGCCAGCCGAGGCTTGCGCTTCTGACAGTGGCAGCAGCAGAGGTGTGATGGGGCATCGCCTTCCCCTGATCACTGGGTCACCTCCAACCCCTGAGGCCTCCTGGACTGTGAGAGGGGGCAGACCAGGCTGAGGGACCCCCTCCTCCCCCCACCTCCAGTGCATGAATTTTCATGCACAGGGCCTCTAGTCCATTATAATAGGAAATGTTACAATTTTCAGTTAAAAGCCCATAATCAACTTTCAGAAATAGAAGCTAACCACCAGTAGCTACAAGTGAAATACAAAAGTTTGTTTTCCTGCATAATGTGGTGAGAAGAATTGGAAGGTTTCTCTCTCCCCCCCCCCACACCCCGCCCCCATGATGAAATAAGGCTCAAATAATTTGTTCCCAAATTTACTCAGGAAATAGTTGGCATGAATAATAATAATAACAGATATGTTTCTGTTTAAAATCTATATTTATTGATTTTAGAGAGAAAGGGAGAGGGAGAGAGAGATAAAAAGTCCATGATGAGAGAGAATTATTGATCAGCTGCCTCCTGCTCATCCCCAACTAGGGATTGAGACCACAACCTGGGCATGTGTCCTGACCCGGAATCTAACTGTGACCTCTTGGTTCATAGGTTAACATTCAACCTCCGAGCCACATTGGCCAGGCCAGATATGTTTCTTGAACCCAGACTTCCTGTCAGGCTTGGTGATAGGCACATATTTTGCATGGATTAGCTGATTTAATTTCCATAAATCCTCTCTGAGATTTTTTTTCCAGATGAGGAGACTGGGGTTCAGAATGTCTGGCCAGTGGGATGTGAAGGAAGTGATGCATGCATGCTAGTTTTCAGCCTGGCCCTCAATAACATCTTACCATCTGCCAGCCCTCACTGTGCCGTCATGGTGACTATGGAGCTCATGAATTTCAAATGAGATAGCTCCAAAATGGAGCATGGAGTGAGAATGTGAGTGAAGAATCAAATTTTATTGTGTTTCTGCAGCACAGACTTGTTCTGTTCTGACTAGTACCATAGAAGCTTAGAATCTTTTCTATTCTTTTTTTTTTTTTTTAAGTGTGAAAATTCTGAGACATTACTATTGAGGATAATTAGTAGAAAAAGGAAATGAGGAGTTGGAAATAGGAAAGAGAATGAAAGCAGGTGGCAGAGAAACTGTTGAGGATTTATGATGCAAACTTGGGAAAGAGGAAGGAGTCTGAGAGACAGTAGATCCAGGTCCTTGTGAAGGACTGGGAGGGACAAGAGAGATGAAACAAGTCAAGATGTTGTCTTTTGAAATTAATGATCAAGCAGAGTTGTGAAGCACGTTGCAAGGGCAAGAACTCAAGCACATTTTCTCCTCCTCACTGGCTGACATTTAAGACAGATATGGCCCTAGCTGGTTTGGCTCAGTGGATAGAGTGTCGGCCTGTGGACTGAAGGGTGCAGGGTTTGATTCCAGTCAAGGGCACATGCTGGGGTTGTGGGTTCGTGTAGGAGATAGCCTATCAATGATTCTCTCTCATCATTAATGTTTCTATCTCTCCCTCTCCCTTCCTCTCTGAAATCAATTTTAAAAAAAATATATATATACACACACACAAACAGATATTGCTCTAAATGGCTGGTCATGGTGAATGACCGCCTTCCTTCTTTCTTTCAGAGCACTCTGCTGCTAGGTAGGTCCCTGTACTTGATGGGGGCAGTGCCTGCCCCCTCGTGGTCCAGAGGGTTCATGATTATGGTGAGAACCACAGTCTTCACTCGCCCTGGTGGATCAATTTCATACAACTCACTGAAAACCTTTGATATTTGCTCTGCATATTCTTTGGAGTCCTTAGTGGCCTCTATAGAATATGAGAGGAAATGGTACTGAACAAGGCAGGCTCACAGAGTCCAAGATTATATATCAATTGAATAAATACCCAACCCCCCAGGTTGTTGAAGTCTCTGGTTAAATTCAAGAATTCTGAAAAAGTTGGTTCTGACCATTTTTTGTTGTTGTTGCTGATTTTCTAATTGCTTTTATGTAGGAGATAATTTTTAGAGGTATTTTTAAAAAAATTTTTAAATTGATTTCAGAGAGGAAGGGAGAGGGAGAGAGAGATAGAAACATCAATAATAAGAGAGAATCATGGATCAACTGCCCATATTGGAGATCAAGCCTGCAACCTGGGCATGTGCCCGGACCGGGAATCAAACCTTGACCTCCTGACTCAAATGTTGATGCTCAACCACTGAGCCACACTAGCAAGCAAAAGATCTTTAGTCTGCCATTTTCACTGACATCCTTCTAGGTAGGTTTGGTTTTTTGTGTGTGTGTTAAAATGTTGTCACTCTTTAAAAGTAATGTGTTTTCATTAACCTGCCACCTCTCAGACTGTTTTGTATCTAGGGGAGTCTTAGACTAGTTAGTTACAAATTGAAATTGTCAGGGGAGGGGAAAGACCCATCGGTGAGCTATAGGAAGAAGTTCAGGGAGCAGTGGGAAAATGGTCCAAAATGGGCAGGGGAAGTGTGTCTAGGCAGGAATGCAATCTGGTGCCATGGTCATGGGGCAGCAAGACCAATTCTCATGATCCTACATGTGTGCACCTGCCCTTATTCACACTGATTTTTGGACCTTTGGCCAACAAAGACCCTCAGTCTTGACCTATGCCTGCCCCAAAGGAACATGAAGGTAGTTAATGCTTGGATCCTCCCTGAGCCCAATCAGGCCCTGATGGCTGTCTCTCATTCAGGAAGGTCCTCTGTACTTCAGGTCACTAAGTAGACATCCACTGTGTATGCAGAGTGTATGGAATTTACGCATCCTGAGCCCAAAGATTTCAGCGAGTGTGAAAGATGCCTCATCCTTTAAGTCCTCACCAGGAGACACATGCTGGTTTCCTACAATTGCAGTCCTAAACTCCGAACACTGGAACTGTCCTCTTATGGTGTCACGTTGGTTGGTGGCAATAGTAGGTGCAGACAGTGGTAGGTCTGGACATGGTGACAAATATTTGACAGGGACTGAGAAACACTATCCTGAATCTATGCGGTCTCCCAAAGAGAAAGGGACAAGATTTTCTGTGAAGTCTGGAATGTTTCAGTTCTTGATTTGCCTTTTTGTCACTCTCTGACCTTGTGCAAGTCATTCTTATAAACTGCAAGGCTCAGTACTCTCATGTGTGGAGTGAAAGTGTTGAGCAAGTCCAATAAGGATCTCAAACTATGGTAGCATAATTTATTTTTTATTTAAAGAGACAAACTTTCCCATCCTGGGTAGCCCTGTTCTTCATTCATGCATACAGTTTTTCATAAATCTTATCTACATTAACAGTCTCAATCTCCTTAAAACCTTCCTCTTCTTAGTTCCTTTAAGTCTTCTTCCTCCAAAACTATGGCACTCACCTGCGGCCTCAATCATCTTTTCATATGCAATTCCAATGCCCCTTTTCTATCCCTACCTTCCTCAAGCCTTTCAGCAATGAACACTTTGGACCAGTTTGTCCTTCTTCCTACACTTCTTTTTTTAATTCTAACCTGAGGATATGTTTTTATTGAATTGGAGAGAGAGAGAGAGAGAGAGAGAGAGAGAGAGAGAGAGAGAGAGAGAGAGAGAGAGAGATCCTGATAGGGTATCAAACTGCAACCTTTTGGTGTATGCGACAATTCTCCAACCAATAAGCCATCTGGCCAGGGTCCTATATTTCTCTCCCCCCCCCCCTTTTTTTTAAACCTTAACTTCCTCTTGCTGTGAGAACAGAAAAGAGACCAGTATGACTAGATGCAAGTAGCAAAGAGGAGTGATAGATGAACTGTGTATCTGTCAGTTTCCTGGACTCTCTCTTGGGGTCGCCCAAATACTTTTGAGCAGCGTGGCCACAGCTAAAGTCATAATCTTCTTGCTGGAATCAACTCACCCTCCTACATTTCCAGTTACCTTTGGGCTCCCCAACTTGAGACATGGACAGGAGTCCCTGTCCTCATCTACACCTATCCAAACCCACCTCCTGAACATTTCTCAAATCTGCCATTTTTACTTCTTGTGTGGTAATGTTGCCTGGAGGGTTACATCTACCCCTAACCTCCTGTCCTCCTATTCTAAGGGCCCCAGAGTAGCCACTCTGAAATTCACATTCATCTGAACATCTCTTGGTCCTGCTGAAGACCATAAAGAACTCCAAGGTAAGGTCCCAACTCAGTTCTATGGCTCCAAACACCCAGGCCTAGAGCCCTCCAGTGATGGTGAGGAATGACAAGGCACTCTGTGCAGACAAAGAGCAATTTTATTTGGTGAGGAATATGCAATGTAGTGGGAAAGGGGGGGGGGGAGCAGTTTCCTTGGAGAAAAGGCTGTTCTGGTCCCCAAACAGTGTCCAGGACATAGATAGCCTTCTGTGAGTCCTCAGAAGCATCAGGAAATGGTTCTGTTGGGAGAAGACCCTGATCAGAATGGTGTCACTGACTCTCATTGATATTGGTCATCGTCAAACCCTCCAGAGAAAGGTGGGGAGGTTGAGACTTTGGGGCTAGGGGTCTTGTTTCAGACACAAAGGGAGCCCAGGACTGGGATGATAAGGCTTTTTTGTGTATGTGTTTGAGTGAATGTGTGATGGTGTATCCATGGACACTTGTGTGTGGAAAGTTTGCATATGTATGCACATGTATGAGTGTGCTGGTGTGAAAGTGTGTGTCTTTGTCTGAGTGATCATGTGTTTGGTTATGAGTGTGCATCCATGATCATGCATGTTTTTGTTTGCAACTATGTCTCTCTATCTCTGTCAGCATTTATGTGGACTTTTCTGTGCAAATCTGTGCTTGTCAATTGCTTGGGGCTAATTCCAGCAGGTCATAAATGCAAGCAATTCATCAAAAGGTTGGTGAACCTTGAGGCTTCAGCAGGGCTGAAGATACATATTATTGCCTGCTGCTAGACAGCTGAGGGCTTTTCCCCAAACCTGAAAATCTACATGTTATTACCTGTGCTGGCCAAACAGCTTAACAGTTCCCCCAACCTGATACTTTACTGCTTACCAAACCTTACCTTTGATATGTGTGTTTGCTTTACGATAAGGAAAAATGTGGGAATAAAAAGCTTTGGGCCGGGAGATTTGGAGAACTCAGCACTAAAGCTAAGCTTCCCTGGCTCCCCCAAAATGTCTTCCAAATTTATATTTCATGTCTAGTATCTTTATTAATTTACTCACAACCCCTTATCAAGATTCCTGAACCCTTCTAGATGCAAAATAACACCCTGGCAGTCAATGTGAGTTGTTTGTCTCTCTCTTTGGATGTTACTGTCATAGCCCATGATGTCCCCAAGAGCAGAGCAGTAGCCCCCCAAATCCTGGGGAGTTGGGAGCAGCACTCACAGCTCAGCAGAGGCCAGGTCCTTTTCTGGAAGGCTTAGACCTTGACGACAAATTTCAGCCCATGGATCAGTTTATCTGGAAAATGAGAAAATAACCACTGAAGACCTGAGTGATCATCTCAGTGAGAAGGAGTCAGGGATATTCAGCATTCCTCCCAAGGCCTAAAGTCAGGGAACGGGAACTCTGGAAGTATGAGCAAACTCAGGCTGGACTTGGCAGGGACAACACCTTCTTCCACCAACCAGCTCACTTGTTCTCAGTGTCGGAGCTGATTCGGGGTATGAGGGGGGAGGAGGAGAGGAGAGACAAGGCTTATACTTCAACATTATCTGCATAATTCAAGGCAAAAAGAAACCATTTTTGGAGAAGTTGAGGTTGGAGGGATCTATTTGTCCCATGGTATGTGGAGACAGAGCTCCTCGGGGGCAGGCACTGGTCTTGCAGCAGGGGAGAGGGCTCGGAAGCAGGTACTTACCGGCAGTGTCATGCACCAGGGTCAGGTCCAAGTTTCTGAGAACTGAATTGAGCAGAGGGCACACCTGATCCAGGGTGAGAGAGGGGAGTTAGACAAAGTGGTACCTGGAGGGGGAATCTGGGAGCAACATTGTTTTAGGATGGATTCTCTGGGGGGTAGATTGTCTATTATTTCTCTGTGTCTGAGACTGTTTGTTTCCAAGCATTCCCACAGATTTTGCTTGCATTGGGCAGAAGGAGAAACCGAAGGCTTGTGTGTGAAGTGTCCAACCACACAGCGAGCCAGGGTTCATTCTGACATGACCTCTGTTTCTAACAAGGTGTACTGGTCTGAGAGGGCTGCACATCTGGCTAGAGGAGGTGCCCAAAGCCAGGCTGGAAGAGTGCTGTCTGCAGCCATAATGGGAGCTTCTATGGGCAGGCCAATCTATTTCAGCTATAGCATGGACATGCTCAGGGTCTCTCCCAGAGCAAGAACCAATTAATGCATTTGAAGGGTGGAAAGGAGAAACATGGATCAATGAACACATAGACACAAATGGAATTTACTTATCAAACTGAAGGGCTCAGAAAAGCTCACCCCTGAGGCCTCTTTCAGCTTGAGAAGCTCTAGGATCCCAGGGCTAGGAGCCCCTACTTTACCCACTTACCCGGTTCTGCACCAGATCAGGAAGGACCTTAGTCAAGACCCCGGTGAGGTTTTCCATAAAATTTTGAATGGGGCGGGAGTCAACTCTGAAAGAGAAAAGCCATGGGCAGTGCAGGGGCCTGGGGTTGGTATGGAGAAGCTTTCTGAGGGGTCACTGGGCCCATCATAGTCTCAGCATTAAGCTCCTGAAACTGGGCCTCATCCATCCACACCCACATACAGGCAAACACCAAGGGGCCGCTCAAAGGGAGTGACACTCTGCACAGCAATGCACACAGTGGTACATGCAGAATAAATATATAGTTCCATTACATAGCACATAATCAATGAGACTTTGTAGGGTCTATAAATGGATGAATAGTGCTTCGTGTGTAGTTGCCATGAAGATTTAATGAGATGATATATGTGAAGCACGATATATGTGTGTTCAGTAAATGTTAGCCATGATGGGGACAACTCCTGCCATATTGTGCATGACTCAATCTGGTGACAAGTAACTGAAGGAAGTAACCCAGGTAGGCTTTGTAGCTATTTTACCCCTTACCAGGACTCACACTTATTATGTTAGTGGGCTATCAATCCACAACTGCAATGTAGCTCGATATAGAGTTTGGGAAAATACTGCCAAGTTTATCCAGGAAGCCCTCCACCTCTCCTGATTCCTAAATGGAGTTTGACCTCATATTTAAAATTGGTCAGCCCAGCTAAAGAAGGGACAAGTCACTATTTATCCATCCATTTACTCCCATCCATCCATCTATCAATCCATCCATTTTCCTTCCCTCCTATCAACCTTCTCATCCTCTCATTCTCCCACCCTTCCATCCTCCCACTAGTACATTCTCCCATTTTTCTATCTTTCCAACCATTTATCCATCATCCCATCCTATTGTCTCTGGGCAGGTGAAGCCACCCCTCTGGCCTTACCCATCATGCAGGGAGAGTTCCAGTTTGACCTGGGAGTGAGTGCAGTCTCCAAGAACCAAGTGAATCCTCCCCTGTTCATTTCTCACAGCTAATACTTCTGCAGTGATGTTTAGCTTCACAGCCAGATTCACCAGATTTCCATAAAGGGGCCTGCAGAGGAGATAGTGGACCCACCACATCCAAGGAGGCAGAGGCTTTTCTCCTTGCCAGGAATGCCAGCCTCGCCCCTCCTTAGCTGTACTCATCTCATTCCCCAGTAGGGAAATCAAGGTTCAACGAGGTCAAGTAAGTTTCCCAAGTGACTCTGGGTCACTGACCTAACAGCAAACAAACTGAACTTGGAGGCATATGTCTGTTAGACTCCAGTGCTCCCCCTCCCCGCTTTTTGGCTACCCATGGTCGTCAAGGTCTCCTTTGGTGAGCTACCTTCCCATCCCTACTTGGAGCCTACTCACGTTTTCACATTGAGGACCAAACCCAGAGGGATAGTAAGGTAGAGACGATGGCCATCAGGGCTCTGCACAAGGCCAAGTTCCAGCAGCTGGGGATTAATGACCTTCACACTGCACAGGAGGTGAAGGGAGAAACATCAGCCCCAAACCTAGACATCACCTTTAACCCAATCATACCCATCCCAGAGGTGGAGCTAACCATGAGGTGGGATGGGGGAGATAGGAGAGGGGTCTTGTGGCAAAACCACACGGGTTCTTAGTTACATCAGTCCTCTCCAATCTCTGCACTGGGCCAGATCCTGACACACCCAGGGCCCTCTCCTCAACTTGAGTCTGTGAGGTGTTCTAGAATAGAGAGTGAATTATATTTTCATTATGTCTGGATTGCATGTGCATTCTATATGCCAGTCCAGAGCCTTACAAAGAAAGGAGCCACCCCATATTGGTTGACTTTATGGAATGATGAGCAGGTGAGTAGATAAATATATGAATGGATGCAGGAAAGAATAAGTGGTTAAATGGAAGGAAGAATGGACAAATAGATAGGTGGGTGGGTAAGTGGATGAGTGGATGCTGTATGGGCAACTGGAGTAAGTTTTTAACAAACATTTATAGTTGGAATCACTCATGCTGCCATGACTTTCAATGGCGGCTTAATTAACAGTGTTTGTCGTGGAGACTGAGAAGTAGGAAGTCAGGGAGAATGGAAAGATGATGGGAGGAAGCCTCTTCTCTGAGCCAGCCACTGTGCCAGGTGGTTGCATCTTTTCCAGTTCTCCAACAGTCTTCCTTTGTGGATACCATAGTATTTATCAATAGATAGAGAAACTGAGTGGGACTGAGAAACCCAGGGGGACTGAGTGCCTGGTCCCAGGTCTCCCAGCAAGTACACGGTACATTTTGAAATCAAACACAAGGCTATCTGACTGTCTCTAAGTCAAGGTCAAGCACCTGGTGGGTAAGAATCTTGGAAATTGCTTTAATCCAGCCCTATCAAGGACCCAGGCTCTGCCAGCTCATTGCATGAAGCTTCCCACTATTCCTTCTTGCTTAGTGAGCGCTCAAATGTCTCATGGGAAACCCATATGAAGTCATTCCATGGACATCACATTGACAATGTCATTGGGGAGAGTGGTTACACTTCCTTGCTTACATCAAAGGCCACCTGTGTTCTGAGAGATTCCAAAGGTGAGAAAAAATTTACCACCAGGAAGTGAGAAATGCCTTGACTTTAGAACTAAGTAAATTAGAGTTAGATCTCTCACTCTGCATCACTCTAGCTGTGTGAGCACAGGCACCTTTCTGTGTTTCAAATTTTCTCTCTGTGAAGTGGGGATTATTAAATCAACCTCAGAGGGTTGACATGAGGATTACAGATGACACTGGGGACTCAGGTTATGCTTCAGGACTGAGGGTAATTGCTGGTTCAGGAGGACTGGTCTTCCCTGCCAGACTATGAGAAGGGCCTCAGACCAAGTTCTGGCCTCGTATTCAGTCCACCCATCTCTCTGCCTGGGGAAAACAGATCTCCAACAGAGGTTCTCTGATGGGAACCAGGGCCCTACTTTAGGGCTACTCACTCAAGGATGTTCAGGAAGGAGATCGCGGAAGTCAGGTCATCAAGCAGGCCACCAACCAGGTTGCCAGGATTGTGTCCTCCAGCCTTCAGGATGTCATAAAGTGGAAGGTTTTTGAGAGTTTCCAACAGATCCCCAGAGAGGAGGGCATTGTTGAGAGCTGGAAATGGTTAGAGGGGTCCTTAGGGGTCAGATCTGACTATTGCAGATCCTCAGTCACTCTTCCCCATTCATCCCTGCCCTCCTTGGTTGGACACACACACACACACACACACACACACACCTGAAGGAGATTGTCACAGACTCTCACTTACCACTTGTCAGTCTTCCAGCAAGATCCGTGGGACCTGAGGGCAGGTCCTGACCCAAGGGCAGGGCTTCCAACAGGCCTGTAGTCTGGGTCAGCAGCCCACAGAAGACAATGAGGCCCCCAATTTGAAGCATCTTCTCTCCTTGGTTTCTGTGGATAGAAGGACAGGCCCACTGTGGCATGGATATCAGAGAGAAATTTATCCATTACCCACCCCTGGCCCTCAGAACACTAGGAAGAAAATAGCAAGAGCTAACACTATTCAGAATTTCCTGTGCCAGGCATCAGGCTGAGCTCTCCACACTCAGTAACTTTTTCCTCTTAACCACACCCTAAGATGTGGCTCTAATCACCTGCATTGCTCAGGTGAGGAAATGGGAGTCTAGTGAGTTTAGGTGACTTCTCCAAAGGTACATGTGAGGACAGGATTTGAAGTTAGATCTGTCTGACCCGGAGAATTCTGTTAAATTAAGTGTCCATCAGATTTACTCTCTAATTGGCTTGCTTGCAATGGCTTGAATCATTGTCACTAGTTCCTACTCTTTGGACAAAGCAAATGAAAAATTAAACAAGCCAAGTAGCTGAGGAACTGAACTGCTTTGCCATCATCCTCCTTAAATCTTTTGGTTGGGGTCTGCGACGGTTTGTGGAAGCCCTTGCGAGTCACAAAGATCAGAGAGTATATGGTCATAGCCACCATCTCATCCAGACCAGTGCTGGGGAAATCCTGGGCCAGTCAAAATCTTCATTTCACAAGAAGAATCAGGGGACCAGAGGAAGATAGTGAGAGCCTCAAGTTGGCACAGCAAATTGCTGAAAGAGCTGGGGTTAGAAGTATGTTTCTGAACCTGCCTCCTCCTCCTCTCTCTCTCTCTCTCTCTCTCTCTCTCTCTCTCTCTCTCTCTCTCAACCTAACCTGGATGGACTTCTGGGGAACCCTGACATCTGGCTGGCTGCCTCGTGCACCAGCCTCCTCCCAGATATCACCAACCCTCTCAGAGGCCTCTCTGGCAGCTGACAGAGGTGTCTAAAGCTGGAGCTGGTACCTATACTTTGGAAATGCCTGGCTACTTGGAACAAAATTTCATCAACTGGCCTATATGGCCAAAGCACCATCATTGCTGTGACCAACTGAAATTTAAAAAGCTTTGTGGTCCAAAGAGCCCATTGGGGCCTCACTGGGGATTGGGCCTTATGAATGTCTTTTGGGAAACAGACCTTTTAGGAGTCTACTAGTCCCAGAAAAAAAAAAAGTATCATTATGCATAAAATTGGGTGGATTTTAGGAGGCTTGTGGATGATGGTCTGAATCCACAATAGCAACCATAGTTGAAACTTGAACCGTAGAGATTTTGACTTGGGATCTGAAGAGCAAGCCCACGGGAGATTTCAGCAGTGCACACCTACAGTCACATGCTTCTCAACACCATCGAATTAATTTCCTTTTCTACATTCAAAAGCTTCCATATTGACATTACTGGTTTGGTTGGGAAGCAGAATGAATGGCCATCCTCGTGAAAATGGCAATCCTATTTCCTTTAAGAAGACACCCAATGAGTGATCCTTAGTGCAGCCAGCCAGTGCCCACCCCACAGCAAGGAGCCTGGCACCCCTGCCCCTCAGGGCTGCAGAGCAGGAGCAGAGCGGGCAGGTCTCACCTGGGCTTCTCAGAGGTTCTGGCGGCTGTCCTGGTCTCCGCTTCCCTCTGCTGGTTGCTCCTGCCAGGGAGGCAGCCCCGTTTTATAGTGTGGCAATAAGGAAACGTGCAATCGGATGATGGGTTTATAGAGAATACAGAATTATGAAATCTAGTGGTGTCTTCCAGGGCTCTCCAAAGTAAATAATTGCCAATCATATTAATAAGCCATTTGATTAACAAGTTAAACAGATCAAAACCTGAGATGGGGATGTTACTCAAGACTTCATGGTTTCCTGAGCGGGGCTGAGGCCGGGGACCCACTTTCCAAGGTGACCTGGATGATCAAATTTGGAACCCGGGGAGAAAGCACCAGCCTTCTCATTCATATCTAGGCCCTGTTCCATTGCTGGCCCAGTTCTTTTTCTCCAACTAGAGGCATCTTGTTCCTAAAGTGTCAAAAACGGTCAAATCGCCTCTGATTTCCCTTTATTTGCGGGCTCTCTGTCTCACCATAACCCTGAGAGAGAGGGGTTGCTGCTCCTCCTTTGCTGATGAGGAAACTGAGGCCCAGTGGGTATAAGTGCCCAAAGCCACACACTCATTGGAAAGTAGTAACAATAAGTCAGCGTCAACAGATAACACCCGCCGAGCCCTTGCTGTGTGCCAGGACCACATTGATTTTCACAGGCAGCATCTCAGGCATCCTCTCAGCTTGTGTGAGGTGGGAATGAGCACTCCCATTGTCCCGGGGGAATCTGAGGCTCAGGGCATGAGTTGACACGTGCAGAGTTGTGCAGTGGATGTGGGGCTGAGGCTGTCTCACTCCTAACCTTTCTCTGAGTCCCTGTGCTCCATGTTCACTGACTTGCTTTCCCACATCTGTGAATCTCATGCTGTTATGAAGGTTGATGGAAAGGTCTCATATCCTCAGAAAGTCTTTCCAGCTTCCCAGGCCTGAGGGATGCTGTGGCATCTTAGTTTTTACCTTTATCCTCTCTTCTTCCCTTCCCTGAATGAAGTATATAATGAGGCATTTGTCCCCACAGTTTGGACCTTGGCAACCTATTTGACAGATGAAAAAACTGAGGCATAGAGAGATCAAGTTCTTAGACCAGTGAGAGCATATCTTGCCCTGCAAAACCCAACACCTTATTAAGCAATAGAAAGAAAGGAGGAAATGCACATTTATTGAGCTCCTACTATGTGCTGGGTGCCCTCCATACTTTAACCTCGTCTTCCTCAGAAGTGGTTGGTATTGTTGTCCCTCAAATATTAGAGAGGGACACCAAGGTTCAGAAATGGTGACAAGGGGCACAAGAGTGAGCTGTGGATAAGTAGTGGGTCAGAACTTGTCCCCGGGTCTTGCCACTCCTGTCATCAGTGAACCACTCTGCTTTCCCTCCTGCCAAATCCTCCCAGGAATGGCTACCCCTTCCTGTGAGAGTCCAGCGAGGCCTCCATGGGGCCAGAGCCCTGGCTTGAGCTCAATTACCCATTCAAGCTAGATTATTTCCAGAGCTATGTCTTATTGATCATCCTTAAAGGGGTTCCATTTTTTTGTTTGTTTGTTTGTTTTTTGTTTGTTTTGTTTTGTTATCTTGGTACAACTCTCTGGGTTGGGTCTGATTGCTACTATCTGCGGGAAAATGAAGGCAGGTAAGTCAAGGGGACTGATTCAGGCTTTCCAGCCAGTTACTGAACAGGTGACAGACGTTGGTTTGAAGAAAGAGGCTGCATATGTCTGATGGCAGAAAGGGATGGATTTGGGCACAGATGTTCTCTGTCCTTGACACCTGCAACTTGGGGTATCTGTTGCCCCATGATGGGTTTTGCCTGGACAGTAGCAAGGGCACAAGACACTTTCCAGAACCCACCAGAACTATGTTCTCAATTTCTCTTGGACTCTCATACTCTACCAACATGGGGACTTTTCTAGATGTGGGGCAGGAAACCTGGCTTTAATTCATTATATATGTGTTATTCTTGATGTCTCCTGTGCCCTGAGTTTTGAAATGGAAAAACCCAGGTTTGAAAAAAATATAAAACAATCAACCCACAGTAAAATTGGCTTTTTATCCTTTGGTATGTAGCTCTATAAATTTTAATGCACATGTAGCTCTGTCACCACCATCATAACCAGGGAATCGAACATTTCCTTCACCCCCAAACACCTTCATGCTGCCTTTTTCTACTCATTCCACCCCCACCCCCTGGTGAGCACTGGTCTGTCCTATGTCACTACTGCTTTGTCAAAGGCCCGGTTGCTGGAAACTCAAGAGCCTTCTGCTTCCGAGATTGGCCTTCCTTAAAGCCAAGGTGCTGCCTGTTCCATTGCCCCAGGCAGGGCAAGGATCAGGGGCCATCAGGAAACATGGAAGGACAGGCTGCTGGCACTTCAAGTCAGTGCTTACCACGTTGGTGACTTCAACGCCTTCCCAGAGTATTTCTCAGAAGCTGTAGGCGGTGCCCTCTCCTTCCTAGGTATCTGACTGATTGTGGTTGGAGCCTTTCTTGTGGGTGCTTTGTGAACCGAGAGGCCCATTTCTAAAGGGCAGAGTTAATCTTCTCAAGGGGCCCTGACCCACCCACGGCCTATTCTCCAAAACCTGGGAGTGTCGGGACATTGGTTCTGTTCCCAGAGCAAGATCAGGTGGGGATCGAGTTTAAGGGGGGCTGAGTTTGGGGGCCTTGGAAACCCCAGTGGTTTTCTTGGGGGACAGAAGGCAAAAAGGGTTCACGGGGAGCTACATGCCCTAACTTCGATGAGAAAATATGTTTGCTTATGACAATTCCACTAACCTTGAAGATTAATCTTCCCTCTTATATTTACAGCTAATAAAAGCTTTTCATGGGACACTAGAGCTTTTCTAATAACTGTGGGGACACTGAGGCTCAGGAAGGACAGTCAGTTGCCCAGGCCACTTAGGCAGGAAGAAGTGAACTCAGACCGTCACTGGGGCTGTCTGGCTTTAGCGTTTGTAACTTCAAGAGCAAATTGGTGTCACAGAGTCTTCAGGTCAGAAAGTGCTGAGAAATCAGACAGCACTGAGTTCAAAACCCAGCTCAGCCGATGACCGCTGGCAAGATGCTTCTCCTCTTCCAGCCTCGGTATCCTTGCCTGCAACAGGGAGCTGGTGGCACCTAGCTCCCAGGGCTGCAGATAGGGTGAAATGGGGAAACAAATGCAGTGCACAGCCCAATAGCTGGCACAGTCAGACCTCTGCAAAGGGAGGGCATGAAGTTACGGGGCACAGATAATTTCTGAGCATTTGGGGCTGAATTTCTGCTTAAATCACCCTCCACTCCAGACCCCAGTCTCAATACAAAGGTCCATTGTGCAATGAGCTCTTCTAGGAGAACACAGTGTGTCCACAGCTCTGGGAACCTCACACTGAAACAATGCATGAAACGGGAGGAGGTCCCTTGAGGACGAAGGTCCCTTGGCCACCCCTGGAGGGGTCAGGAGGAAGGCAGACTAAAGCCAACTTGGCCAAGAGATCAGGCAACCTCATTGGAGGATGGGGCCCACCCTCCCATGTTTGCTCTTTCATCATGATCAGGAAGAACCCCACAACCTCAAGGCCGCCAAGGGGATTCATCTGGGTGAACATGGGCGTTTAGGGTTGCAAATCCCCGCTGAAGCATTTCGGATTAGGGAGTCTGAATTGAAAGATGGGGACATGAGTCTCTCTTGCCCCTGTTCTCAACTCTGAGATGTTGACACTTCCTTATTTGAGCTTCTTCTCAATTCAGCTGAACGCATATTTCATCACATTCGTGTGTGTATGTGTGTGTGTGTGTGTGTGTGTGTGTGTGTGTGTGTGTGTGTGTTGGGGGGGCTGATGTTAGAAGGGAGGGAGGGAAGATTGGATGGGGAATTCACAGTGGTCAGGAGTATGGGCTCCAGAGTCTGACTGCCTGAGTGCAGTCAACTTGGTCATTTCATCACTGTGTGACCTTGAGCAAGTAGCTTTCTCTCTATGAGTCTCTATGTCCTTATGGGGTAAAATAGAATAAAACTTCATGGGGTTGCTGTAAGAATTTGGTGAAATGCTGATGTGAGCCTCTGGCACCAGGCTTGGCACATGCCAAGAGCTTAATATGTGTGTGCTACTATTATTAATAGGTGTGTTATTTCCCCTTGAGTTCTCAATCGGCTTTCCCTACCCTCAGGTGGAGGAGGGTGAGAATTCCGATTTAATAATTGAATAGACATTAATTAAATAAAAATGAATTAAATGACACTAAGTAAGCGTACCCTATGGAAGAATTAATAGCCATTAATAAAAAAATAATTAACAGTGAATTAAATGACATTAAGTAAGCGTACCCTATGGACTTAGCATATGTTAAACATCCTTCAAGCTGCTTTTCATGTACTCTGACAAACGTCCTGCATGGTCAATATTTTTATTTATAGATTTTTTGTTAAATATAACCTAAACAAGAGAAATACGCATCAGTGAATAGCTCACTGAATGGTCACAAACCGAGCACCCTCCCCATAATCAGCGCTCCGATCCAGAAACAGGACGTTGCCTCGCCTGAGTCCCTCCCGGTTGCTCAGCCACTCCTCAGGGGTAACCTGTATCTTGGCCTTGAACAGCATGGATGAGTTCTGCTGTTTGGCTTCACGTACATGGGAGATGCAACATGAGCTCTTTTGTATCTGGTTTCCTTAGGTGTGTGTGAGATGCATCTATGTGGCCCTGTCATTTCTGTAGAGCATTCTGCTGGGTGACTACCCCCACAAGATCTCCTGTTTATGCATTCTTTTGATGGGCATTTAGGGTTTTCTTTTACTTTGGGGGCCAATATGACCACTGCTGCTATGAGCATCTTGTACACATCTTGTGGTGCCCATGCACACGTGTTTCTGTTGAGCACAGACCTAGAAGTGGTGGAATGGTCATGTTGCACGTTAGGAGGCGCTGCCACCCAGTTTTATAAAGTGGTGGCACAACCTCCTTCCCACCAGCATTGTGAAGGCTCCTATTGCTCCACACCCTGTAGGCTTTCTACTCCCAGTTTGCAAGTGAGGAAGACCAAGAGGTAAAGTGCCTTGTCCCAAACACAGCCAGTGAGTCCTAAGACCAGGACTCGCTCACTCATTTAACCCCAGATATTGGCTGAGCTTGCACTCTGTGTCAGCCCTCTGCTGGGAGCTGGGGGGTGGGGGTGGGGAGTCACTGGTCACCCTGCTGCACATGGTCCATACCCTCACGGAACTTCTCATTGGGCTGAATTAAATCTGAACTCAGATTTGTTCGATCCCAACAGATGTTTATGCTTTTCGGCTCTGTCACTCTTTCTCTATACTCCCTTGGAGCTCAGCAAAGTGCTTGGCACACAGTAGGTGCTCAGTAAATGTGGGTTTAAATGAATGAGGGTATGGGAGATCTCAGTAAGACCCTCCCTGCACTGAAGAGCACATCTGTGAATGGTCTTTTGGCTGCAAAATCCAGGAAAAGCGTGGTATCTCTGGTATTTCTGGGCTGATGAGCAAACCCAGGCCAATTTAGTCTCAGGATAAGCCTTCATCAGGTCTTTACTTCTGGAACCCAAACTCAGGGCCCTGTCAGGGGATCTCTGCACCCTTCAGAGCTACAATTTATTATGGGGGAGGACAGGATGTTCATGGAGTCTGTGGAAAGTTTTGGGGGCAGTGGAAGCCCCACTGTAAGGAAGACTTAAGGTTACAAGATGTGGAATCTCCTTGTGATCATCAGTAGGCAGCTGGACACTCAAGCCTGGCCTGGGAGGGTTGGCTGGGCACACGGCTGGTTGGGTTCACAAGCAGCAGGCTATTCTGTAAGAAGAGTTGGTGTCAGTCACGAGCTTGTCCACTCCTCCAACCTCCAGTGCACAGTGAAGAAAACTCATCCACCCATGCCAGCCAGCCAGGGCCTGTGCCCAGAGCATTCCCACTACAACTCTTTCCAAATGACATCTGATTATTTGTTCTTGTTGTCATTCATTCACTAGACTGTGAGCTTTGTGAGGGCAGGGATTGTATGTTATTTTTGCAACTGGAGTGGGTGGTCTCAGGTTTGGGGTAGGGCTAGTGCTCCCTCAAGGATTGAGTGGAAGAGCTACAGTCTCTGGTAATGTGGAGGTCTGGGTGACTTAGTGGGGCCCAGCCTGCTTGTAGGCGTGCCCTCTGCTGTCCCAGCTCTCTTGGGGGCAGTAATGTGGTCTCCTCTAAGTGTTCTCCAAGAGTGTGCAGACACTGCTCCCTCAACAGGCCTCACTGGGGGCCCCAGTGGGGCAGCTCTTCAGCCATTTTTCCATCCTGCGCCCTCCCTGGATGGATGCAGACACTCACCCATAAGGCTTTTCAGCAGTTTCACATCCAGCTGCCTGAGGATTTCACCAATTAGAGGACATACCTGCACCATCAGCACAGAGAGAAGGGTCAGATCTGGGACTGGGTAAAGAAAACGACAGGGTCTGTGGTGGAAGCTTAGACTTTACTGGATTTTCACATGGAATCGTAGCAAGAAAGTGGCTTAGCTTCCTTGTATTGAGTGCCAACTGCATGCTAGGTGCCATACCCAACACTTCCATGTTTTATCTCCCTGAATCCTCATGACATCTTTATGAAATAGAAACTGTGATATTTCCCATGTCACAGGTGGGAAACTGAGCTTCAGGGAGTCTAAGTCACTTGCCCAAGGATACACAGCCAGTAGATGGCAAGACTGAACATTTTAATTGAGATCTTCCAGGTTCTAAATCCCAAGATTTGAAACTCTTTGCTAAACTGCCAATATATGTGCCCAGGCCCTCAGACTGAAGAATGCCCAAGGCAAAAATATTTTTCTCAAACTTACCTGATCTTCTATTTGATGTGGGATAACTTTTTCTAGGTTTTGTCTAAAATTGCGGACAAAATGTTTTATCTTTGGTGAGAGATCTCTAGAAAGAGAGGCAGATGTACAGAATAGATAAATACAGGCAAAACATTACTTGGTGCAATATATTGAGTATACCTTTACACCATTATGTAATCTGTAGCTAGCCCTCCAAGAAGCATCATTGTCAGCAGCAAAGGGGTAATTCAGAGAGGTAACTTGTCCAAGTCACGCAGGTAGTAAGTGTTGGTTAGATTAGATTCAGGTCAGTAGAGCTCCAGAGTCCACAGTCTTTTTCCTGCCCTGTCCTCTCTGTGAATGTCTGGTATGGTCTAGGAACTCAGTGAATGTCTGATGAATAAATGAATGGACATGCACTGAGAACTTTGTTGCTTTCAGCATTCTGGACCCACTTAGAGAAATCAGAGGGAAATCTTGCCCTCGAGGGACTCATAGTCTGTTGAGGTTGACAGATTTGGCCAGCCATTGTATAGATCTTCCTTTAGCTTAGGTTTTTGTTTTGTTTTGTTTTTTAATGTCTTGTTCACTACTGTATCGCTAGCATGAAGCATGCTGTGCCCCTAGCAAATAGTAAGTCCTCAGAACATATTTGTTGAATGAATGCGTGGTGAAGAGGTGCTTTAGAAGGGCATCCCAGCAAAAGGATCCGCATGTGCAAAAGCACGGTGGTGTGAAAATATATGGTGTGTTCATGGAGGGGTGGGTCCTTGAGGGAGACTGTAGGGTAAAGGGCTGCAGGTTGGGTCAGGGGAGAGGACAAGTAGGGCCTTGAGTGACATCCAGGAGTTTGCTCTTCATACAGAGGCCATTGGAGAACCACTGGTAGGTCTGAGGCAGGGGCTTGGGAACATGACTAGATTCTTGTGCTAGAAAGGTACTTCTGCTGCAGGGGAGAATGGAGTGAAGGGGGTGAGGTGCATTCAAGGAAAGTCGGAGGGGGCTCCTGCAGTGATCCAGGAAGTGGACCATGAGCTGGCACAGTGAAGGATGGAGAGCAGGGAGCAAGTGGGGGCTGCCAGGAAGTCACTGAGGGGAGCCGGGGTGAAGATGGGTGGCAGGGAGTGAGGAGGAGGAAGAGTCTGGTTTCCTTCTGGGAAGGTGGCAAGGGCCATCACTCGGAGGGGACACAGGAGAAGGAACGGATCCTGGGAAAAGGGTAAGATCTGTTTGGGGTCAGTCTGGAAGGTGGTGGAGACATGTCAGGAAGCTAGGGCCAGTCAGGAAGGGGCCCAGCCCTGGGGAGGGGCAGCTAGGACCTTACTCAGTTACAGCTGTTGTATGGACGTTGCTGGGCTCCACGTGGCAATTGCCTATCACCAGATCCCTCCGGCCAAACTCATCCTTCTCCAGCCAGAACTCCACAGAGAGGTTCATGCGTGCATGTGTGGTTGCAGTCTTGTTTTTGAAGGGCCGCCTGAGGATGAGAGAGCAGAGGAAGAAGGCAAATGGCAGGAGACAGAGAAAAGGCAGGAGGTGGAAGCAGCCAACACGAAGAGTGGCTCTCTGTGTGGATGGCACTGTCTACACTCAGAGTCCTTTTCTTTTCTTCTTTTCTTTTCTTTTCTTTTCTTTTCTTTTCTTTTCTTTTTTCTTTTCTTTTCTTTTCTTTTCTTTTCTTTTCTTTTCTAATTATGTTCAATTTCTCTTAAACCCTAAGTATTCTCCCCGCCCCCTCCCCAAATATATTTTATTGATTTTTTAAAGAGAGGAAGGGAGAGGGATAGAGAGTTAGAAACATCGAGAAACATCAATCAGCTGCCACCTGCACACCCCCTACTGGGGATGTGCCTGCAAACAAGGTACACGCCCTTGACCCAAATTGAACCTGGGACCCTTGAATCTGCAGGCCGACGCTCTATCCCCTGAGCCAAACTGGTTAGGGACCGCTCTATCCCCTGAGCCAAACTGGTTAGGGACCGAGTCCTTTTCAACAAACCAGCACAGTGGGACTCCACATTGCCAGCATGTTAAATCCTGTACTCAGTGATTAAGGAGGACACTGCTATTAGCCAGAGTGGCTTCTGAAAATCCTCTTAATAGAGCAGATTAGGGGCCTTTGGAAATTCAAAGGTTGAGTTTATCTTAATTTTCATATTTTTTACTGTTGAGCTGTGGCCTCCCTTTCCTTGAGGCAGTAGATGTTAAAGGGTAGTTTGAACAGGAGGAGGGAAAGGTGATGAGACAGTGCTTCTCTTCTTTAAGTCAGTAGTGAACTCACAGAGATTTAAATGAGCAAATGATCTGCCTCTACCCACCAGTGATTGCCATCCACATTTCAGCTGAGGAAACCAAGGCTCAGAGACGTGAAGTGACTTGCCTACAGTCACTCTGTGAGTGAATTTGGAAACCAAGAGTAGAAACCAGGTTGGAGCCAGAATGATCTGGATTCCACAGGTTACCAAATTCCCTCCCCCTCTGAGGTGCCCCCACCTCTGTCCATGCCCACAGCTCCCAGGTTCCCCGTGAGGAGGAGGAGCACCTCTTACACCTGCTTCTGTATGACTTACACTCTTAAGTCAATGTCAAATTCAAGTGAGATGTTTGCTGAGAACCATTCCTTAGGGACAGACATCTGGATCCTGCCATAGTCCAGCTTAATGTTGGTGATGTTGGCGCTACACAAGGAAAGAACAGAGATCCGGTGAGGGTGAGGGACCTCAGACATCAAGGCCCCGGGCTGACAAACAAGGCTGATTGTCTATAAAAAGGACCTGGCAGTGCATTTGGAGTCAGAGTCTTTTATAGATGCTCCGAGGACAAGAGCCACCTACAGGAGCCCTAGGCTGCAAGCTGTCCCAGAGTGCCCTCACAGTGCCACGCTGTCATACTGGTTTGTGTAGCCCCGTGGTCAGCAAACTGAGACTAGCGGGCCACCTGCGGCTCTTTGGCCCCTTGAGTGTGGCTCTTCCACAAAATACCACAGCCTGGGTGAGTCTATTTTGAAAAAGAGGCATTAGAAGAAGTTTACATTTAAAAAACTTGGCTTTCAAAAGAATTTCAATCGTTGTACTGTTGTACTGACTAATGAGTTTGCTGACCACTGGTATAGCCCATAGCCAACTGCAGACCCAGACCCTAGGCCTGTTCTCACACCAAGCCTCCCTGCTCAGTAGATGGCCCCACAACCTACCCAGGTTGCCCAGGCCCAAACCCCAGGAACTGTCTTTGATTCTCTCCTCCCTCATTTGCACATTCACACCATCAGCAAGTCATGTTGCTGTCTTCTGCTTGCAAAATACATCCTGAGTTTTGCCACTTCTCACAAGACATTAAGGTACTTCTGCTGCAGGGGAGAATGGAGATTAAGATTTCACCCGGCCCAGGTCTTCCTGTCTGGAGAAACTCTAGTTTCTCTGAGATCCTGGTCATGATCTTGGCCTCTCAATGACCGTTCTCCATGTGGCAGCCAAAGGCGCCTAACTCCCCTCTCACTCTATATTCTCCACTGGTTTCTTGCTGTTTTTAGAATAAAATCCAAACTCCACACCACAGCCCCTTAGACCTTCAGTGCCTGGCCTCACCTGCCATCTTGCTCACCCAGCCACATGGGACTTTTTCTTTTTTTTTCAAACATCATTTCTTTCCTACTTCAGAGTCTTTCTACTTCCTGCTACCCATGTCCCTTATGTCACTTGCTTCTTAATTCAGGTTTCTATCTAAGGGTTATCTTTTTTTTTCTTTTTAAATTGATTTCAGAGAGGAAGGAAGGGGGAGTAAGGGAGGGAGGAATGGAGGGAGGGAGGGAGGGAGGGAGAGAGAGAGAGAGAGAGAGAGAGAGAGAGAGAGAGAGAGAGAGAGATGAATGATGAGATGAAATCATTGATCAGCTGCCTCCTGCATGCCCCATATTGGAGATGGAGCTCACAACCTCAATATGAGCCCTGACTGGGAACCAAACTATGACCTCCTGGTTCATATATTGTTGCTTAACCACTGAGCCACACCAGCTAGGCAGGATTACCTCTATAGACAGGTCCCCCTGTCACCATCTCTATAGACATGACCTCCCTCACTCTCACCCTTCACCTTAATAAATTTGTCTTCTCGACATCTTCTTTCACCTGAAATTAGTTATTTACTTTTGTGGCCTATCTCACTAACTAGGATTTGGATCCCAAAAGGCAGTGACAATATGTCTGGTTTATACGTGTATTTTCAGTACCAGCCTAGGTCCTGGTACATAGTAGGTGCTCAATGAATATTTATAACAGTTGTTTAAGGAATGGATGAAGGGAGGTGATCATGGCTGTGCCCATCAAGAGAAACCCTGCTGGGGAGTATTGGTGCTCATTAACATGGAGAGGAAGAGGGATTTGAGTCTGAGAGAAGGGAGCTCCAGGCACAGCAGGTGTATTTTAGCATCATTGAGACTGGGAAGCTGGGGAGGCCTGCATCCATCAAGAGAAAGGCATGAAAGTAGAGGTGAGCAGGACAGGCCCAGTTGTGTGACTTTAACTGTAGCTTTGATGGCTAGGCCTCCACCATGTGCAGCAGAGAAAACTCCCAAAACCCCCCAGCGGCAGGGACAATTATTCTGCCCCTTTCATTGATGAGGACTCAAGGGTGAAGCTTAGAGACCTCAAATGCCTTACCCAGAGTCACAAGGCTATCAAGCCATAGAGTGGGTTTCATATGTCTGATTCTCGTCCTCGGTCCCTTTGGCACCCCAAATGTTTATCCAGGCTGTGCTCTGGGTACCCAGGTTATAGATGAGGCCAGAGTGGTCCAGTAATTTCTCAAGGTTGGTGGCAGAGCCAGGGTTTAAATGAAGAAATGCTTACTCTCAAGCCTTCGCTTTTAATTACCCGGCTATGCTGCCTTCCCAAATACCCCCACTCCACCCTGCTCACCCTTCTCCTGGGCTTTACATCTCCCCCTCTTCCCTCTTCCCAGTCCTTGCACTTCCATTCTCTAGCCCTGCCTTCTGACCCGTAGCTCTATAAAGAATCCCAGGGCCAGGGATGGGGTTCAGTGTCTCACCTGCCTTCTTGCTGCTCATGGAGGCTCATGCTACCACCGATTAACCAGGCCACCATCCCTGCAGCCATATGTTTTGAGTTATTCAGACTGTCCAGGAGGCAGATGTTCTGAATTCGGCCCTCTGCATTGTGCTTCATGAGGCCCTGGGTAATAACTGGAAATGGATAAGGGGTGGGTGACATTGCACGATGTCAGGGAAAAGGTGGGGGATTTGGAGTCAGGAGGCCTGAGTTGCATCTCGTGCACCCACTTGCTGAGTGCTTGGTGCCTGTCATCCCCCTGTCCCCAACACTGAGATCCACATTCTGTGAAATTATGCTCTGCAGGGGTGATCTGAGATTCCTGCAGAAGGCCTGGTGGGTAACCGTGGCTCAAAGGAGATCTTTTGGCTGAAGGTTCACTCAGAGCTGCATCTCTGAGTCTGGAGCACAGAGTCTAACCTAGATGTAGGCCACAATCACAATAAACGTTGGTTGAAGATGAAAATAAGTGGGCAGATTGGTAGATGAGTGGATTAAAAAAAAGTTATGGGGGAGAGAAACAATGATGGCAGCATAGATAAACACCTGAACTGCTGACTCACACAGCTTCAAAACTACAACTAAAAGACAAAACAGACATCATCCAGAACCACAGGAAGGCTGGCTGAGTGGAAATTCTACAACTAGAAGGAAAGAGAAAAGCACACTGAGACTCAGAGGAGCTGCAGAAGTAAATGCAGAGGCAAGGAGGCATGAGCTTGTGGACAGGGCTAGCAACTGAGTATGCGGCTGGCTTTTTCAATCCACACGGAGACACAAGCTTCCTACTGCTTTGAATTCTAGTTCCCTCTTACATTGATTTTTCTCTCTCTCTCCTCCCTCTTCCTGTCTCTCTAAATCAGTGAGGATTAAAACAATACAAAAATAAACAGTGCTTCACATACTCACAACTGTAAACCTACTTTTGCCCCACCTGTATTTACTGTATCAAGAAAAACCCAAAACACTATACATTCTCTAGGAATCAATTTAACAAAGCTTTAGATGTTTATAGGACTTTAAAGTTCTATTAGTGAGACCAAATAAAATCTGAATAAAAATGGAAAGATATGCTAAGTTTGTGATGGGTGACCTAACATTGTAAAAATACCAATTCTCTCTAAATTGACAAAAAATTCAATGTAACCACAAACAAATTTTCAGATGACTTTTTAAAAAGGAACTCAACACGGTCTAAAATTCATTTGGAAGAATAAAGGCCTATTAAATAAAATAACATTCTACCAACATGTAGTATTTAAATTACTGGTACAGAAATAGTTACGCAGGCACAGAATACAGAACTTAAAGGGAATTCTAGTCTTTGGAAACTTGATCATTTAGTAGGTTGGTGAGAAAATGGACTCATTATATGGAGAGAGGTGAGGCTGAACTCTAACTTACATACATGCATATTCATCAAGATGACCTCCAGGTGGAGTAAAAGCCTACTTGTGAAAGGCAAAAGTATAAAGCTATTGGGGAAAAAAGCAAAGTCTGGTGTAAAGAGAATGGCTTAAACTCATCAAATACAAACCATAAGATGAACTTTAGTGACTTTGAAAATATTCCTGTTCAATGAAGGACCTCCCAACAACATTGATAGATGACAGTTTGGGAGAAATGTTAGCAACGTTTAGCCCTGACAAGGATAATGTCAAGGATAAATTAACATCTCAATTAATGAGGACAAGTTTAAAAATCCAGGAAAGCAAGTAATAAAATGAACAAAAGATAGAAGCAGGGGATTTTAAAAGGATAAAATGGTTAACAAAATTATGACAAGATGCTCACACTTCCCACTAATTAAGTCAAGCTGAAACAATGTGCTATCACTCAACTACCTATCAGACTGGCAAATATTAGAAAGACAGTGTTATGTACTAAATTATGTTCTCCTCCTCCCGGTTGCCCCCACAATGAAAATACTGATGCCTTAACCTCCAACGTGATTGTATTTGGAGATAAGGCCTTGAAGGAGGCAAGTAAGGTTAAATTCAGTCATAAGGGTGGGGCCCTAATCCAATAGGACTAGTGTCCTTACAAGAAGAGAGAGAGACAGTGCATTCTCTCTCTGTGCACACACAGAGGAAAGGCCATGTGAGGACATAGCAAGAAAGTGGCCATCTGCAAGCCAGGAAGAAAGGTTTCACCAAACCAACCCTGTGGGCACTTTGATCTTGGATTTTCAGTATCCATAACTGTGAGAAAGTATCTGTGTTTCTTTTTTTTGCTTTTTTGTTTTTTTTTGTTTTTTTAAATATATTTTATTGATTTTTTACAGAGAGGAAGGGAGAGAGATAGAGAGCTAGAAACGTCGATGAGAGAGAAACATTGACCAGCTGCTCCTTGCACACCCCCTACAGGGGATGTGCCCGCAACCAAGGTACATGCCGTTTACCAGAACTGAACCCGGGACCTTTCAGTCTGCAGACCGACGCTCTACCACTGTACCAAACCGGTTTCGGCAGTATCTGTTGTTTAAGCCACTTGGTCTGTGGCATCTTGCTATGGTACAGATGCATACTCTCCAGTGCTGGGAACCATAAAGAGACAAGTATGCTTGTTTATTACTGGAGTTAGTGTAGACTGGCATTGACATTCTACAGTGAAATCTGGCAATCTTTAGTTAAATTGAGTTTGCATCTGCCCTAGAGCCCAGCTATTTGTCTTTGGGTATATCTCAGAGACATTCTCCCAGGGACACACACAAGGATGTTTATCTCAGAGCAGTTTACAATGGTGGGGAGTTAGAGACAACTCAAGTGTCCATCCCTAGGGCAATGGCCAAGTGGTGGTGAAGTGGATGAATCTCTGTGCCAGTCGGTAACCACAGATATCCACAGTGTACAGTGAAACCAGTCAGGAGCAATGAGATCCATTGGGAAATATTATTATGTCAGGTAAAAACTCTGCATGCTTCATAAAGATCTAGAAATATTTAAACACATACACAGGGCAGTGCCTGCCAAGAAAGAGGGAATGAGAGTGAGGATAAGAGGTGAAAAGGAAAAGAACAAAAAATCAAATATAATTGGTGCCTTGTCATGACTCATGATAATGACAATGTGCTATGAATTGGTGTATGATCAAGTCAACCTCAGTTGTCTGTGCTTGAGGTCTAAGAAAAAAGGAAGAAAAGAGGGTAAGTGACTGACCCAAGGCCATACAGCAAGTCAGTAGTGAGGCCCAGATGGCGCCTTCCCCACCCATCCTGTGACAACAGGCTTAGCTTACTTCTCACCAGGGTGGATTTGCTATTTGCGTGGGCCTTGGTCAGGTCAGGCCAGGGCTGCTTGTGCAGTGCTGAGGGCAAGGACAGCAAACTGAGGAGGACCAGGAGCTTCCAAAGTGGATGCATCTTGGGTTCTGGGACCTGCAGGTGTCAAGAAGGATCTGATGGCTGTGGGGGTGGCCGTTGGGATAGATGGACTCAAGGTTTTCTGCGAGAAGATTACATCAGAGTTAGCCCCCAGAATGCTGTTGGGGAGGTGTTGTGAGGAGCTCTAGCAGCTGGTCGCATGATGAAGGAAGAAGGTAGAGCCTGGGGGGAGCCCAGGGCTCTAGCAGGGCCCTTGTTGCTGGGAGACGCCCACTAGAGCCCTCTGTTGGGTCATCCAGCAGGAGTTCTCTCCCAGATCCTGCACAGGCTGGATGTCGGTGACTTTGCAGTGAAAAAGTAAATGGATGAATGAATAGGCAAGGATGGCTAATCTCAGGCTTTCTAATTGGACTCAGACTTTCTTAAGGGCAAGATCATACTCAATGCCTACCATGATGCTTGTTTGCCAGAAACTAAGTGCTGCTGAAATGTTTGTTTAGTGACTACGTGACAATATATGAATGTGTGAGGATGGTTGGTCTCTGAATCCCTCGCCAGATTATCATTTTCTTGAGGGCAGGTGTGAGTCTAATTAATCCTCATATGTCCAGTGCCTCCCATGTTTATGACATTGTAGTTACTAGTGAATTCTCATGAAATGAAATGAATGCATGAATGACTGCTGGTTTGTGAATAAAATTTACAGGACAGGGAGAGAAAGGCTCCAAAGGATGAAGCCAAAGGATTAGGTTTACCTTATTGCTCTGGGGTTGGGAGTCAGAACAAATTTAGGTCAAGTCCCCCTGTCCTTGCCATCTCAAGACAATCCACCCAGTTGCTCCAGCCCCAGCCCTTGAAGTCCCCTTGAATCCTCTTCCAGCATCTCCCATAACCCATATGTTAGGAAATCCTGCCAACACTTTCAGAATTTGACCACATCTAACAACTCAGCCACCATCTTGGCCTGAACTATTGCAGGGGCATCCTGTGTGGTCTCACAGCTTCTTTCCTTGCACACTACAATCTCTTCCACACAGCAGCCTGAGTAATTATTTAAAGACAAGCCAGGCTGAGACTGGTTTGTCTCAGTGGATAGAACATTGGCCTGCGGACTGAAGGGTCCCAGATTCAATTCCAGTCAAGGGCATGTACCTTGGTTGCGGGCACATCCCCAGTAGGCATGGTGCAAGAGGCAGCTGATGGATGATTCTCTCTCACTGATGTTTCTGACTCTCTATCACTCTCTCTTCCTCTCTGTAAAAAATCAATAAAATATATTTTTAAAAAATTTAATAAAATTTATTAAAAAAATAAAAATAAAAATAAAAATAAAAATAAAGACAAGTCAGACCATAGACTCTTCTGCTCAAAACCCTCCAAACTTTCTCCTTGCAAACAGAGTGAAAGCCAAAATTTATGCTATTCCTGGGCCCTGCAGAGTCCCCTGTTACTCTCCCTGAACTCACCTGCCACTACTCTGTCCCTCTTCCCTTCCCCTGCACTACACAGTTTGGATCCCACAAACTGTGATCTCTAAGACAAAGGTACTTTTCCCTCCTCCAGGCTGTGGAGGATGTGTGAAGTCCTTTGCAAATTTCACAGCAGGCTGGAGGCCATCTTGGGCAGTCGACTTCTGGTTTGGTAAGAGATCATAACGACCCAGCATCACAAAACAGAGTAAACAGAAAGATGGATTTGGAACCAAGAGACAAAAGCTTAATTATGAACACATTTTATTTAAAAGAGTAAGTTACATAAGGCATATAAAATACACAGAAGATGCAATACAAGCACCAAGGTAGTGACAAGGAAGAAAAAGAGGAGGATGGGCAGTTGGAGAGTAGGTTGGAGTAGTCACGCAAAGTGTTAATTGCTCATGACTTGAGGAACATGAACTCTGACAATGGTTCACTCGTGTTGACCATGAAGGAGGTCATAGTTATTTTGAGGAGTTGGGGGATGGAGCCAGATGATCTAAAACTGAGCAGTAGATGAAAGTAGAGAAGTAGAGACAGTGAATAACAATATCTTTTGAGAAGTTTGGTGGTAAAGGGAATAAAAATGGGGTTACCGGGGTCAAGATAAGTTTTCCCCCATAAACCATAATTTTGTAGACTATTCTTGCCTGAAAGTGCTTAGTTGAGGAGACCAACATTCTCACTTCACAGCTGAGCTACCTCAGGTCACAGAAACACTTCAGAAAACATCTTATACAATACAGGAAGCCTTTGATCTTTAGCTGTTGGAAAACTCTCGACCAGAGTGTTCAGGTATCTTTGACATAAAGGCTAAGTTAAACCAGTCATCTTCCCCCACCTTTCAAATTTTGTCATTCTTACCATACTCACCACTGGCTATAGCTATTGTTGCCTCTGCCCACAGGGCGGTATGGAAGCAGGCCAGCCCACAGTTCAGAGATTCAAAATTTTATTGTGGGAAGATTATGTGGAATTATCACACGGATTCTGGTAATTTACAGGAAAACAGCCTCCATACTCAGAGAAGTAGGGATCTTTTGGACCAGGATGGGTAATGAACTTCCAGGCGGCAGCAATTAATATGAGCATCCACATAGGTGGTGGCTTGGATTGTGGAGGACATTCCAAAGAGGAGACCAGCAAACAGAACCTGAGTCTTTGTGAAAGAAACAAGATATTAATCAGCATTATATCCCTTCTAAGGAGGCTGTAAGCCAGAACACAGAGCCTTTCTTGGGCCCCTTCAGCATCACATTGATCCTGCTGTCCACTGTCCATGGTGCTGAACCATAATCCTCCCTGGACACCCATCCACCCCTATCCCTGGATAACAATTTCTTGCTGTTCCCTGGTCTCCCTCTCATCAACTAAGATGGATCTCCAATCTCACCTTGGCCTATTTCATGACACCAGGAGACAAAATATTTCTATGTGCCCTGGTTGATCAAAACACATATTTCTTACTTTTAATATTGGCAACTCATTCACATTCCACTTTTGGTGGAACTAAATAGGTCTGTAGAACTTCTGTGATAGATGGCAGCCTAGATGAATAGGTGGGGATAAAATAAGATGCCCTAGGTTGTTCAAGGTTTTACACAACTAGCAGTCAATTCGCTTTGTTAGAGCTGCACTATCCAATATGGCAGCCCCTAGCCACATGTGAATGATTATTGAGCACTTGAAATGCAGCTCGTCCAAATAGAACCATGCTATAAGTATAAAACACACATCAGACATCAAATACTTAGTACAAAAATAAAATGGAAAATATTTAATTGATAATTTTATATTGATTACATGTTGATATGGTAACACTTTCAATATATTTGGTAAATAGAACATTAATGTATTACTAAAATTAATATAATATGTCTTTTCCCTTTTAAAGTGTCATTACTAAGATCTCAAAATTACACGTGTTTCATGTTATATTTTTGTTGTATAGCATTAATTTCGAGTATTACATAACTAAACTAATCAACCCAAGGACATAGGTTCTATTATGGTGTCAGCCACTTAATGTTTTAAGTTCCCTGACATGAACTGTACCGTCCTGGTGGCTCAACCCATCACATGCACCCTTGTCCTCAGAAAGCATGTGTACAGTTCACTGCAAACTTATCCTCACCCCTTGGAGGAGGACTCCTCCATCCCCCATGATGTCTATGCCCAATCACACGGAGCTTCTCCCCCTCGCCTAGAGCACCGGCTTCCTTCCTACTTCTGTATATTTGCACATGCTGCACCCTCTCCTTTTCATGCCTTTTCTCACAAAGAAACTCTTAATGACCCTTCAACATCCCATTTAAATCCCGCCTTCTCTTGAAAGCCCGCGGAAAGCCTCTTGGCAGGGCTGCAGAGTCTTGCCTCTCTACACTCGCAGAACCTCAACCAGCACATATTGCTACACATAAAATTGCTCATTTACTTGCCTTATCCCTTAGTAGGCGGGGGGGCTCTTGAGGACAGGGGCCAGGTGTGATGCATCTTTGTAATCCTGGCTAGAACCAATTCAGCTCAGGTATTTGGTAAGTGATTTGGAGTGCCATAAGACTATTATGTACCTTAAAGATTTAAAGTTGTAAAGCTGTTTATACTTTTTCAATAATTTTAGGAATCTACAATAGGAAATGATTTTATTTTTGGGAAAACCTTCCTGTACCAAAAGGTTTAGGATTATTTATTAAAGCAAAAAAGTTCAGAAATAACCTAAATGTAAGCCAGTTCTCAAGGGATCCTGCTTTCTTTGTCCTCAGTGCTATTCGGTGAATGTTTTTTCATGTCAATGAAGTTATTCTCTTTATAATAAGCAAAAATTTTAATTAACATAAAGTCCTAACATAAAGTACACGTCCATGTGTACCCAAAAGGGTAGTTTTAAAGGTACATTTGGTGGGTAATATCTTTCAGGTGAAGCCTCCTTCATCATAACCAGCTGAACCCAGAGAGTGAGATGAGAACTTACAAGCTTTCAGATTGGATCTGTACAGTGTCAGGAAGGAGCCTACAATTTCTAAAGGTAAGTCGGTATCCTTTAGATCAGTGGTTCTCAACCTTCCTTTAATACAGTTCCTCATGTTGTGGTGACCCCCAAACATAAAATTATTTTTGTTGCTACTTCATAACTGTAATTTTACTACTGTTATGAATCGTAACGTAAACATCTGTGTTTTCCGATGGTCTTAGGCAACCCTGCTAGCGGTTCTCAACCTGTGGGTTGCGAAATGTACTGTAAAAATTTAAAGTTGTAAAACTACTTATTTTAGGAACCTACAATAGGACATACTTTTATTTTTAGGAACCTACAATAGGAAAACCTTCCTGTACCAAAAGGTTTAGGATAACTTATTAAAGCAAAAAAAAAAAGTTCAAAAATAACCTAATGTCAACCAATTCTCCAATTACTTCTAGAATGAAGGTTCCCTCGGTTTGCATAGATAATTTCCTCCCTTTTCAAAAGTGGTGATTCACGATTAGAGAATGGGATGGCCTTTCCGGGCCAGGCATCCAGCCGGTGGCTGAGCCAGATAGGTCTGCCTTCAGGGTGTATGTTTGACACCCACGACCTCTGGCTCAGGGGACACCTGGCTGCTTATCAAACCTGAGAAACTGTGGCCTTGAAAAGCACTCTTCTCAATGTCTCAAATTCCACTGCCTTGAGGGCCAGCTTGACATGGGCATGAATGCAGAAGACCAGGGGCTAGTTTCAGGGGCAGAGGGGAAGGCTATGATGAGCTTATATTTCAAAGTGCACATCATGAATGTCACCAAATGCAGAGGTGGAAAACATGGAGAAGCCTGAGCGTGCCAGGAGACTGTGCTCTCAGATGAGTGCCTCTCATTTCTCCGTGTCCTGCTTTGAACTGGCTTTGCCACCTGCAGACCCAGGCCAGTGACAGAGGAGGCCACTCAGTCTGCTCTGAGTGCAGGCGAGGGAGAGGGTGCCCTGGCATCCGTTCAGGAAGCCTTGCGTTCTAGCCTGGCTCTGCTTATTTTTTGCTGTTCGACACCAGACAGCGCCCACGTCCTTTCTGTGCATCAGTTTTTCCGACTATAATAATAGTCACATTACCTACTTTTGAAAGGCGTTGGAATCCTCAAAGCATCCTTGTGATATAAAAACTATCATTAGTCCTTATTTTACAGATGAGGAAACTAAGACTCAAGGTGAAAAAAACCTGTCCAGTGGGACATTTGTTAACGTTGATGAACCTATAACAACACATCACAGTCTCCCAAAGTCCATAATTCACATTAGGTTTCACTCTCAGTGTTGTACATTCAATGGGTTTGGACAAATGTATAACGATATGTATCTGCAATTAGAGTATCACAGAGAGGAGTTTCTATAGTGGCCCTATAGATCCCCCATGCTCTGCTTACTCACCCCTCCCTCATTCCTCACTCCTCATCCCTGCAACCACCAATCTTTTCACTGTCTCATAGTTTTGCCTTTTCCAGAATTGTCACGTAGTTGGAATCATATAGCATGAAGCCTTTTTTACATTGGCTTCTTTTACTTGGTAATATGCATTTAAAAATATATATTTTTTATTGATTTCAGAGAGGAAGGAAGAGGGAGAGATAGAAACATCGATGATAAGAGAGAATCATTGACTGGCTGTCTCCTGCACGACCCCTCTGGGGATGGAGCCCACAACTGAGGCAAGTGCCCTGACGGGGAATCGAACTGTGACCTTCTGGTTCATAGATTGAAACTCAACCACTGAGCCACACCTGCTGGGCAATAATATGCATTCAAGGCTCCTCTCCGTCAATACATGACTCAATAGCTCGTTTCCTTTTAGTGCTGAATAATATGCCATTGCCTGCATGGACCACAGTTTATTTACCCATCCACTTATTGAACTGCTCCGAGTTTTGATGATTATGAATAAAGCTGCCACAAACACCTGTGTGCAGGCTTTTTGTGTAGACATTTTCAACTTCCTTGGGCAATATCAATTGCTGGGTCGTGTGGTAACATTATCTGGATGTTTCCATAGCATTGTAATATCCAAATCCATAGGCACTGCTGTCAGTGGCTCCCATTAGCAGCCACGTCTGCAGGCAGAGGATGAGGTGGGGAGGCAAGCAAAGACGGGACCAAAGGGACAAATGTTGACTCTGCCTGCCAGCCTTGGATAGGAACCAAAGAGAATCGCTTTGTCCCCTCTTCTGGAAACAAAGGGGAGACCTTGCTGCCTCTTGCTTGCAATGCCCTCGCCTCCCTTCTCTCTTTGTCATCCTCTCAATTTCAGCTCAATTGGCACCTTCTCCAGGAAGCCTTCCTGACTGCCCCTTACCTACAGGCTGGGTCAGAGCCTCTCCTCTGAGTATTTTTCTCAGCACTTTTGTTTGTGTGTGTCTCTTCCTATAGGACCCTGTGGGCCTCTGTGACGGGTGCAGGTCCTTCCTCTCTCTAACCCCTCCCACCGTGTGGCACATCGTAGGAACACAATTCCTGCTGCACTGGGTTGGACAGGTACTGCCTCAGTCACTCCCAAACTGCCCAGGGCGGAGCCTGGCTCAGCTAGATATTTAATCACCTTTCTATTTTTTTTTAAAAAAGCATTTTTCCCCCTTGCTTAAACATTAGCACAGAAATGCATCACCCCCACAAACAAACTTTTGTCAAATCTCAGTATCCCTTTTCTATGTTTTCTCCTAGTTTCAGTTGTTTGCATTATTGTGATTCACCCAGCTATAAAACACAGTATTTCCAAACATTTTTTTAAAGAGTGTGCAAAAATAGACTGTTGAGCCCTAGCCAGTTTGGCTCAGTGGATTGAGTGTTGGCTGGTGGCCAGGTCAATTCCGATCAAGGGCACATACCTCTGTTGCAAGCTTGATCCCAGCCCTGGTGGGGGACCATTCTCAGGGCTCAATCAATATGTCTCTCTCACATCGATGTTTCCCTCTGTCTCTCCCCCTTCCTTCTACTTGCACCAAAAAATAATTAATGGAAAAATATCCTTGGGTGAGGATTAACAAACAAAAAATAGACTATTGAGTTGATGTAACAACTGACTTCTCTAACATGGGCCTATGGCTCTTCTAGGGCCTAATGATGTTTATTCTATCCTCCTTCAAGGAGCAAATAAGTGTTGATTTTCTTGCAAATATTTGGTGAAATGTATACACACTCTCCTCTGTAAATAGAAAGAATTAGTTTGGAAAATAATTTGGTGATGTGTTCCTTAGGTCATAAAATGTTCCAAGGCATAAATATGATCCTGAGATTGTCCAGGAGGAGTGTACAAACATTGGGACGATCCAGCATTTATATAATGGCGTGAAGCATTCAAAAGAGCTTGCATGAGAGTTTGGGGCTCTGGTTCCTAGATGATTTGGGGTCCACTCAGGTTTTGCCTTCCTTCTTCCCATATATTTCCTAGGACAGATGTCCCCTCAACCCCTCAGGGTCCTCCTCTTCCCTGAAGCCTCCTTCATGGGGTGTCACCACCTCCAAGAAGCCCTCAGCCCTCGTTGAGGTTGGGTTGAGTGGGTGAGGAGCTAGTCTGGGAAGTGCCAGGCTCACAATGGGGGAATGCCCCCTCACTTCTTCCCCTTGCCCCCTCCCCCTTCACTGGCCCCATCAGTCCTGGTGGGGCCAGTGGCCTTGGCCACACCTATTCTATGTCCTGGCTTGACTAATCTAGGAGCCTTGCATTTGGCCCATTTCTCCGTCTCAAATTTCAAGTATCTGGCCCTAGTTAATAGAAAATAATGACTAGTCTTCTATACACCTTCAATCCCAGGGTGCTAGAGTTTTCCTGTTTACCCTCCCACTCAGCTGTTCTGAAAATGGTGTTACCATCAAGAAAAGCTTCACCCATTCATTGACTCCACATGGGTAGTGCCTGCACTATATGTATCTGATTCTTCCCCGGGCCCGTGATCAGCAAACTGCGGCTTGCGAGCCACATGCGGCTCTTTGGCCCCTTGAGTGTGGCTCTTCCACAAAATACCACGGTCTGAGCGAATTTATGTTGAAGAAGTGGCATTAGAAGAAGTTTAAGTTTAAAAAAATGTGGCTCTCAAAAGAAATTTCAATCGTTGTACTGTTGATATTTGGCTCTGTTGACTAATGAGTTTACCTACCACTGCCCTGGGCTCTGGGGCTGCTGTGCAAAGGAAGATACCTGCCCTCAAGGATCTCACAGGCTCATGGGGCGGGCAGACAGATGAATTGAGTAAGAACTGAGAACGCCCTAACCGGTTTGGCTCAGTGGATAGAGCATCAGCCTGCGGAATAAGGGTTCCAGGTTCAATTCCAGTCAAGGGCATGTACTTTGGTTGTGGGCACATCCCCAGTGGGGAGTGTGCAGGAGGCAGCTGGTCGATGTTTCTCTCTCATCAATGTTTCTAAATCTCTATCCCTCTCCTTTCCTCTCTGTAAAAACATCACATATATATATATATTTTTTTTAAAGAAGAAGAAGGTGAGAACCATGGTAATGAGAACTAACGCGTCCTGAACATCCTCTCTAAATGGAACAGTAACAACCAGGGAACTTGGTGAGACCTGTAAGTTGGGAAGCAGTGTTTTTTTGTTTTTTTTTTAGGGAGCATTAAGGAAAGGCCTCCACTTTCCTGGGCAGAGTCTTGCAGCTGAGGAGAATTTAGCCAGCTGGAGCTGGAGAAGGAAAGGTGCCCAGGTAGATGGAACAGCGTGGACAAAGGCCTGCCACTGACTAAAACCGGTTACTGCCCAGTCAAATGGGGGCAAGAATGGTGTTTCAGTATAAGGGTGTGGTGAGGAATTAATGAGGTCCCCTGTGCCAGCAAAGGCAACACTCTATGATGGCTGTGGTCTTAGCATACCCAGTGACACTGACTGGACCACGGCCAGGCGCAGCTTGGGGACACTGAGTTCCGGGGCATGAATGGAGGGGCCCTGGGTGGAGAGAGGAGCTGGTCTCCATGGGACAATGGAACACCACTGGCCTCACCAGGCAGGCATGGCTTTGTGCAGCTTGCCAGGTGGGGGCACACAGGCTGTCAGGGGTGGCGACAGGAGCGATGGGTGAGCTCCAGGGCCTGGAGACCGTGGGCGCTCTCAGGCACTGCTTGAAGAGATCTCAGCTCCAGTGGAGCCCTCGCCCTTCCAGAGACATGGATGGGCAGGCTGGCACGTGGCCCAGGCATCTGAGCTCCTGAGTCCAGTCAGACCAGGTATCCCCTGATGCTGCACCAGTCCTCTCAGAGTCTCTGACCAGGAATGAAGAAAAGCACCAGGTGGGGCTGTCCCGGGAATGTGACTGTCCTCTTTCCACTGCCTGCTTACTCTAGAGTAAGTGCTCACTCTGCCCCCCTGAATGTGAGTAAGCGATGCAAGGGTCCCACCACTGCCACAGGCTGGCCATGTGACTTTAGGGCAGTTTCTTGCCCTCTGTGCCTCAGTATCCCTATTTGAAAAACAAGAAGTTGGGCTGGATAGTCACAGGTGTCCCTTCCAGTTCTTTTTATAATAATAATAATAATAATAATAATTATTATTATTATTATTATTGATTTCAGAGAGGAAGGGGGAGATAGTGAGAGAGAGATAGAGACAGACCGAAACATCAATGATGAGAGAGAATCACTGATAGGCTGCCTCCTGCATGCCCCCTACCGGGGATTGAGTCCACCACCTGGGCATGTGCCCTTGACCGGAATCAAACCTGGGACCCTTCAGTCCCCAAGCCGACACTCTATCCACTGAGCCAAACCATTGAGGGCCCTTCCAGTTCTTGATCCAGGTCTCTGCTGCCCTAGTTGCACCTCCTCCCCCAAATCCCAAATGGAAGGAATGCAACACGTCACACAGGATGATGCAGAAGGGACCTTTATTGCTGGGGGAGCAGGTGATGAGCATAGACTGCTGTCTCAACTGTGAAGGCAAGGAGTAGCTGAGAGGATTCCTTCTGGCCTCAGGCTTTCAGTCCAGTTGGATGGCGGCAGCATTTTCCCAGGGGGAGCCACTGCAAGGAAACACGGTCAAGCGACTGTGGAAAGAGAGAACAAGAGGAGTTCCAGGGGTCCTCAAACTTTTTAAAGTGGGGGCCAGATCACGGTCCCTCAGAGAGCTGGAGGGCCGGACTATATGAACTACTAATTCCTACTGTAACACCTCGGGTGCGCTCACTGCCCAAAAAACCTGGCGGGCCGGATCAGACTCCTCTGCGGGCCGCATGTGGCCCGCGGGCCGTAGTTTGAAAACCCCTGTGTTAGGTCATTGACGGCAAAAGGACCCTAACTGGCACCTGCTCTTCACCACATACTACTGCCCAGGCTCTTTCCCATAATACCTTGCAAGGGCCTAAGGTTTGGGGTCTTTCTCTGGCATCCTTATCCCCCCACTCTGCCCTCCTCTCACCTTAGGAACAGTGGCGGGTGTAAAGAGACTGACCAGAGCCCAGGACTAGGACTGTCAGGGTTCAGGGCTCTGTATATAATCAAGATCATGGATCAGTCTGAGGTCAGGGTCAATCTGTGACTAATTTTAGGGCTTAATCACTGGGGCCAAAGCTCAGCATGTGACTAGGATCCAGGCCTAGTTGAGGTATGTGATTAAGGCTTGAGATTTAGAATATGACCAGGATCATGGCTCAGCGTGGGACTAAGGTCAAGGCTCCGTCTAAGACCAAGATCAGCAAGATCAGGACTCAGTCTGCTGCAAGAGAAATAAGGGGACCCAATCTTTGCTTTGGCTTCACCATTGTCCCCTAAGGAGGAGCCTCATCCTCCCTTAGCATGGGCCACAGAGTCTGACTCCTCACCTATTGGGGCTTCACAGCAGTCCTCATCTGCCCTCTTCAGGCAATGAGTGGCACTTCTTGTCCCGGCTGACCGTTATCTGGAGGAACAAAATCAATAGGAAGCCTCATACTCCACCAAATAGAAAACAGACCCCAAGGACTTCCACTCTTCAGTGGATCAGCCTGACAGGGATGGGACCTCAAGCATGCCACTCCACCTCTCTGAGCCTCAGTCTGTTCATCTGTAAAATGGGTACAATGTCGGTACCACTTCCACAGGGCTACTGTGAGGATCCAATGAGATGGTGCATGCAGAGCACAGGGGGATTGCCCAAAGAACTGGACCTGTAACTATTTCAAGGAAGGGCTACCTCCAGAACCCTTACACATTCACTTGATCCATTTTTTACTGCTCCAGTGTCCCCAGCAACCCCAGATATGCCTGGAGATCTAAAAGCTAAAGAAAGCCCCCAGTGGCTAGAGGAGAAACCCCAGCTCCTCATAAGAAGGGAAAGAGGAGAGAACGTGCTGATTCGCAGTATCTGCTGAACATTAAGCTCTTCGGGCTTTTTCTTTTAATCCACTCACCAACCCTACAATATTAACAATCGTGTTTTCCTGGGAGAAACAGGCTGAGAGAGGCAGAGCCGCTTGACCAAGTACCCACAGTTGCTAAGTAGCAGAGCCAGGATTTGAACTCAGACCAGGCCCATGCTCTTCCTCACATCATCCTGCCAGGCAGCACCTGTGGGTTTTCCAAGGGCTGATAGTAGAGAGAACTCAGAGGCCCACAGAACTCCTTCCATTCAAGGACCCCTCCAGCCACACTCTCCCAACTTACTTAGGAGTGGGTCCTTCTGCTTCTCCAGGGTCCCCTGACCAGATCTGCCTGTGGGGCCGTATTCCTGCCCTGGGAAGGCAGCACAGGGAATGCCTCTGCTTCCCCAGGGCGTGACTTACCGATGATGTTCTGAATGAACTTCACATCAAAGGAGGAGGCTAAGAGGCGCATCAATGAGCATATCTGAGGGAGCGAGAGGGGGGAAGAAGAGGTGGAGAAGGAGATAAAAGGACAGATTCATCATCAACTGGGGGCGAACTGCTGGCCACCCACAAACAGGCTCTTCAGATGGAATCTTAGAACCCTTAGGATTCTAGGACACTGGAAAGGGAGAGGTCAAAAATCAGAGCACCATAGGATGCTAAGATCCTACCACCTACCGCCTTCAGTCCCAGAGCCTTAAGAATATAGGGTGTTCACTTCCCAGACGCCTGTAATCTTAGAAACCTTGAACTTTGGAACCCTGGAATTTTAGAGTCAAATGGGGCCCTGTGAACCCTACAGCAGCGTTTCTCGTGATTTTGTGTGCAGTTCCCTGAGGATCTGATTAAAATGAGATTCCAATTCTTCAGGCCTGAGGTGGGATCTGAGAGTTGGCGCTTCTCGCGAGACCTGTGCTGCAGCTGGAGTGGCGAGGCTCAAGCCCCGGGATTTGCCTTTTGTTGACCAAGATTCCTAGGCCCTTTCTAGAATCACTAATTCAGAGCCTCCAGACCTTTGGGCACATGCCAAATACAGTTTCGTATGAGGTACAGGGATCCTGCACATGGTACATATGGTTTTGAATGATGTGCTAAGTAAAATGCCTATGTTATTGTAGGTCTATGTTTATTTTTTAAGTTAATTGTGTTATAAGTGATATTAATTTCTATGAATGGCAGGGATGTAAAGTTTTCTTTTAAAAATAAGAGTGTTTAAATAAATTTAAGTAAGTGGAGTTGTGTCGATTAAAGGAACACAGTAGCTAAACACACATTATTACTATGTGGATATGAAAAATAGCTCAAGTTTGGGACCCAGTAATTTCAGCTTATGTTAGGCCTCTGCTCTCCTTCCTACACCCTCCAGACTGAGTAAAGAGGGGCAGGGTCCAGCTGACAGCCCAATGAAGCTTGGGCCTCAGAAGGAAGGGGGCCCAGAGAGCAGAGCCAGGCCTGCAAATGTGCTCTGGGCCCCCAGGAGTGGAGGACTCACCTGGTTCTGCACCACGAAGGCCACAGTTTTGCTCAGGGATTCGCTTAAACCTTCTGCGAATTTGTTGGCCAATGCGTTGTTCCTGGAAAAGAGAGAGAACTAATAAAACATGCTCGAGTGAGCAGAGCTGCCAAGCAGCGAGCAGTGGGGAGAGGGTGGGAGATGGCAGAGTACGTTGAAGGCAGGGAAACAAACTCCAGGGACACTAAGGTGCATTTCTAAGCACAGAGACAGCCTCCCTCTATCCAGGGAAATCCTCATTTATAATCCCACTAGAGGCCTGGTGCACGGATTTGTGCACCGGTGGGGTCCCTCTGGGTGGCCTGCGGGGATTGAGCTGAAACCCACAGTCCAAGGCTGCCTGCAGCTCTTTTTCCTGCCATTCCTGCTCATCCTCACCCCACTGTGCCTGCCGCAGGCTCGCACCCAATCAGTCCCTATGGAGAGGCTTGTGCTGCGGCAGCAGTGCTTGCCAACCATGAGCCCTATGTCTGGTGCTTTCCCGAAGGGAGTGGCCTGCAGGATCTGGCTGAAATCGGGCCTCCAACATCCCCCGATGGGTTCCGGATTGCAAGAGGGCACAAGCCAGGCTGAGGGAACTCACGGGTGCACAATTGGGGCCGGGTAGGGACGCGGGAAGTTCAACAGTTGGAAAGGGACCACGGGAGGGCTCCGGAGGCACGTCTGACCTGTCTTGCTCAATCCGGATCTGCCAGACCCCAGCAGCAAGCTAACCTACCGGTCGGAGCATCTGCCCCCTAGCGGTCAGTGCAAATCATAGCGAGCGTTGAGCAGCCTTAGCATATTATGCTTTGATTGGTTGTTTGGTTGTTCTGCCATTCAGTCTATTTGTATATTACCTGTTTTATATATAGGATGTCTGACCAGGACTCATCCCAATGCCTCATGAGAATCTCATCAAACCCCCTTCATTCAACAAATATTATAGTGCAGCCACCATGCCCAAGGACCAAGCTAGGCTGGGACATAGGATGAGCGAAGCACAAACAGCTCTTAACCTGGTACCCAAACATTAAGCAAGTCTTGCTAAGGCTGGCTCCTTCCCACCTTCAACTCTCAGAGTAACGGTCACCTCCTCAGGGCATCCCCCTCTGACTACTGCCCTAAGGGAGGGCTTTGTATTATGGTTCCCTGATAAGTGTGCTGCTCTGCTCAGGGCTTATGCCTTCTGACATCTTCCTTGAGAGCACTTTATTAAGGGGCCGAATGCTCGCCTCTCTGCCTTTCCCTCAGGACAAAAAGCACCACAAAAGCAGGTCCTCGTCTATTCTCATCAATAAGTTCACCAGAGCTCAGAACACTGCCTGTCTGGCACATGGTAGGTGCTCAATACATTTGTAGCTGAAAGAATGAAGTAAACATACAATTAAATGTATGATGACAACTTGTAATAAGTACTCTGAAGGGTGGGAGCAGGAACTTTTGAGAGGAGGAAACCTGTTTTAGATTCTAAAAAATGAGAGTCACCAAAACCGGTTTGGCTCAGTGGATAGAGCGTCGGCCTGCAGACTGAAGGGTCCCATGTTTGATTCCGGTCAAGGGCATGTATATTGGTTGTGGGCACGTCCCCAGTGGGGGGGAGTGCAGGAGGCAGCTGATCAATGTTTCTCTCTCATGGATGATTCTAACTCTCTATCTCTCACCCTTCCTCTCTGTAAAAAAAAATCAATAAAATATATATTAAAAAAAAAAAGAAGAAGAAGAATGAGAGTTGGTTGAGGTGCGGGGTGGGGAGGGGAAGGTAACAAGGACAGCCCTGCACGGGTCTGGAGGTGGGAAACAGGCACAGAGCAAAGTCCAGTGAGTTTGCCAGGGGAGAACAAGGAGCGAGTGAAGAGAGATGAGGATGGGGCAGGTCAGGCAGAGCCTAGAGGAAGGTTTGAGATTCCACCCAAAGCAGAAAAGAAAAGCCCTGAGTGGATATGGAGCAGCAGAGTGGAAAGCCATTCTATAGATCTGGACACTGAGATTCAGCGGGCAGAAGGAATTTCCTGGGGTGGCCGGCAAAGCAGTGTCCAGCAGGGCACAGAGCTCTGAATTTGCATCCCAGCTTTTCCAACTAACATAGGACCTTTGTTTGGTTTTAGGGGGTCTTTAGGCAGCCTGTGCTCAGATCCCCTGGTGGAGGTAAGGTGGTTTGGCCCTTATTCCCTGCCAAAGCCAACCTGCACCAGTCCTCAACTTCCAGAGCATTTCTCCTGCCCCAGCCACGGCCAGGGCCACCCATTCTCCCTCAGCCCTCTTCCAGAGACCAAACCTGCTCTTTCAATCACACAGTTTAAGATGTAGATTTTTGTGGGTTAACAGGGATCAGTGATTTAAATGAATATGATTAAGGTCTCAAGTTCTCATCTCAGGAATTTTCCAGTGGGTAGAGAACATTTTGGAGACAATCTGAAATCAGAGCCCATGATGAACATTTACTCCTCTTTCTCCTCCCAATCAGAAGCAAGAAGGTAAATACAATTGATGATGATTGAGATAACAATGAAGGGGTAATTCTTCAAGAAGTTATAGCAATCCTAAATATGCATGCCCCTTACAACAGAGCTTCAAAAATCAAGAAGCAAAACTCTGCTGGAGCTGAAAGGTAACGTAAGCAAATTTATTATTCTATAATAGTTGGAGAGATCAACACTCCTGCCTCAGTCATCATGGGGAGAACAAGGAGACACAAAACCAGCATGGATGCTATTATTACTGAGAGCTTAGTATGTGCCAGGCTCTATGCTAAACCCTTGTATTTTATCATTTGGTCAGCTCAGCAGCCAATAAGTAGGTGTTATTGTCATCTTCAGTTTCCATGTGTATATGAAAACTGAGGCTCCGAGAGGTTTAAGTTGATGGCGAAGTTACAAGTTAGTGACAGAGCTGGTATGTGAACCAAGGCCTGTCTGACTGCAGAGCCTAAACCCTTTTTCACCACATGGTGCCATCTCCCAGGGGTAGGAAGAGGGCTGAAATTAGGGTCCTTTGCTCCTCTGAGAGCCCAGCTCTCTCAAGATGGATGGTACTTACTGGCCCTTTAAGGACATTGAGATGCTGTTTGGGTCGCTGGTGCAATCTGTCATGACCACTCTGCTTTCACCACTCTTGCTATCAGTTTCAATTTCGAGTGTAGCCATGACGTCCAAGGAAGCATTCAGCTTGACAGTCTGCTTAATGACAGGCCTGCAGACAATAAGATTCACAGTGAGAAGAGGTCTAGAAGACCTTTCACATCGCCCACGTGGTTCCTCCACCTGTGTGAACGTTATTCAGGGTATCTATGGATAATGTCATCATTGCCCACATTCTTTATGGGATATAACCTATGTGCATTAGGGCTTCTTCTCCTGGTCTCCAAGGTTTGGTTCCTATGAAAATTTTGTATAGCAGCACACTAATAATTAAGAAAATAATATTAATTGGTAACATTTATTGAGCACAGATAATGTTAGGCACGTTTAGAAGGTACTTTACCGGGATTAGTCCATCTAATTATTACAGCAATACCATAAGGGAAACTACTATTATTATTGCCATTTCAGAATGAGGGAAGAATCGATATGGAAAGTTTTAGTAACTATCCTAAGATTTCATTGCTAATGAATGATGAATGGACAGTGTACTCAATTTATCAAGAATTTCCCACATCTATTTCTTTTAAAGTAATTAATGTACTTTAACATTATATTTTTCTACCATTTGATTTCATGTATTTGTGGGCTGCAATTAAAAAAAACGAAACAAACAAAATAGAAACAGACTCATAGAACAGACTGGCTGTCAGAGGGAAGGGGCTGGAGGGTTGGATAAAATAAGTGAAGGGATTAAGGAAAAAAAAAAAAAAAACACCCAAAACTCATGGACACAGATAACAGTGTGGTGATTACCAGGGAAAGGGGCTGGGGAGGGAAGGCAGAAGAGGGTAAAGAGAAGATAAATGGTGACGAACGGAGACTAGACTTTGGGTGGTGAGCGTGCCATGCAACGTGCAGATGATGTATTGCAGAATTGTACACTTGAAACCTATATAATTTTATTGGCCAATGTAACCCCGATAAGTTCAATAAAAAATAATTTTTAAAAATAAAATGTTATTTTTCACATATGCCCTTTATTATAAACTATACACTATTATATGCATTTATCTGTAATGGTCACTGTTATTTAAAAAGAATCTTGTGAGACAAAATAATGCTAGAAAAAATTTTGCCAAAGAGTTACTAATGTTTGACCTACTTATTTTTGCAAATTTTACTATTTGATAAATGTTATGATTTCAGAAACATATTTAATGGAGGATTCTTTTAAAAGAGACTTGGTTATGGCCAAAGTTTATTAGAACGTTAGGATTTTAGAGCTGGCAAAGCTCCCTTATTTACAGATAGGGAGACTGAGGCCCAAGGCCACTCAGCAGTGTGGAAAAATGCCTGTTTCTAGTTTGGAGAACCATGGCTGCTGCACTGCCTGCCCCAAATCCCATGTTCCCATGCATACTCACAGGATCAAGGTCACTTCAGCACCGGTGGAGATCCTTAGGAGAACGCCGTCGCCCTCGGGATTTTTTTGGGCATTCATCGCCAAGATGCGGACATTACTGATTTTCAACCTGTGCAAGAACCAAAATTCACCATTGTCACTTCCTGTGACAGCCATTTGCTGAGCACATCTCTGTGCAGCATCATGCTGGGCATTTGGGCCTCCTCAGCCTTGCCTGCTTTGCTCTTTCCCATACCCTCCTCAGAGGTGTGATTGCCTCCATGCTATGGCATGGCATACTGAGGGCCAGGCAGCGGCGATTCCTCCCGAGATACCAAGGAAGAGTAATTGCCTGAGTCAGAATTTGAACTCACAACTCTTTAACTCCAAAATTCTCTGTGTGGAGCCGGTGGGTGTGGATTTCAGTTTCCTCTCTCCTGAGGGGATTTGAGAGTTTATTCTCAGCTATAGTTGGGGAGGAAAGTCTTATTCCCTGGAAAAGGGAATCCGGGCACTGGCAAACAGGTGGAGGCGCGAGTGAGGGGAAGCTTCACCCTGACCCTGACATTACACAGTGTGGGAGCGGAAACCCATAAGATGCTCAGATTGGTCAGGTGGCCCCGCCTCTAATTTACTCAACCTCTGGTGGGCCTGGCCTCGGACCACGTAGGCTCTATGGGAAGAACAAGTTTTGTTGCCTTTCTGCCTTTAACTTTAAATTTACACCCCTCCCCAAAAGTCATGTATTTCCACCTACCCCCCACCCCCTTTATTTTTTTGAGCAAAGATCTCCACCATGAAGCATCAGCTCACCCTGATGCAGGCAGTTTTGAAGCAAGTTTACCAAGGGCTTTATTCAACACTTCTGGAATACTCCGTATCGCATCTGGAATATCCTGTACCACTTTTTCGATGGCTTTATAAGCCTCAGACCCCTTGGTTCCAAGGGCCTGTGCAGCGTCTAACAAAATACAAATGCCACTTAGTGTTATGTGCCACTTATGAAGCCGCGATTATGCACCAGCTACTAGATAAGACTGCCTGTGTTATTTCCTTTAATCTTCATGACAACTCAATGAGGTAGATATTGACATTATCTGCATTTTACAGATGAAATAAGAATGGAAAGTTTAAGAAATATGCCTGAAGACATACAGCTCCAGAGCCCCTCTTCCTTCCATGCTGCTTTCATACTAATATATACTCATTTTTTTAAATCAACAAACCAACCAATCAATTGACCAGAATATTGATAATGATTGTACACCTGCTTCTAGTAGAGATTAAGGGGAGGGGGGTGTCTATTGCTGTAATTGAGATGTCTACATAAGTTTGAAAAAGTAGGTCAAAGAAAATGAGAGAATAAACTAAGACATGGAAAACCTAGAATTAAGGAAAAAATATGACTCCGACCCATAAAAGTGAGTAATTGGAGTCCCAGGATGAGAGCATTGCAGCAGGACCAGAGAGCAATAAATCACACAGGCACAGGGAGACAAATAGGAGGTCTTAATAGGAGGTCTCTCGAGAAAAGCGGGATTAATAGAATACATGACATGGCAGAAATAGAATGCAGCGTATGAAAAGAGTTAAAGATATATGTGCAAAATATTTCAAGTGAAAAAGAGCAAGGCAATTACTAACTCAAGGAAAAACAAAAGAATATACTGGAGAAGGTATGTAATCATAGTACTTCAACTTGGCTCTGCAATGGACGGTATCTACCCAGTTATAATTATGCAAACAAAGAATGCCAATCTTGCCGAAACCGGTTTGGCTTAGTGAATAGAGCATCGGTCTGCGGACTGAAAGGTCCCGGGTTCGATTCCGGTCAAAGGCATGTACACTGGTTGCGGGCACATCTCCAGTAGGGGGTGTGCAAGAGGCAGCTGATTGATGATTCTCTCTCATCTATGTTTCTAACTCTCGATCCCTCTCCCTTTCTCTCTGTAAAAAATCAATAAAAAAAAATTTTAAAAAAAGAATGCCAATCTATAATAAATAAAACTATGGAGCTAAGGAGACTTAACTTGGGGTGGTGAACACACAACACAGTGGTTCAACACAAAGATGATGTGTTGTGGAACTGTGCACCTGAAACCTGTATAATCCCCATAAATAAATAAAATAAATTTTAAAAAACTATGTCTGGTCTTATAATGCACTAGGGGACCTTAACTCAGGCACTTCTGTTTCTGAGCTTAGTTTTCTCAGCAGTGAAATTATACATGGGGGTCCCTTCTATATCTTTGAAAATCGCCTGACAATATTTGAAAGGCAGCCATGTACAGAAGTTACTAACTCCTATAAAAATGTTTGTCAATGTGCTGTTAATTTTCCGGAAAATAAAAAGAAAGCCAAGTTATTTTAAGAAATCAGAATTAAAAGGAGATTCATAAAAATAGGCATATAGCTACCTATGCTAGGTAGAGTTAATACAAGTCAATGAGAAGAGTAAACAACCTACCAGAGTAATATGTGTAGGATATGAACAAAATACTTAAGTTAAAATATATGAAAAGGTTAAAATATGAAAAAAATGAGTGGATTCTTTTATAGAGAACTGTAAAGTAAAACGAGTTACAGTCTTTCATCTTATGAGACTGGCAAGACATTAAAGTTGTCCATACCAGTGCCATCAAGGGAACAAAGTGAAATATTCTTTGAACTTTTAAGATCTCAATTTTAGGAACTTATCCTATGTATATACTAGAGACATGATATAATATGTAAAGGGATATTCATTTAAGCATTGCTTGTTTATAGAAAAATAATAAGTGGCCTGGCCAGAGTGGTTCAGTGGTTGAGTATCAGCCTATGAACCAGGAGGTCACTGTTCCATTCCAGGTTGGGACACATGTCTGGGTTGTGGGCTTGATCCCCAGTAGGATGCATGCAGGAGGCAGCCAATCAATGATTCTTTCTCCTCATTGATGTTTCTCTCTCTCTCTCCCTCTCCATTCCTCTCTGAAATCAATAAGAATTTAAATAAATAAATAAATAAATTCTATATAATAAAAGGGCAATATGCAAATTAACCATCAGTCCATCGCAAAGATGGTGGCGCTCATAGCCACAAGATGGTGGTGTCCAGTCCTCTCAGCCCTGCAGGAGTCCCCCAAGTCCGGGGGGTGTGGGGGAGGCCACTGAGAGCAGACCGCTGAGAGCAGGCAGAAATGCTTGCCTTGTCGCCATGGCGCTCTGTGCCTGGCTGTGGATGGGCCTCTGGGCCACAGAGAGCCTCTTGGCAGCAGGCACAGAGCAGCCAGGCCCCATAGAGAGCTACTGGCGCACAGATTCCTGCGCAGCGCTACTAGGAAATAAATGCATAAATAAGTGAATGAGCCAGAAAGTGACTAACCACCTTTCCTGGTAAACCACCCATAAAGTGCATCCCCTGGTGGCAGTCCCTGGAAATGCAGCATAATGTTTAGGAAAGAGGCTCTCACCCTGAATATTCTTAAGTACACCTTGAACAAGATGATCTATGTCTTCTACACCATGCTTCATTCCATCGTTAAGTTTCTCCACCACATTCGCTGAGGCCCCAGTGAGCAGGCCACACAGGAGAACACATTTCCAAAGCTGAAACATCTTGTGCTGACACCTGGACATTCATAGGAGAAACAGGAGTGAGAATTACCCAGAGGGAGAAGGAGTTCTCAGTGAGCACCTTCCCCTCTTCCACTTCACCTTCCTTAAAGACAGAGGTGCCTAGCTCCTGTTTGACAGATGGGCAGCCCAGCTCAGAAAGCTAGAGCACAGAAACACACAGCCAGTGAGTGGATAAGCTGCAACTTGAAAAGTCACACTTGACTACAAATGCATGATCTTGACAAAAAGGTTTTTGCCATATGCTGGCTTCTTTGCCTGGAACATCGGTCCTCTTCTTTGCATTTTCAACCTATTGACTCTCTGGCTTCAGTAAGACAGCGTGTCCTCCCCGGGGCCTACTGTAGGCCCCGCTCCAGAGTCTAGGTTAGGGAGCTTCCCCCCACGACTTCTGCATCCGTTCTCTGATCAAAGTCCTGGGTGCCAATTACCCGATGACCTGTCTGCCTCTGTCACCAGCCTGTGAATGCTTTAGAGGAGGAGCGGTGACATCTCACTGTCGAATCCTCAGCCCCCAGTAAAATCCCTGTAGTCAGGACAGTTCAACGAATAACTCTTTGCTGAATAAAAGTATGAACAAATAAATGGGCCCTGTGTCATGACCCTGCATCGCCCATCAGTCTGACACCTCTCTGAATAAAATTATCTATCTCTTAATTTGCTATATTCAACATATTAGCTAACCCAAGCTGCCCTAGTCCTCTGTCTCTAGCCCCAAAGCCTTCTGAAGACCACCCTGTGGGGTGTGGTCAGAGGGAAGCCCACCACTCACAGGTTTGGAGGAGGACGATCACGAATCCTTGTTCTCCTGCACGGTCACCTGGGATCCTTCTGGGTGGTGGTGGCCCTTATATTGGTAGCTACAGAAAGGGAGGCTGTGCAGGGAAACAAGGCCTGTTTCCGGGGCCATCCGATGAGGCTCCAAAGAAAATAACCCCTGTCCGGGATGAGCAGAGAGCCTTCCGGCCCAAAGGTCACCCAGGATGCTGGAATGGACATGAGTGGCTACGGGAGGACTTTCTGCCAAGACTAAGACCAGGCTCTCATGGTGTCTCCAGCTGCCAAGACGATGGCCTTTGTGAGTGGGGGTTAAGGTGAAGACTGAGAATGGACAAATCAGAGAATGTGCTGGTGGGGAGAACCTAAAGTGATCATCAGCCTATTTCTGTCATCATTGGGAAACTGAGGCTCAGAAAGGGGAAGTAACCAGCCTGAGGTGACCCAGCAAGTCAGGGACAAAAATGGGACCAGAATTGTGGTCCACAGAAGGTCAGGGTCAGCAACCAGAAAGGCCATTCTACCCAATCCTCTGTGGTCGGAGAGCTTTCGTGGTGGAGCCAGCCTCAGTTCAAATGTCTGCAATGATGGGGGGCTCACTACCTCTTAAGATTGCCTGTTCCATCTAGTTAGAGATTCTCCTGAGAGTGAACAAAATCTGCCTCCCAGTACCCCCGTGAGTGGGCAACAGTGAAGCCCAGGAAGGGTAAGCACCTTGCCTGAGGTGGCACAGCCAGTGCCAGGAGACACACACACCAGCCTCCTCCCTGGAGCACTTGCTCCATCCACTCTACTCTCAGTGCAGCAGCAGGGTGTGTCACTCGGCGGAAACCCGAAGTCCCACCGTGCCCTGCAGGAGCCGGTGTCATCTGGTCACTCTCTCTGCCAAAGCCATCTGCCACCTGTGCCTGGTGCCCCCACGTCTTCCTTCTCTTCCCGAAGATTCCGGCCTCTTTCTTGCTTTGAGCTGTGCATCCTGTGTTCTCTCTGCCCATGATTCTCCTCTCCAGCTGCTCCCAGTTCTTGATGTCACCTCACCAGAACCTCCCTCACTGCCCACATGAGCTGGCTCCTCTTCATTGTCCCCAACCTCAGCTTCTTGACTGCTTCTTTCACAGAACAACACCACAATTTTATTTTATTTTTTAAAATCTGTTTTTATTGGTTTTTGAGTGAGATGAAGGGAGAGGGAGAGAGAAACATCAATGAGAGAGGAGTGCCCATGGACTGCCTCCTGCAAGCTGCCTACTATCTGGGCATGTGCCCCGACCGGGAATCGAACCTGCGACCTCTTGTTGCATGGGACGATGCTCAACCCACTGAGCTACACCGACAAGGCCACAATTTTATTTTGTTTAAGAACTTGTTCATTGCCCTCAGAAATGGTTACCACCCTGTGCTCTGAGGCTTTCCTCAAATGTGGGTTTCAAAGGCACTGACCTGTCTCCAGAACGCTCCAAACCTTTCTCTGGGGCATCCTGTAACATTAGGCCCTACCTGGGAAGGTGGCAAGGTCCGCATCACCTGAGATGTGCAGAAATTGGATGAGAGGACTACTGCGCTCTAGTGGGACGCCGCCTGACTGTAAACCGTATTCTAAATGTCCTTGGTCTATTGTTCAAAGACCATTGTCGCATGTTTTTAGTCTTTCCTACCTACGTCTAGCTGCCTCCACATGGGTATCTCTCCCTTGTGTTTCCTCTCTCTTTCCTTTTCTCACCCTCCCCACCTCCCAAGACCCCAACTACGGCTGGCTGTCGCTGTCACCTCGGGCTAGGTGCTGTTTCTCAGCATGAGCCACAGCCAGCTTTTCCCATGACCTTGGCCACCTTGCACTGCCGGGCTCTGAGGTGACAGCGACTTGTCCCCTGGGTGTGGGGCTGGGGCATGGCACAAAGGCAAGAGGGTGAGCAGAGGAGCCTGCTGAGGAGCCATATTCTCAGGGTCCCGCACCCTCTGCCGCTTCACGGCCCCAGCACGCATGAGGGCGGGACTTTGCCGCAGCCTTTGAGGGCCCCTGTCTGCTAGAGCATTTGGAGGCCCCCAAGTCTGACCTACACTAGGCTACGTCTCCCCAGGTGGAGAGAAGCCATGCCCCCTTCTTCCCGCAGTCCTCCAGATCCTAGTTCCAATAGTGTATGTACAACTCTTAAAGAAGCATGTAGATACCTACACATATGTACGAGTTCATGTCCGCACACATACAGCACACATGTGCATACGTGCACATGTGCATGACAGTGCAAGCCAGACTCAGATGAAGATGCATCTTGCTGCCTAAGGGAGCGGAACTTTGCACAGAATCATGGAGGCTAGGCTGCCACTCTGCTGAATGAAAGCGCTCATGGCCGGCAAAGGTGGGTTTGGGTCTCCCCAGATTGCCGACTCTGGTTTTTTCTCCACCCCCCCTTAAAGACTTTAGACACAATTATCTAAAGACCACCGGAGAACAAAGCCAACACTAAGGAAATGAGAAAATATATCGTTTGTGTGCCCAGATCTAGCTGTGCCTGAAGTCCTATATCCCCCAGACTTTTCAGTTAAAATGCATTTCTCCCCGCACCCTCTTTTTCCATTTTTCCGTAGGCCCTTTATGAGTTGAATTCCTGCCGCTGAAACCCACAGCAGTCCTTACGCATTCATTTGAACACTCACTTGGCCTCCTCCCTCCTGGTGGCTGCTGGGGAGCCACACACTGCATGCGAAAGGTCACAGACATCCAAGCCAGAGGGGCGCTGAGCGCTCGCTCACTAACCTCACTCCTTGCTGGGCAGACTGAGGAGCCTGCGCCCGGAGACAGCAGAGGAACCATCGAAGACCACACAGCAACATCGAACCCCACTGACTTTCCTCTCTTATTGCATATCTTGTCGTTTTGTTGGAATTTTTTTGCTCTAGGTAATAAGCTTTAAAAATGACAGGGGCTTGAGCCCCATCCCTAGATAACTTGGGTGAGGTGTTTTGGCAACCCAAGAGTGGCCTATGTCCAGTGTCTCGGATTGCTGAGTGGAAATGGGAACGACTGCACTAGATGACGCAAAGGTGTCTTCTACCCTGGATTCTATGAGCTGTGACTCCCCCTCTACCCCCACACCAACCTCTGAATCCCAGCTCAGCCCAGGCATGACCCTCATAACCCTGCAGCTCGTGTGGACAGCACTCTGCAGTGCAGCCTGATGGGCCTGCGGAAGCTCAGAGCCATCGAGCAGACTATTGATAATTGCCATTTTTTGGCATTTGCTATGGACCAGATGTTTTCTTTTTCCTTCTACATCTGGTTTCATCCCCTCACAACCTTGCGTGGGGCGTTACTGCTCCTCTTGTTCTAATGAGGAGCATAAGGTTTAAAAGAGAAGGACAACTTGCTCAAGGTCATGCAGACAGGAAAGGGCAGAGTTGGGAAGAAAACCTAAGTGTCTATGTATCTTCGCAGATTGAGAACGGCTGTTCCAGCTCCTGCCTCCTGGGGGCAGCAGCGAGTCGCATTCTTCTGCTCTTGCTGGGCACCTGGCAGCTGCTGTGTCCCTGGCACTGGGCTGGGTGCTTCAGGTACACTTTCACCAGTTGTCCTCACGTCAATCCTGTGAGGTGGTTTTGGGCCCCATTTGCCAGGTGAGGAAACAGGTTCCGAGAGGGCGGGTGGCTTGCCCAGGACTCACAAGGACAGGATCTGAGGCTTTGGTTTCCAGGGGAAGCCCTTCGGCCAACATCACATTGAGGCAGGCTGTCAGGGCAGAACAGACCTTGGGCTTGGATATCCTGTTTCTCCCTCAGCCTCTGCTGTTTGAGTTGGTGGTAACGCCTGGTGCACTGGCCCGTGTCAGCCTGGAACCGGCCACAGGAACTCAGCCTCTTGCCAACAGACACACTGGTAGAGAGCCCAGGGGCACCCCGTGGCAGTGTCCTCTGTCCCCCCCAAGCTCAGCAGGGACCAGGTGGGCCTCTTCTCTGTGTGAACGTGGCCAGGGCCAAGGGTGAGACAGGTCAGGGAGCTAGCTTTCCTCACACAGACCAGGGGTCCCCCATCAGAGCACAGAGCAGGGAGGAGGCGGCAGCCTACACCCCTACACCTGGGCTGGGACCTGGGGGAACCCAGGCCACCAGAGTCTAGCTGGGTGGCCTTGGGACAGTCGGCAATCCCTCTTCCCGGGCTGCCTGGCATCCAGTCCCACAGATATCCGAGGCCCCTCTTCCTCCAGGCGTGAGGGAGAGACCCGAGGGCTGTGCTGAAATCTCTTTTCCCACCCCAGGAACACGGCCCAGGGAGCTGAGTGTCATGTGGTGACCTGAGACCTAGTGTTGGCCCCAGGCCTCAGTTGCTCCATCAGTGAAATGGGACGAACACACCTGTGCCCGGATCCCAGTGCCAGCATGCAAATCACAAGGGTGCCACGGCGGCTCTCAGGATGTGGGTCACAGCCTGGCTCTGGGGTGGGGTCCACTCCTCTCTCTCCACCTGTTGTTGACTGTGTGATCTCTATGAGGCACGCCATCTCACGGACCCTCAGGGTCCTTACCTGTGAAATGGGAAGGGCACCCGGACTTACCTGCCAGGTGTGCTGTGAGGATAAGGTGGGATAATGCGTGTGACAAGGTGAGCACCGGGTAGTCCCTTGATACATGATAACAGGACGGTGATGATTATAATTATTCTTGGTTTCTGGTCACTTCGCTCCTCCCTGCCTCCATGTTCCCATCTAAAAGTGAAGGTGAAATGAGACAGTGCATCCAGTATGCTTGGTGCTCAGTGAAGGCCCGCGTGGCAGGTGCATGCCCCTATTGAGCCCAAGTTCCCCCTCGGGGCCAAGTCTGGGAAGTCTGAGACCTGTGGTCTCAGGGCGACTATGATTCATCACAGGGAGGACTGGATGGACAAATGTTGACTCTGCCTGCCAGCCTTGGATAGGAACCAAAGAGAATCGCTTTGTCCCCTCTTCTGGAACCAAAGGGGAGGCCTAGCTGCCTCTTGCTTGCAATGCCCTCGCCTCCCTTCTCTCTTTGTCATCCTCTCAATTTTAGCTCAATTGGCACCTTCTCCAGGAAGCCTTTCTGACTGCCCCTTACCTACAGGCTGGGTCAGAGCCTCTCCTCTGAGTATTTTTCTCAGCACTTTTGTTTGTGTGTGTCTCTTCCTATAGGACCCTGTGGGCCTCTGTGACAGGTGCAGGTCCTTCCTCTCTCTAACCCCTCCCACCGTGTGGCACATCGTAGGAACACAATCCCTGCTGCACTGGGTTGGACAGGTACTGCCTCAGTCACTCCCAAACTGCCCAGGGCGGAGCCTGGCTCAGCTAGATATTTAATCACCTTTCTATTTTTTTTTAAAGCATTTTTCCCCCTTGCTTAAACATTAACACAGAAATGCATCACCCCCACAAACAAACTTTTGTCAAATCTCAGTGTCCCTTTTCTATGTTTTCTCCTAGTTTCAGTTGTTTGCATTATTGTGATTCACCCAGCTATAAAACACAGTATTTCCAAACATTTTTTTAAAGAGTGTGCAAAAATAGACTGTTGAGCCCTAGCCAGTTTGGCTCAGTGGATTGAGTGTTGGCTTGTGGCCAGGTCAATTCCGATCAAGGGCACATACCTCTGTTGCAAGCTTGATCCCAGCCCTGGTGGGGGACCATTCTCAGGGCTCAATCGATATGTCTCTCTCACATCGATGTTTCCCTCTGTCTCTCCCCCTTCCTTCCACTTGCTCCAAAAAATAATTAATGGAAAAATATCCTTGGGTGAGGATTAACAAACAAAAAATAGACGATTGAGTTGATGTAACAACTGACTTCTCTAACATGGGCCTATGGCTCTTCTAGGGCCTAATGATGTTTATTCTATCCTCCTTCAAGGAGCAAATAAGTGTTGATTTTCTTGCAAATATTTGGTGAAATGTATACACACTCTCCTCTGTAAATAGAAAGAATTAGTTTGGCAAATAATTTGGTGATGTGTTCCTGAGGTCATAAAATGTTCCAAGGCATAAATATGATCCTGAGATTGTCCTGGAGGAGTGTACGAACATTGGGACGATCCAGCATTTATATAACGGCGTGAAGCATTCAAAAGAGCTTGCATGAGAGTTTGGGGCTCTGGTTCCTAGATGATTTGGGGTCCACTCAGGTTTTGCCTTCCTTCTTCCCATATATTCCCTAGGACAGATGTCCCCTCAACCCCTCAGGGTCCTCCTCTTCCCTGAAGCCTCCTTCATGGGGTGTCACCACCTCCAAGAAGCCCTCAGCCCTCGTTGAGGTTGGGTTGAGTGGGTGAGGAGCTAGTCTGGGAAGTGCCAGGCTCACAATGGGGGAATGCCCCCTCACTTCTTCCCCTTGCCCCCTCCCCCTTCACTGGCCCCATCAGTCCTGGTGGGGCCAGTGGCCTTGGCCACACCTATTCTATGTCCTGGCTTGACTAATCTAGGAGCCTTGCATTTGGCCCATCTCTCTGTCTCAAATGTCAAGTATCTGGCCCTAGTTAATAGAAAATAATGACTAGTCTTCTATACACCTTCAATCCCAGGGAGCTAGAGTTTTCCTGTTTACCCACCCAATCAGCTGTTCTGAAAATGGTGTTACCGTCAAGAAAAGCTTCACCCATTCATTGACTCCACATGGGTAGTGCCTGCACTGTATGTATCTGATTCCTCCCTGGGCCCGTGGTCGGCAAACTGCGGATTGCGAGCCACATGCGGCTCTTTGGCCCCTTGAGTGTGGCTCTTCCACAAAATACCACGGCCTGAGCGAATTTATGTTGAAGAAGTGGCATTAGAAGAAGTTTAAGTTTAAAAAAATGTGGCTCTCAAAAGAAATTTCAATCGTTGTACTGTTGATATTTGGCTTTGTTGAAGAATGAGTTTGCCGACTAATGCCCTGGGCTCTGGGGCTGCTGTGCAAAGGAAGATACCTGCCCTCAAGGATCTCACAGGCTCCTGGGGCAGACAGATGAATTGAGTAAGAACTGAGAACGCCCTAATCGGTTTGGCTCAGTGGATAGAGCATCAGCCTGCGGAATAAGGGTTCCAGGTTCAATTCCAGTCAAGGGCATGTACTTTGGTTGCGGGCACATCCCCAGTGGGGAGTGTGCAGGAGGCAGCTGGTCGATGTTTCTCTCTCATCAATGTTTCTAACTCTCTATCCCTCTCCTTTCCTCTCTGTAAAAACATCAAATATATATATATATATATATATATATATATATATATATATATATATATATATATATTTTTTTTTTTTTTTTTAAAGAAGAAGAAGGTGAGATCCATGGTAATGAGAACTAACGCGTCCTGAACATCCTCTCTAAATGGAACAGTAACAACCAGGGAACTTGGTGAGACCTGTAAGTTGGGAAGCAGTGTTTTTTGTTTTTTTTTTTTTAGGGAGCATTAAGAAAAGGCCTCCACTTTCTTGGGCAGAGTCTTGCAGCTGAGGAGAATTTAGCCAGCTGGAGCTGGAGAAGGAAAGGTGCCCAGGTAGATGGAATAGCGTGGACAAAGGCCTGCCACTGACTAAAACCGGTTACTGCCCAGTCAAATGGGGGCAAGAATGGTGTTTCAGTATAAGGGTGTGGTGAGGAATTAATGAGGTCCCCTGTGCCAGCAAAGGCAACCCTCCATGATGGCTGTGGTCTTAGCATAACCAGTGACACTGACTGGACCACAGCCAGGCGCAGCTTGGGGACACTGAGTTCCGGGGCATGAATGGAGGGGCCCTGGGTGGAGAGAGGAGCTGGTCTCCATGGGACAATAGAACACCACTGGCCTCACCAGGCAGGCATGGCTTTGTGCAGCTTGCCAGGTGGGGGCACACAGGCTCTCAGGGGTGGCGACAGGAGCGATGGGTGAGCTCCAGGGCCTGGAGACCGTGGGCGCTCTCAGGCACTGCTTGAAGAGATCTCAGCTCCAGTGGAGCCCTCGCCCTTCCAGAGACATGGATGGGCAGGCTGGCACGTGGCCCAGGCCTCTGAGCTCCTGAGTCCAGTCAGACCAGGTATCCCCTGATGCTGCACCAGTCCTCTCAGAGTCTCTGACCAGGAATGAAGAAAAGCACCCGGTGGGGTTGTCCCGGGAATGTGACTGTCCTCTTTCCACTGCCTGCTTACTCTAGAGTAAGTGCTCACTCTGCCCCCCTGAATGTGAGTAAGCGAGGCAAGGGTCCCACCACTGCCACAGGCTGGCCATGTGACTTTAGGGCAGTTTCTTGCCCTCTGTGCCTCAGTATCCCTATTTGAAAAACAAGAAGTTGGGCTGGATAGTCACAGGTGTCCCTTCCAGTTCTTTTTATTATTATTATTATTATTATTATTATTATTATTATTGATTTCAGAGAGGAAGGGGGAGATAGTGAGAGAGAGATAGAGACAGACCGAAACATCAATGATGAGAGAGAATCACTGATCGGCTGCCTCCTGCATGCCCCCTACCGGGGATTGAGTCCACCACCCGGGCATGTGCCCTAGACCGGAATCAAACCTGGGACCCTTCAGTCCCCAAGCCGACACTCTATCCACTGAGCCAAACCATTGAGGGCCCTTTCAGTTCTTGATCCAGGTCTCTTGATCCAGGTCTAGTTGCACCTCCTCCCCCAAATCCCAAATGGAAGGAATGCAACACGTCACACAGGATGATGCAGAAGGGACCTTTATTGCTGGGGGAGCAGGTGATGAGCATAGTCTGCTGTCTCAACTGTGAAGGCAAGGAGCAGCTGAGAGGATTCCTTCTGGCCTCAGGCTTTCAGTCCAGTTGGATGGCGGCAGCATTTTCCCAGGGGGAGCCACTGCAAGGAAACACGGTCAAGCAACTGTGGAAAGAGAGAACAAGAGGAGTTCCAGGGGTCCTCAAACTTTTTAAAGTGGGGGCCAGATCACGGTCCCTCAGAGAGCTGGAGGGCCGGACTATATGAACTACTAATTCCTACTGTAACACCTCGGGTGCGCTCACTGCCCAAAAAACCTGGCGGGCCGGATCAAACTCCTCTGCGGGCAGCATGTGGCCCGCGGGCCGTAGTTTGAAAACCCCTGAGTTAGGTCATTGACGGCAAAAGGACCCTAACTGGCACCTGCACTTCACCACATACTACTGCCCAGGCTCTTTCCCATAATACCTTGCAAGGGCCTAAGGTTTGGGGTCTTTCTCTGGCATCCTTTTCCCCCCACTCTGCCCTCCTCTTCACCTTAGGAACAGTGGCGGGTGTAAAGAGACTGACCAGAGCCCAGGACTAGGACTGTCAGGGTTCAGGGCTCTGTATATAATCAAGATCATGGATCAGTCTGAGGTCAGGGTCAATCTGTGACTAATTTTAGGGCTTAATTACTGGGGCCAACGCTCAGCATGTGACTAGGATCCAGGCTCAGTCGAGGTATGTGATTAAGGCTTGAGATTTAGAATATGACCAGGATCATGGCTCAGCGTGGGACTAAGGTCAAGGCTCAGTCTAAGACCAAGATCAGCAAGATCAGGACTCAGTCTGCTGCAAGAGAAATAAGGGGACCCAATCTTTGCTTTGGCTTCACCATTGTCCCCTAAGGAGGAGCCTCATCCTCCCTTAGCATGGGCCACAGAGTCTGACTCCTCACCTATTGGGGCTTCACAGCAGTCCTCATCTGCCCTCTTCAGGCAATGAGTGGCACTTCTTGTCCCGGCTGACCGTTATCTGGAGGAACAAAATCAATAGGAAGCCTCATACTCCACCAAATAGAAAACAGACCCCAATGACTTCCACTCTTCAGTGGATCAGCCTGACAGGGATGGGACCTCAAGCATGCCACTGCACCTCTCTGAGCCTCAGTCTGTTCATCTGTAAAATGGGTACAATGTCGGTACCACTTCCGCAGGGCTATTGTGAGGATCCAATGAGATGGTGCATGCAGAGCACAGAGGGATTGCCCAAAGAACTGGGCCTGTAACTATTTCAAGGAAGGGCTACCTCCAGAACCCTTACACATTCACTTGATCCATTTTTTACTGCTCCAGTGTCCCCAGCAACCCCAGATATGCCTGGAGATCTAAAAGCTAAAGAAAGCCCCCAGTGGCTAGAGGAGAAACCCCAGCTCCTCATAAGAAGGGAAAGAGGAGGGAACATGCTGATTCGCAGTATCTGCTGAACGTTAAGCTCTTCGGGCTTTTTCTTTTAATCCACTCACCAACCCTACAATATTAACAATCGTGTTTTCCTGGGAGAAACAGAGGCTGAGAGAGGCAGAGCCTCTTGACCAAGTACCCACAGTTGCTAAGTAGCAGAGCCAGGATTTGAACTCAGACCTGGCCCATGCTCTTCCTCACATCATCCAGCCAGGCAGCACCTGTGGGTTTTCCAAGGGCTGATAGTAGAGAGAACTCAGAGGCCCACAGAACTCCTTCCATTCAAGGACCCCTCCAGCCACACTCTCCCAACTCACTTAGGAGTGGGTCCTTCTGCTTCTCCAGGGTCCCCTGACCAGATCTGCCTGTGGGGCTGGCTCAGGGCCGTATGCCTGCCCTGGGAAGGCAGCACAGGGAATGCCTCTGCTTCCCCAGGGCGTGACTTACCGATGATGTTCTGAATGAACTTCACATCAAAGGAGGAGGCTAAGAGGCGCATCAAAGAGCATATCTGAGGGAAGAAGAGGTGGAGAAGGAGATAAAAGGACAGATTCATCATCAACTGGGGGCGAACTGCTGGCCACCCACAAACAGGCTCATCAGATGGAATCTTAGAACCCTTAGGATTCTAGGACACTGGAAAGGGAGAGGTCAAAAATCAGAGCACCATAGGATGCTAAGATCCTACCACCTACCGCCTTCAGTCCCAGAGCCTTAAGAATATAGGGTGTTCACTTCCCAGACGCCTGTAATCTTAGAAACCTTGAACTTTGGAACCCTGGAATTTTAGAGTCAAATGGGGCCCTGTGAACCCTACAGCAGCGTTTCTCGTGATTTTGTGTGCAGTTCCCTGAGGATCTGATTAAAATGAGATTCCAATTCTTCAGGCCTGAGGTGGGATCTGAGAGTTGGCGCTTCTAGCAAGACCTGTGTTACAGCTGGAGTGGCGAGGCTCAAGCCCTGGGATTTGCCTTTCGTTGACCAAGATTCCTAGGCCCTTTCTAGAATCACTAATTCAGAGCCTCCAGACCTTTGGGCACATGCCAAATACAGTTTCGTATGAGGTACAGGGATCCTGCACATGGTACATATGGTTTTGAATGATGTGCTAAGTAAAATGCCTATGTTATTGTAGGTCTATGTTTATTTTTTAAGTTAATTGTGTTATAAGTGATATTAATTTCTATGAATGGCAGGGATGTAAAGTTTTCTTTTAAAAATAAGTGTGTTTAAATAAATTTAAGTAAGTGGAGTTGTATCGATTAAAGGAACACAGTAGCTAAACACACATTATTACTATGTGGATATGAAAAATAGCTCAAGTTTGGGACCCAGTAATTTCAGCTGATGTTAGGCCTCTGCTCTCCTTCCTACACCCTCCAGACTGAGTAAAGAGGGGCAGGGTCCAGCTGACAGCCCAATGAAGCTTGGGCCTCAGAAGGAAGGGGGCCCAGAGAGCAGAGCCAGGCCTGCAAATGTGCTCTGGGCCCCCAGGAGTGGAGGACTCACCTGGTTCTGCACCACGAAGGCCACAGTTTTGCTCAGGGATTCGCTTAAACCTTCTGCGAATTTGTTGGCCAATGCGTTGTTCCTGGAAAAGAGAGAGAACTAATAAAACATGCTCGAGTGAGCAGAGCTGCCAAGCAGCGAGCAGTGGGGAGAGGGTGGGAGATGGCAGAGTACGTTGAAGGCAGGGAAACAAACTCCAGGGACACTAAGGTGCATTTCTAAGCACAGAGACAGCCTCCCTCTATCCAGGGAAATCCTCATTTATAATCCCACTAGAGGCCTGGTGCACGGATTTGTGCACCGGTGGGGTCCCTCTGGGTGGCCTGCGGGGATTGAGCTGAAACCCACAGTCCAAGGCTGCCTGCAGCTCTTTTTCCTGCCATTCCTGCTCATCCTCACCCCACTGTGCCTGCCGCAGGCTCGCACCCAATCAGTCCCTATGGAGAGGCTTGTGCTGCGGCAGCAGTGCTTGCCAACCATGAGCCCTATGTCTGGTGCTTTCCCGAAGGGAGTGGCCTGCAGGATCTGGCTGAAATCGGGCCTCCAACATCCCCCGATGGGTTCCGGATTGCAAGAGGGCACAAGCCAGGCTGAGGGAACTCACGGGTGCACAATTGGGGCCGGGTAGGGATGCGGGAGGTTCAACAGTTGGAAAGGGACCACGGGAGGGCTCCGGAGGCATGTCTGACCTGTCTTGCTCAATCCGGATCTGCCAGACCCCAGCAGCAAGCTAACCTACCGGTCGGAGCATCTGCCCCCTAGCGGTTAGTGCAAATCATAGCGAGCGTTGAGCAGCCTTAGCATATTATGCTTTGATTGGTTGTGTGGTTGTTCTGCCATTCGGTCTATTTGTATATTACCTGTTTTATATATAGGAAGTCTGACCAGGACTCATCCCAATGCCTCATGAGAATCTCATCACAACCCCCTTCATTCAACAAATATTATAGTGCAGCCACCATGTCCAAGGACCAAGCTAGGCTGGGACATAGGATGAGCGAAGCACAAACAGCTCTTAACCTGGTACCCAAACATTAAGCAAGTCTTGCTAAGGCTGGCTCCTTCCCACCTTCAACTCTCAGAGTAACGGTCACCTCCTCAGGGCATCCCCCTCTGACTACTGCCCTAAGGGAGGGCTTTGTATTATGGTTCCCTGATAAGTGTGCTGCTCTGCTCAGGGCTTATGCCTTCTGACATCTTCCTTGAGAGCACTTTATTAAGGGGCCGAATGCTCGCCTCTCTGCCTTTCCCTCAGGACAAAAAGCACCACAAAAGCAGGTCCTCGTCTATTCTCATCAATAAGTTCACCAGAGCTCAGAACACTGCCTGTCTGGCACATGGTAGGTGCTCAATACATTTGTAGCTGAAAGAATGAAGTAAACATACAATTAAATGTATGATGACAACTTGTAATAAGTACTCTGAAGGGTGGGAGCAGGAACTTTTGAGGGGAGGAAACCTGTTTTAGATTCTAAAAAATGAGAGTCACCGAAACCGGTTTGGCTCAGTGGATAGAGCGTCGGCCTGCAGACTGAAGGGTCCCATGTTTGATTCCGGTCAAGGGCATGTATATTGGTTGTGGGCACGTCCCCAGTGGGGGGGAGTGCAGGAGGCAGCTGATCAATGTTTCTCTCTCATGGATGATTCTAACTCTCTATCTCTCACCCTTCCTCTCTGTAAAAAAAAAATCAATAAAATATATATTAAAAAAAAAAGAAGAAGAAGAATGAGAGTTGGTTGAGGTGCGGGGTGGGGAGGGGAAGGTAACAAGGACAGCCCTGCACGGGTCTGGAGGTGGGAAACAGGCACAGAGCAAAGTCCAGTGAGTTTGCCAGGGGAGAACAAGGAGCGAGTGAAGAGAGATGAGGATGGGGCAGGTCAGGCAGAGCCTAGAGGAAGGTTTGAGATTCCACCCAAAGCAGAAAAGAAAAGCCCTGAGTGGATATGGAGCAGCAGAGTGGAAAGCCATTCTATAGATCTGGACACTGAGATTCAGCGGGCAGAAGGAATTTCCTGGGGTGGCCGGCAAAGCAGTGTCCAGCAGGGCACAGAGCTCTGAATTTGCATCCCAGCTTTTCCAACTAACATAGGACCTTTGTTTGGTTTTAGGGGGTCTTTAGGCAGCCTGTGCTCAGATCCCCTGGTGGAGGTAAGGTGGTTTGGCCCTTATTCCCTGCCAAAGCCAACCTGCACCAGTCCTCAACTTCCAGAGCATTTCTCCTGCCCCAGCCACGGCCAGGGCCACCCATTCTCCCTCAGCCCTCTTCCAGAGACCAAACCTGCTCTTTCAATCACACAGTTTAAGATGTAGATTTTTGTGGGTTAACAGGGATCAGTGATTTAAATGAATATGAGTAAGGTCTCAAGTTCTCATCTCAGGAATTTTCCAGTGGGTAGAGAACATTTTGGAGACAATCTGAAATCAGAGCCCATGATGAACATTTACTCCTCTTTCTCCTCCCAATCAGAAGCAAGAAGGTAAATACAATTGATGATGATTGAGATAACAATGAAGGGGTAATTCTTCAAGAAGTTATAGCAATCCTAAATATGCATGCCCCTTACAACAGAGCTTCAAAAATCAAGAAGCAAAACTCTGCTGGAGCTGAAAGGTAACGTAAGCAAATTTATTATTCTATAATAGTTGGAGAGATCAACACTCCTGCCTCAGTCATCATGGGGAGAACAAGGAGACACAAAACCAGCATGGATGCTATTATTACTGAGAGCTTAGTATGTGCCAGGCTCTATGCTAAACCCTTGTATTTTATCATTTGGTCAGCTCAGCAGCCAATAAGTAGGTGTTATTGTCATCTTCAGTTTCCATGTGTATATGAAAACTGAGGCTCCGAGAGGTTTAAGTTGATGGCGAAGTTACAAGTTAGTGACAGAGCTGGTATGTGAACCAAGGCCTGTCTGACTGCAGAGCCTAAACCCTTTTTCACCACATGGTGCCATCTCCCAGGGGTAGGAAGAGGGCTGAAATTAGGGTCCTTTGCTCCTCTGAGAGCCCAGCTCTCTCAAGATGGATGGTACTTACTGGCCCTTTAAGGACATTGAGATGCTGTTTGGGTCGCTGGTGCAATCTGTCATGACCACTCTGCTTTCACCACTCTTGCTATCAGTTTCAATTTCGAGTGTAGCCATGACGTCCAAGGAAGCATTCAGCTTGACAGTCTGCTTAATGACAGGCCTGCAGACAATAAGATTCACAGTGAGAAGAGGTCTAGAAGACCTTTCACATCGCCCACGTGGTTCCTCCACCTGTGTGAACGTTATTCAGGGTATCTATGGATAATGTCATCATTGCCCACATTCTTTATGGGATATAACCTATGTGCATTAGGGCTTCTTCTCCTGGTCTCCAAGGTTTGGTTCCTATGAAAATTTTGTATAGCAGCACACTAATAATTAAGAAAATAATATTAATTGGTAACATTTATTGAGCACAGATAATGTTAGGCACGTTTAGAAGGTACTTTACCGGGATTAGTCCATCTAATTATTACAGCAATACCATAAGGGAAACTACTATTATTATTGCCATTTCAGAATGAGGGAAGAATCGATATGGAAAGTTTTAGTAACTATCCTAAGATTTCATTGCTAATGAATGATGAATGGACAGTGTACTCAATTTATCAAGAATTTCCCACATCTATTTCTTTTAAAGTAATTAATGTACTTTAACATTATATTTTTCTACCATTTGATTTCATGTATTTGTGGGCTGCAATTAAAAAAAACGAAACAAACAAAATAGAAACAGACTCATAGAACAGACTGGCTGTCAGAGGGAAGGGGCTGGAGGGTTGGATAAAATAAGTGAAGGGATTAAGGAAAAAAAAAAAAAAAACACCCAAAACTCATGGACACAGATAACAGTGTGGTGATTACCAGGGAAAGGGGCTGGGGAGGGAAGGCAGAAGAGGGTAAAGAGAAGATAAATGGTGACGAACGGAGACTAGACTTTGGGTGGTGAGCGTGCCATGCAACGTGCAGATGATGTATTGCAGAATTGTACACTTGAAACCTATATAATTTTATTGGCCAATGTAACCCCGATAAGTTCAATAAAAAATAATTTTTAAAAATAAAATGTTATTTTTCACATATGCCCTTTATTATAAACTATACACTATTATATGCATTTATCTGTAATGGTCACTGTTATTTAAAAAGAATCTTGTGAGACAAAATAATGCTAGAAAAAATTTTGCCAAAGAGTTACTAATGTTTGACCTACTTATTTTTGCAAATTTTACTATTTGATAAATGTTATGATTTCAGAAACATATTTAATGGAGGATTCTTTTAAAAGAGACTTGGTTATGGCCAAAGTTTATTAGAACGTTAGGATTTTAGAGCTGGCAAAGCTCCCTTATTTACAGATAGGGAGACTGAGGCCCAAGGCCACTCAGCAGTGTGGAAAAATGCCTGTTTCTAGTTTGGAGAACCATGGCTGCTGCACTGCCTGCCCCAAATCCCATGTTCCCATGCATACTCACAGGATCAAGGTCACTTCAGCACCGGTGGAGATCCTTAGGAGAACGCCGTCGCCCTCGGGATTTTTTTGGGCATTCATCGCCAAGATGCGGACATTACTGATTTTCAACCTGTGCAAGAACCAAAATTCACCATTGTCACTTCCTGTGACAGCCATTTGCTGAGCACATCTCTGTGCAGCATCATGCTGGGCATTTGGGCCTCCTCAGCCTTGCCTGCTTTGCTCTTTCCCATACCCTCCTCAGAGGTGTGATTGCCTCCATGCTATGGCATGGCATACTGAGGGCCAGGCAGCGGCGATTCCTCCCGAGATACCAAGGAAGAGTAATTGCCTGAGTCAGAATTTGAACTCACAACTCTTTAACTCCAAAATTCTCTGTGTGGAGCCGGTGGGTGTGGATTTCAGTTTCCTCTCTCCTGAGGGGATTTGAGAGTTTATTCTCAGCTATAGTTGGGGAGGAAAGTCTTATTCCCTGGAAAAGGGAATCCGGGCACTGGCAAACAGGTGGAGGCGCGAGTGAGGGGAAGCTTCACCCTGACCCTGACATTACACAGTGTGGGAGCGGAAACCCATAAGATGCTCAGATTGGTCAGGTGGCCCCGCCTCTAATTTACTCAACCTCTGGTGGGCCTGGCCTCGGACCACGTAGGCTCTATGGGAAGAACAAGTTTTGTTGCCTTTCTGCCTTTAACTTTAAATTTACACCCCTCCCCAAAAGTCATGTATTTCCACCTACCCCCCACCCCCTTTATTTTTTTGAGCAAAGATCTCCACCATGAAGCATCAGCTCACCCTGATGCAGGCAGTTTTGAAGCAAGTTTACCAAGGGCTTTATTCAACACTTCTGGAATACTCCGTATCGCATCTGGAATATCCTGTACCACTTTTTCGATGGCTTTATAAGCCTCAGACCCCTTGGTTCCAAGGGCCTGTGCAGCGTCTAACAAAATACAAATGCCACTTAGTGTTATGTGCCACTTATGAAGCCGCGATTATGCACCAGCTACTAGATAAGACTGCCTGTGTTATTTCCTTTAATCTTCATGACAACTCAATGAGGTAGATATTGACATTATCTGCATTTTACAGATGAAATAAGAATGGAAAGTTTAAGAAATATGCCTGAAGACATACAGCTCCAGAGCCCCTCTTCCTTCCATGCTGCTTTCATACTAATATATACTCATTTTTTTAAATCAACAAACCAACCAATCAATTGACCAGAATATTGATAATGATTGTACACCTGCTTCTAGTAGAGATTAAGGGGAGGGGGGTGTCTATTGCTGTAATTGAGATGTCTACATAAGTTTGAAAAAGTAGGTCAAAGAAAATGAGAGAATAAACTAAGACATGGAAAACCTAGAATTAAGGAAAAAATATGACTCCGACCCATAAAAGTGAGTAATTGGAGTCCCAGGATGAGAGCATTGCAGCAGGACCAGAGAGCAATAAATCACACAGGCACAGGGAGACAAATAGGAGGTCTTAATAGGAGGTCTCTCGAGAAAAGCGGGATTAATAGAATACATGACATGGCAGAAATAGAATGCAGCGTATGAAAAGAGTTAAAGATATATGTGCAAAATATTTCAAGTGAAAAAGAGCAAGGCAATTACTAACTCAAGGAAAAACAAAAGAATATACTGGAGAAGGTATGTAATCATAGTACTTCAACTTGGCTCTGCAATGGACGGTATCTACCCAGTTATAATTATGCAAACAAAGAATGCCAATCTTGCCGAAACCGGTTTGGCTTAGTGAATAGAGCATCGGTCTGCGGACTGAAAGGTCCCGGGTTCGATTCCGGTCAAAGGCATGTACACTGGTTGCGGGCACATCTCCAGTAGGGGGTGTGCAAGAGGCAGCTGATTGATGATTCTCTCTCATCTATGTTTCTAACTCTCGATCCCTCTCCCTTTCTCTCTGTAAAAAATCAATAAAAAAAAATTTTAAAAAAAGAATGCCAATCTATAATAAATAAAACTATGGAGCTAAGGAGACTTAACTTGGGGTGGTGAACACACAACACAGTGGTTCAACACAAAGATGATGTGTTGTGGAACTGTGCACCTGAAACCTGTATAATCCCCATAAATAAATAAAATAAATTTTAAAAAACTATGTCTGGTCTTATAATGCACTAGGGGACCTTAACTCAGGCACTTCTGTTTCTGAGCTTAGTTTTCTCAGCAGTGAAATTATACATGGGGGTCCCTTCTATATCTTTGAAAATCGCCTGACAATATTTGAAAGGCAGCCATGTACAGAAGTTACTAACTCCTATAAAAATGTTTGTCAATGTGCTGTTAATTTTCCGGAAAATAAAAAGAAAGCCAAGTTATTTTAAGAAATCAGAATTAAAAGGAGATTCATAAAAATAGGCATATAGCTACCTATGCTAGGTAGAGTTAATACAAATCAATGAGAAGAGTAAACAACCTACCAGAGTAATATGTGTAGGATATGAACAAAATACTTAAGTTAAAATATATGAAAAGGTTAAAATATGAAAAAAATGAGTGGATTCTTTTATAGAGAACTGTAAAGTAAAACGAGTTACAGTCTTTCATCTTATGAGACTGGCAAGACATTAAAGTTGTCCATACCAGTGCCATCAAGGGAACAGAGTGAAATATCCTTTGAACTTTTAAGATCTGAATTTTAGGAACTTATCCTATGTATATACTAGAGACATGATATAATATGTAAAGGGATATTCATTTAAGCATTGCTTGTTTATAGAAAAATAATAAGTGGCCTGGCCAGAGTGGTTCAGTGGTTGAGTATCAGCCTATGAACCAGGAGGTCACTGTTCCATTCCAGGTTGGGACACATGTCTGGGTTGTGGGCTTGATCCCCAGTAGGATGCATGCAGGAGGCAGCCAATCAATGATTCTTTCTCCTCATTGATGTTTCTCTCTCTCTCTCCCTCTCCATTCCTCTCTGAAATCAATAAGAATTTAAATGAATAAATAAATAAATAAATAAATAAATAAATAAATAAATAAATAAATAAATTCTATATAATAAAAGGGCAATATGCAAATTAACCATCAGTCCATCGCAAAGATGGTGGCGCTCATAGCCACAAGATGGTGGTGTCCAGTCCTCTCAGCCCTGCAGGAGTCCCCCAAGTCCTGGGGGGTGTGGGGGAGGCCACTGAGAGCAGACCGCTGAGAGCAGGCAGAAATGCTTGCCTTGTCGCCTCGGCGCTCTGTGCCTGGCTGTGGATGGGCCTCTGGGCCACAGAGAGCCTCTTGGCAGCAGGCACAGGGCAGCCAGGCCCCATAGAGAGCTACTGGCGCACAGATTCCTGGGCAGCGCTACTAGGAAATAAATGCATAAATAAGTGAATGAGCCAGAAAGTGACTAACCACCTTTCCTAGTAAACCACCCATAAAGTGTAGCCCCTGGTGGCAGTCCCTGGAAATGCAGCATAATGTTTAGGAAAGAGGCTCTCACCCTGAATATTCTTAAGTACACCTTGAACAAGATGATCTATGTCTTCTACACCATGCTTCATTCCATCGTTAAGTTTCTCCACCACATTCGCTGAGGCCCCAGTGAGCAGGCCACACAGGAGAACACATTTCCAAAGCTGAAACATCTTGTGCTGACACCTGGACATTCATAGGAGAAACAGGAGTGAGAATTACCCAGAGGGAGAAGGAGTTCTCAATGAGCACCTCCCCCTCTTCCACTTCACCTTCCTTAAAGACAGAGGTGCCTAGCTCCTGTTTGACAGATGGGCAGCCCAGCTCAGAAAGCTAGAGCACAGAAACACACAGCCAGTGAGTGGATAAGCTACAACTTGAAAAGTCACACTTGACTACAAATGCATGATCTTGACAAAAAGATTTTTGCCATATGCTGGCTTCTTTGCCTGGAACATCGGTCCTCTTCTTTGCATTTTCAACCTATTGACTCTCTGGCTTCAGTAAGACAGCGTGTCCTCCCCGGGGCCTACTGTAGGCCCCGCTCCAGAGTCTAGGTTAGGGAGCTTCCCCCCACGACTTCTGCATCCGTTCTCTGATCAAAGTCCTGGGTGCCAATTACCCGATGACCTGTCTGCCTCTGTCACCAGCCTGTGAACGCTTTAGAGGAGGAGCGGTGACATCTCACTGTCGAATCCTCAGCCCCCAGTAAAATCCCTGTAGTCAGGACAGTTCAACGAATAACTCTTTGCTGAATAAAAGTATGAACAAATAAATGGGCCCTGTGTCATGACCCTGCATCGCCCATCAGTCTGACACTTCTCTGAATAAAATTATCTATCTCTTAATTTGCTATATTCAACATATTAGCTAACCCAAGCTGCCCTAGTCCTCTGTCTCTAGCCCCAAAGCCTTCTGAAGACCACCCTGTGGGGTGTGGTCAGAGGGAAGCCCACCACTCACAGGTTTGGAGGAGGACGATCACGAATCCTTGTTCTCCTGCACGGTCACCTGGGATCCTTCTGGGTGGTGGTGGCCCTTATATTGGTAGCTACAGAAAGGGAGGCTGTGCAGGGAAACAAGGCCTGTTTCCAGGGCCATCCGACGAGGCTCCAAAGAAAATAACCCCTGTCCGGGATGAGCAGAGAGCCTTCCGGCCCAAAGGTCACCCAGGATGCTGGAATGGACATGAGTGGCTACGGGAGGACTTTCTGCCAAGACTAAGACCAGGCTCTCATGGTGTCTCCAGCTGCCAAGACGATGGCCTTTGTGAGTGGGGGTTAAGGTGAAGACTGAGAATGGACAAATCAGAGAATGTGCTGGTGGGGAGAACCTAAAGTGATCATCAGCCTATTTCTGTCATCATTGGGAAACTGAGGCTCAGAAAGGGGAAGTAACCAGCCTGAGGTGACCCAGCAAGTCAGGGACAAAAATGGGATCAGAATTGTGGTCCACAGAAGGTCAGGGTCAGCAACCAGAAAGGCCATTCTACACAATCCTCTGTGGTCGGAGAGCTTTCGTGGTGGAGCCAGCCTCAGTTCAAATGTCTGCAATGATGGGGGGCTCACTACCTCTTAAGATTGCCTGTTCCATCTAGTTAGAGATTCTCCTGAGAGTGAACAAAATCTGCCTCCCAGTACCCCCGTGAGTGGGCAACAGTGAAGCCCAGGAAGGGTAAGCACCTTGCCTGAGGTGGCACAGCCAGTGCCAGGAGACACACACACCAGCCTCCTCCCCGGAGCACTTGCTCCATCCACTCTACTCTCAGTGCAGCAGCAGGGTGTGTCACTCGGCGGAAACCCGAAGTCCCACCGTGCCCTGCAGGAGCCGGTGTCATCTGGTCACTCTCTCTGCCAAAGCCATCTGCCACCTGTGCCTGGTGCCCCCACGTCTTCCTTCTCTTCCCGAAGATTCCGGCCTCTTTCTTGCTTTGAGCTGTGCATCCTGTGTTCTCTCTGCCCATGATTCTCCTCTCCAGCTGCTCCCAGTTCTTGATGTCACCTCACCAGAACCTCCCTCACTGCCCACATGAGCTGGCTCCTCTTCATTGTCCCCAACCTCAGCTTCTTGACTGCTTCTTTCACAGAACAACACCACAATTTTATTTTATTTTTTAAAATCTGTTTTTATTGGTTTTTGAGTGAGATGAAGGGAGAGGGAGAGAGAAACATCAATGAGAGAGGAGTGCCCATGGACTGCCTCCTGCAAGCTGCCTACTATCTGGGCATGTGCCCCGACCGGGAATCGAACCTGCGACCTCTTGTTGCATGGGACGATGCTCAACCCACTGAGCTACACCGACAAGGCCACAATTTTATTTTGTTTAAGAACTTGTTCATTGCCCTCAGAAATGGTTACCACCCTGTGCTCTGAGGCTTTCCTCAAATGTGGGTTTCAAAGGCACTGACCTGTCTCCAGAACGCTCCAAACCTTTCTCTGGGGCATCCTGTAACATTAGGCCCTACCTGGGAAGGTGGCAAGGTCCGCATCACCTGAGATGCGCAGAAATTGGATGAGAGGACTACTGCGCTCTAGTGGGACGCCGCCTGACTGTAAACCGTATTCTAAATGTCCTCGGTCTATTGTTCAAAGACCATTGTCGCATGTTTTTAGTCTTTCCTACCTACGTCTAGCTGCCTCCACATGGGTATCTCTCCCTTGTGTTTCCTCTCTCTTTCCTTTTCTCACCCTCCCCACCTCCCAAGACCCCAACTACGGCTGGCTGTCGCTGTCACCTCGGGCTAGGTGCTGTTTCTCAGCATGAGCCACAGCCAGCTTTTCCCATGACCTTGGCCACCTTGCACTGCCAGGCTCTGAGGTGACAGCGACTTGTCCCCTGGGTGTGGGGCTGGGGCATGGCACAAAGGCAAGAGGGTGAGCAGAGGAGCCTGCTGAGGAGCCATATTCTCAGGGTCCCGCACCCTCTGCCGCTTCACGGCCCCAGCACGCATGAGGGCGGGACTTTGCCGCAGCCTTTGAGGGCCCCTGTCTGCTAGAGCATTTGGAGGCCCCCAAGTCTGACCTACACTAGGCTACGTCTTCCAAGGTGGAGAGAAGCCATGCCCCCTTCTTCCCGCAGTCCTCCAGATCCTAGTTCCAATAGTGTATGTACAACTCTTAAAGAAGCATGTAGATACCTACACATATGTACGAGTTCATGTCCGCACACATACAGCACACATGTGCATACGTGCACATGTGCATGACAGTGCAAGCCAGACTCAGATGAAGATGCATCTTGCTGCCTAAGGGAGCGGAACTTTGCACAGAATCATGGAGGCTAGGCTGCCACTCTGCTGAATGAAAGCGCTCATGGCCGGCAAAGGTGGGTTTGGGTCTCCCCAGATTGCCGACTCTGGTTTTTTCTCCCCCCCCCCCTTAAAGACTTTAGACACAATTATCTAAAGACCACCGGAGAACAAAGCCAACACTAAGGAAATGAGAAAATATATCGTTTGTGTGCCCAGATCTAGCTGTGCCTGAAGTCCTATATCCCCCAGACTTTTCAGTTAAAATGCATTTCTCCCCGCACCCTCTTTTTCCATTTTTCCGTAGGCCCTTTATGAGTTGAATTCCTGCCGCTGAAACCCACAGCAGTCCTTACGCATTCATTTGAACACTCACTTGGCCTCCTCCCTCCTGGTGGCTGCTGGGGAGCCACACACTGCATGCGAAAGGTCACAGACATCCAAGCCAGAGGGGCGCTGAGCGCTCGCTCACTAACCTCACTCCTTGCTGGGCAGACTGAGGAGCCTGCGCCCGGAGACAGCAGAGGAACCATCGAAGACCACACAGCAACATCGAACCCCACTGACTTTCCTCTCTTATTGCATATCTTGTCGTTTTGTTGGAATTTTTTTGCTCTAGGTAATAAGCTTTAAAAATGACAGGGGCTTGAGCCCCATCCCTAGATAACTTGGGTGAGGTGTTTTGGCAACCCAAGAGTGGCCTATGTCCAGTGTCTCGGATTGCTGAGTGGAAATGGGAACGACTGCACTAGATGACGCAAAGGTGTCTTCTACCCTGGATTCTATGAGCTGTGACTCCCCCTCTCCCCCCACACCAACCTCTGAATCCCAGCTCAGCCCAGGCATGACCCTCATAACCCTGCAGCTCGTGTGGACAGCACTCTGCAGTGCAGCCTGATGGGCCTGCGGAAGCTCAGAGCCATCGAGCAGACTATTGATAATTGCCATTTTTTGGCATTTGCTATGGACCAGATGTTTTCTTTTTCCTTCTACATCTGGTTTCATCCCCTCACAACCTTGCGTGGGGCGTTACTGCTCCTCTTGTTCTAATGAGGAGCATAAGGTTTAAAAGAGAAGGACAACTTGCTCAAGGTCATGCAGACAGGAAAGGGCAGAGTTGGGAAGAAAACCTAAGTGTCTATGTATCTTCGCAGATTGAGAACGGCTGTTCCAGCTCCTGCCTCCTGGGGGCAGCAGCGAGTCGCATTCTTCTGCTCTTGCTGGGCACCTGGCAGCTGCTGTGTCCCTGGCACTGGGCTGGGTGCTTCAGGTACACTTTCACCAGTTGTCCTCACGTCAATCCTGTGAGGTGGTTTTGGGCCCCATTTGCCAGGTGAGGAAACAGGTTCCGAGAGGGCGGGTGGCTTGCCCAGGACTCACAAGGACAGGATCTGAGGCTTTGGTTTCCAGGGGAAGCCCTTCGGCCAACATCACATTGAGGCAGGCTGTCAGGGCAGAACAGACCTTGGGCTTGGATATCCTGTTTCTCCCTCAGCCTCTGCTGTTTGAGTTGGTGGTAACGCCTGGTGCACTGGCCCGTGTCAGCCTGGAACCGGCCACAGGAACTCAGCCTCTTGCCAACAGACACACTGGTAGAGAGCCCAGGGGCACCCCGTGGCAGTGTCCTCTGTCCCCTCCCCCCCCCCCAAGCTCAGCAGGGACCAGGTGGGCCTCTTCTCTGTGTGAACGTGGCCAGGGCCAAGGGTGAGACAGGTCAGGGAGCTAGCTTTCCTCACACAGACCAGGGGTCCCCCATCAGAGCACAGAGCAGGGAGGAGGCGGCAGCCTACACCCCTACACCTGGGCTGGGACCTGGGGGAACCCAGGCCACCAGAGTCTAGCTGGGTGGCCTTGGGACAGTCGGCAATCCCTCTTCCCTGGCTGCCTGGCATCCAGTCCCACAGATATCCGAGGCCCCTCTTCCTCCAGGCGTGAGGGAGAGACCCGAGGGCTGTGCTGAAATCTCTTTTCCCACCCCAGGAACACGGCCCAGGGAGCTGAGTGTCATGTGGTGACCTGAGACCTAGTGTTGGCCCCAGGCCTCAGTCGCTCCATCAGTGAAATGGGACGAACACACCTGTGCCCGGATCCCAGTGCCAGCATGCAAATCACAAGGGTGCCACGGCGGCTCTCAGGATGTGGGTCACAGCCTGGCTCTGGGGTGGGGTCCACTCCTCTCTCTCCACCTGTTGTTGACTGTGCCTCTATGAGGCACGCCATCTCACGGACCCTCAGGGTCCTTACCTGTGAAATGGGAAGGGCACCCGGACTTACCTGCCAGGTGTGCTGTGAGGATGAGGTGGGATAATGCGTGTGACAAGGTGAGCACCGGGTAGTCCCTTGATACATGATAACAGGACGGTGATGATTATAATTATTCTTGGTTTCTGGTCACTTCGCTCCTCCCTGCCTCCATGTTCCCATCTAAAAGTGAAGGTGAAATGAGACAGTGCATCCAGTATGCTTGGTGCTCAGTGAAGGCCCGCGTGGCAGGTGCATGCCCCTATTGAGCCCAAGTTCCCCCTCGGGGCCAAGTCTGGGAAGTCTGAGACCTGTGGTCTCAGGGCGACTATGATTCATCACAGGGAGGACTGGATGGACAAATGTTGACTCTGCCTGCCAGCCTTGGATAGGAACCAAAGAGAATCGCTTTGTCCCCTCTTCTGGAACCAAAGGGGAGGCCTAGCTGCCTCTTGCTTGCAATGCCCTCGCCTCCCTTCTCTCTTTGTCATCCTCTCAATTTTAGCTCAATTGGCACCTTCTCCAGGAAGCCTTTCTGACTGCCCCTTACCTACAGGCTGGGTCAGAGCCTCTCCTCTGAGTATTTTTCTCAGCACTTTTGTTTGTGTGTGTCTCTTCCTATAGAACCCTGTGGGCCTCTGTGACAGGTGCAGGTCCTTCCTCTCTCTAACCCCTCCCACCGTGTGGCACATCGTAGGAACACAATCCCTGCTGCACTGGGTTGGACAGGTACTGCCTCAGTCACTCCCAAACTGCCCAGGGCGGAGCCTGGCTCAGCTAGATATTTAATCACCTTTCTATTTTTTTTTAAAGCATTTTTCCCCCTTGCTTAAACATTAACACAGAAATGCATCACCCCCACAAACAAACTTTTGTCAAATCTCAGTGTCCCTTTTCTATGTTTTCTCCTAGTTTCAGTTGTTTGCATTATTGTGATTCACCCAGCTATAAAACACAGTATTTCCAAACATTTTTTTAAAGAGTGTGCAAAAATAGACTGTTGAGCCCTAGCCAGTTTGGCTCAGTGGATTGAGTGTTGGCTTGTGGCCAGGTCAATTCCGATCAAGGGCACATACCTCTGTTGCAAGCTTGATCCCAGCCCTGGTGGGGGACCATTCTCAGGGCTCAATCGATATGTCTCTCTCACATCGATGTTTCCCTCTGTCTCTCCCCCTTCCTTCCACTTGCTCCAAAAAATAATTAATGGAAAAATATCCTTGGGTGAGGATTAACAAACAAAAAATAGACGATTGAGTTGATGTAACAACTGACTTCTCTAACATGGGCCTATGGCTCTTCTAGGGCCTAATGATGTTTATTCTATCCTCCTTCAAGGAGCAAATAAGTGTTGATTTTCTTGCAAATATTTGGTGAAATGTATACACACTCTCCTCTGTAAATAGAAAGAATTAGTTTGGCAAATAATTTGGTGATGTGTTCCTGAGGTCATAAAATGTTCCAAGGCATAAATATGATCCTGAGATTGTCCTGGAGGAGTGTACGAACATTGGGACGATCCAGCATTTATATAACGGCGTGAAGCATTCAAAAGAGCTTGCATGAGAGTTTGGGGCTCTGGTTCCTAGATGATTTGGGGTCCACTCAGGTTTTGCCTTCCTTCTTCCCATATATTCCCTAGGACAGATGTCCCCTCAACCCCTCAGGGTCCTCCTCTTCCCTGAAGCCTCCTTCATGGGGTGTCACCACCTCCAAGAAGCCCTCAGCCCTCGTTGAGGTTGGGTTGAGTGGGTGAGGAGCTAGTCTGGGAAGTGCCAGGCTCACAATGGGGGAATGCCCCCTCACTTCTTCCCCTTGCCCCCTCCCCCTTCACTGGCCCCATCAGTCCTGGTGGGGCCAGTGGCCTTGGCCACACCTATTCTATGTCCTGGCTTGACTAATCTAGGAGCCTTGCATTTGGCCCATCTCTCTGTCTCAAATGTCAAGTATCTGGCCCTAGTTAATAGAAAATAATGACTAGTCTTCTATACACCTTCAATCCCAGGGAGCTAGAGTTTTCCTGTTTACCCACCCAATCAGCTGTTCTGAAAATGGTGTTACCGTCAAGAAAAGCTTCACCCATTCATTGACTCCACATGGGTAGTGCCTGCACTGTATGTATCTGATTCCTCCCTGGGCCCGTGGTCGGCAAACTGCGGATTGCGAGCCACATGCGGCTCTTTGGCCCCTTGAGTGTGGCTCTTCCACAAAATACCACGGTCTGAGCGAATTTATGTTGAAGAAGTGGCATTAGAAGAAGTTTAAGTTTAAAAAAATGTGGCTCTCAAAAGAAATTTCAATCGTTGTACTGTTGATATTTGGCTCTGTTGAAGAATGAGTTTGCCGACTAATGCCCTGGGCTCTGGGGCTGCTGTGCAAAGGAAGATACCTGCCCTCAAGGATCTCACAGGCTCCTGGGGCAGACAGATGAATTGAGTAAGAACTGAGAACGCCCTAATCGGTTTGGCTCAGTGGATAGAGCATCAGCCTGCGGAATAAGGGTTCCAGGTTCAATTCCAGTCAAGGGCATGTACTTTGGTTGCGGGCACATCCCCAGTGGGGAGTGTGCAGGAGGCAGCTGGTCGATGTTTCTCTCTCATCAATGTTTCTAACTCTCTATCCCTCTCCTTTCCTCTCTGTAAAAACATCAAATATATATATATATATATATATATATATATATATATATATATATATATATATATATATATATATATTTTTTTTTTTTTTTTAAAGAAGAAGAAGGTGAGATCCATGGTAATGAGAACTAACGCGTCCTGAACATCCTCTCTAAATGGAACAGTAACAACCAGGGAACTTGGTGAGACCTGTAAGTTGGGAAGCAGTGTTTTTTGTTTGTTTTTTTTTAGGGAGCATTAAGAAAAGGCCTCCACTTTCTTGGGCAGAGTCTTGCAGCTGAGGAGAATTTAGCCAGCTGGAGCTGGAGAAGGAAAGGTGCCCAGGTAGATGGAATAGCGTGGACAAAGGCCTGCCACTGACTAAAACCGGTTACTGCCCAGTCAAATGGGGGCAAGAATGGTGTTTCAGTATAAGGGTGTGGTGAGGAATTAATGAGGTCCCCTGTGCCAGCAAAGGCAACCCTCCATGATGGCTGTGGTCTTAGCATAACCAGTGACACTGACTGGACCACAGCCAGGCGCAGCTTGGGGACACTGAGTTCCGGGGCATGAATGGAGGGGCCCTGGGTGGAGAGAGGAGCTGGTCTCCATGGGACAATGGAACACCACTGGCCTCACCAGGCAGGCATGGCTTTGTGCAGCTTGCCAGGTGGGGGCACACAGGCTCTCAGGGGTGGCGACAGGAGCGATGGGTGAGCTCCAGGGCCTGGAGACCGTGGGCGCTCTCAGGCACTGCTTGAAGAGATCTCAGCTCCAGTGGAGCCCTCGCCCTTCCAGAGACATGGATGGGCAGGCTGGCACGTGGCCCAGGCCTCTGAGCTCCTGAGTCCAGTCAGACCAGGTATCCCCTGATGCTGCACCAGTCCTCTCAGAGTCTCTGACCAGGAATGAAGAAAAGCACCCGGTGGGGTTGTCCCGGGAATGTGACTGTCCTCTTTCCACTGCCTGCTTACTCTAGAGTAAGTGCTCACTCTGCCCCCCTGAATGTGAGTAAGCGAGGCAAGGGTCCCACCACTGCCACAGGCTGGCCATGTGACTTTAGGGCAGTTTCTTGCCCTCTGTGCCTCAGTATCCCTATTTGAAAAACAAGAAGTTGGGCTGGATAGTCACAGGTGTCCCTTCCAGTTCTTTTTATTATTATTATTATTATTATTATTATTATTATTATTATTATTATTATTGATTTCAGAGAGGAAGGGGGAGATAGTGAGAGAGAGATAGAGACAGACCGAAACATCAATGATGAGAGAGAATCACTGATCGGCTGCCTCCTGCATGCCCCCTACCGGGGATTGAGTCCACCACCCGGGCATGTGCCCTTGACCGGAATCAAACCTGGGACCCTTCAGTCCCCAAGCCGACACTCTATCCACTGAGCCAAACCATTGAGGGCCCTTTCAGTTCTTGATCCAGGTCTCTTGATCCAGGTCTAGTTGCACCTCCTCCCCCAAATCCCAAATGGAAGGAATGCAACACGTCACACAGGATGATGCAGAAGGGACCTTTATTGCTGGGGGAGCAGGTGATGAGCATAGTCTGCTGTCTCAACTGTGAAGGCAAGGAGCAGCTGAGAGGATTCCTTCTGGCCTCAGGCTTTCAGTCCAGTTGGATGGCGGCAGCATTTTCCCAGGGGGAGCCACTGCAAGGAAACACGGTCAAGCAACTGTGGAAAGAGAGAACAAGAGGAGTTCCAGGGGTCCTCAAACTTTTTAAAGTGGGGGCCAGATCACGGTCCCTCAGAGAGCTGGAGGGCCGGACTATATGAACTACTAATTCCTACTGTAACACCTCGGGTGCGCTCACTGCCCAAAAAACCTGGCGGGCCGGATCAAACTCCTCTGCGGGCAGCATGTGGCCCGCGGGCCGTAGTTTGAAAACCCCTGAGTTAGGTCATTGACGGCAAAAGGACCCTAACTGGCACCTGCACTTCACCACATACTACTGCCCAGGCTCTTTCCCATAATACCTTGCAAGGGCCTAAGGTTTGGGGTCTTTCTCTGGCATCCTTTTCCCCCCACTCTGCCCTCCTCTTCACCTTAGGAACAGTGGCGGGTGTAAAGAGACTGACCAGAGCCCAGGACTAGGACTGTCAGGGTTCAGGGCTCTGTATATAATCAAGATCATGGATCAGTCTGAGGTCAGGGTCAATCTGTGACTAATTTTAGGGCTTAATTACTGGGGCCAACGCTCAGCATGTGACTAGGATCCAGGCTCAGTCGAGGTATGTGATTAAGGCTTGAGATTTAGAATATGACCAGGATCATGGCTCAGCGTGGGACTAAGGTCAAGGCTCAGTCTAAGACCAAGATCAGCAAGATCAGGACTCAGTCTGCTGCAAGAGAAATAAGGGGACCCAATCTTTGCTTTGGCTTCACCATTGTCCCCTAAGGAGGAGCCTCATCCTCCCTTAGCATGGGCCACAGAGTCTGACTCCTCACCTATTGGGGCTTCACAGCAGTCCTCATCTGCCCTCTTCAGGCAATGAGTGGCACTTCTTGTCCCGGCTGACCATTATCTGGAGGAACAAAATCAATAGGAAGCCTCATACTCCACCAAATAGAAAACAGACCCCAATGACTTCCACTCTTCAGTGGATCAGCCTGACAGGGATGGGACCTCAAGCATGCCACTCCACCTCTCTGAGCCTCAGTCTGTTCATCTGTAAAATGGGTACAATGTCGGTACCACTTCCGCAGGGCTATTGTGAGGATCCAATGAGATGGTGCATGCAGAGCACAGAGGGATTGCCCAAAGAACTGGACCTGTAACTATTTCAAGGAAGGGCTACCTCCAGAACCCTGACACATTCACTTGATCCATTTTTTACTGCTCCAGTGTCCCCAGCAACCCCAGATATGCCTGGAGATCTAAAAGCTAAAGAAAGCCCCCAGTGGCTAGAGGAGAAACCCCAGCTTCTCATAAGAAGGGAAAGAGGAGGGAACATGCTGATTCGCAGTATCTGCTGAACGTTAAGCTCTTCGGGCTTTTTCTTTTAATCCACTCACCAACCCTACAATATTAACAATCGTGTTTTCCTGGGAGAAACAGAGGCTGAGAGAGGCAGAGCCTCTTGACCAAGTACCCACAGTTGCTAAGTAGCAGAGCCAGGATTTGAACTCAGACCTGGCCCATGCTCTTCCTCACATCATCCGGCCAGGCAGCACCTGTGGGTTTTCCAAGGGCTGATAGTAGAGAGAACTCAGAGGCCCACAGAACTCCTTCCATTCAAGGACCCCTCCAGCCACACTCTCCCAACTCACTTAGGAGTGGGTCCTTCTGCTTCTCCAGGGTCCCCTGACCAGATCTGCCTGTGGGGCTGGCTCAGGGCCGTATGCCTGCCCTGGGAAGGCAGCACAGGGAATGCCTCTGCTTCCCCAGGGCGTGACTTACCGATGATGTTCTGAATGAACTTCACATCAAAGGAGGAGGCTAAGAGGCGCATCAAAGAGCATATCTGAGGGAAGAAGAGGTGGAGAAGGAGATAAAAGGACAGATTCATCATCAACTGGGGGCGAACTGCTGGCCACCCACAAACAGGCTCATCAGATGGAATCTTAGAACCCTTAGGATTCTAGGACACTGGAAAGGGAGAGGTCAAAAATCAGAGCACCATAGGATGCTAAGATCCTACCACCTACCGCCTTCAGTCCCAGAGCCTTAAGAATATAGGGTGTTCACTTCCCAGACGCCTGTAATCTTAGAAACCTTGAACTTTGGAACCCTGGAATTTTAGAGTCAAATGGGGCCCTGTGAACCCTACAGCAGCGTTTCTCGTGATTTTGTGTGCAGTTCCCTGAGGATCTGATTAAAATGAGATTCCAATTCTTCAGGCCTGAGGTGGGATCTGAGAGTTGGCGCTTCTAGCGAGACCTGTGTTACAGCTGGAGTGGCGAGGCTCAAGCCCCGGGATTTGCCTTTCGTTGACCAAGATTCCTAGGCCCTTTCTAGAATCACTAATTCAGAGCCTCCAGACCTTTGGGCACATGCCAAATACAGTTTCGTATGAGGTACAGGGATCCTGCACATGGTACATATGGTTTTGAATGATGTGCTAAGTAAAATGCCTATGTTATTGTAGGTCTATGTTTATTTTTTAAGTTAATTGTGTTATAAGTGATATTAATTTCTATGAATGGCAGGGATGTAAAGTTTTCTTTTAAAAATAAGTGTGTTTAAATAAATTTAAGTAAGTGGAGTTGTATCGATTAAAGGAACACAGTAGCTAAACACACATTATTACTATGTGGATATGAAAAATAGCTCAAGTTTGGGACCCAGTAATTTCAGCTGATGTTAGGCCTCTGCTCTCCTTCCTACACCCTCCAGACTGAGTAAAGAGGGGCAGGGTCCAGCTGACAGCCCAATGAAGCTTGGGCCTCAGAAGGAAGGGGGCCCAGAGAGCAGAGCCAGGCCTGCAAATGTGCTCTGGGCCCCCAGGAGTGGAGGACTCACCTGGTTCTGCACCACGAAGGCCACAGTTTTGCTCAGGGATTCGCTTAAACCTTCTGCGAATTTGTTGGCCAATGCGTTGTTCCTGGAAAAGAGAGAGAACTAATAAAACATGCTCGAGTGAGCAGAGCTGCCAAGCAGCGAGCAGTGGGGAGAGGGTGGGAGATGGCAGAGTACGTTGAAGGCAGGGAAACAAACTCCAGGGACACTAAGGTGCATTTCTAAGCACAGAGACAGCCTCCCTCTATCCAGGGAAATCCTCATTTATAATCCCACTAGAGGCCTGGTGCACGGATTTGTGCACCGGTGGGGTCCCTCTGGGTGGCCTGCGGGGATTGAGCTGAAACCCACAGTCCAAGGCTGCCTGCAGCTCTTTTTCCTGCCATTCCTGCTCATCCTCACCCCACTGTGCCTGCCGCAGGCTCGCACCCAATCAGTCCCTATGGAGAGGCTTGTGCTGCGGCAGCAGTGCTTGCCAACCATGAGCCCTATGTCTGGTGCTTTCCCGAAGGGAGTGGCCTGCAGGATCTGGCTGAAATCGGGCCTCCAACATCCCCCGATGGGTTCCGGATTGCAAGAGGGCACAAGCCAGGCTGAGGGAACTCACGGGTGCACAATTGGGGCCGGGTAGGGACGCGGGAGGTTCAACAGTTGGAAAGGGACCACGGGAGGGCTCCGGAGGCACGTCTGACCTGTCTTGCTCAATCCGGATCTGCCAGACCCCAGCAGCAAGCTAACCTACCGGTCGGAGCATCTGCCCCCTAGCGGTTAGTGCAAATCATAGCAAGTGTTGAGCAGCCTTAGCATATTATGCTTTGATTGGTTGTTTGGTTGTTCTGCCATTCGGTCTATTTGTATATTACCTGTTTTATATATAGGATGTCTGACCAGGACTCATCCCAATGCCTCATGAGAATCTCATCACAACCCCCTTCATTCAACAAATATTATAGTGCAGCCACCATGTCCCAGGACCAAGCTAGGCTGGGACATAGGATGAGCGAAGCACAAACAGCTCTTAACCTGGTACCCAAACATTAAGCAAGTCTTGCTAAGGCTGGCTCCTTCCCACCTTCAACTCTCAGAGTAACTGTCACCTCCTCAGGGCATCCCCCTCTGACTACTGCCCTAAGGGAGGGCTTTGTATTATGGTTCCCTGATAAGTGTGCTGCTCTGCTCAGGGCTTATGCCCTCTGACATCTTCCTTGAGAGCACTTTATTAAGGGGCCGAATGCTCGCCTCTCTGCCTTTCCCTCAGGACAAAAAGCACCACAAAAGCAGGTCCTCGTCTATTCTCATCAATAAGTTCACCAGAGCTCAGAACACTGCCTGTCTGGCACATGGTAGGTGCTCAATACATTTGTAGCTGAAAGAATGAAGTAAACATACAATTAAATGTATGATGACAACTTGTAATAAGTACTCTGAAGGGTGGGAGCAGGAACTTTTGAGAGGAGGAAACCTGTTTTAGATTCTAAAAAATGAGAGTCACCGAAACCGGTTTGGCTCAGTGGATAGAGCGTCGGCCTGCAGACTGAAGGGTCCCATGTTTGATTCCGGTCAAGGGCATGTATATTGGTTGTGGGCACGTCCCCAGTGGGGGGGAGTGCAGGAGGCAGCTGATCAATGTTTCTCTCTCATGGATGATTCTAACTCTCTATCTCTCACCCTTCCTCTCTGTAAAAAAAAATCAATAAAATATATATTAAAAAAAAAAAGAAGAAGAAGAATGAGAGTTGGTTGAGGTGCGGGGTGGGGAGGGGAAGGTAACAAGGACAGCCCTGCACGGGTCTGGAGGTGGGAAACAGGCACAGAGCAAAGTCCAGTGAGTTTGCCAGGGGAGAACAAGGAGCGAGTGAAGAGAGATGAGGATGGGGCAGGTCAGGCAGAGCCTAGAGGAAGGTTTGAGATTCCACCCAAAGCAGAAAAGAAAAGCCCTGAGTGGATATGGAGCAGCAGAGTGGAAAGCCATTCTATAGATCTGGACACTGAGATTCAGCGGGCAGAAGGAATTTCCTGGGGTGGCCGGCAAAGCAGTGTCCAGCAGGGCACAGAGCTCTGAATTTGCATCCCAGCTTTTCCAACTAACATAGGACCTTTGTTTGGTTTTAGGGGGTCTTTAGGCAGCCTGTGCTCAGATCCCCTGGTGGAGGTAAGGTGGTTTGGCCATTATTCCCTGCCAAAGCCAACCTGCACCAGTCCTCAACTTCCAGAGCATTTCTCCTGCCCCAGCCACGGCCAGGGCCACCCATTCTCCCTCAGCCCTCTTCCAGAGACCAAACCTGCTCTTTCAATCACACAGTTTAAGATGTAGATTTTTGTGGGTTAACAGGGATCAGTGATTTAAATGAATATGATTAAGGTCTCAAGTTCTCATCTCAGGAATTTTCCAGTGGGTAGAGAACATTTTGGAGACAATCTGAAATCAGAGCCCATGATGAACATTTACTCCTCTTTCTCCTCCCAATCAGAAGCAAGAAGGTAAATACAATTGATGATGATTGAGATAACAATGAAGGGGTAATTCTTCAAGAAGTTATAGCAATCCTAAATATGCATGCCCCTTACAACAGAGCTTCAAAAATCAAGAAGCAAAACTCTGCTGGAGCTGAAAGGTAACGTAAGCAAATTTATTATTCTATAATAGTTGGAGAGATCAACACTCCTGCCTCAGTCATCATGGGGAGAACAAGGAGACACAAAACCAGCATGGATGCTATTATTACTGAGAGCTTAGTATGTGCCAGGCTCTATGCTAAACCCTTGTATTTTATCATTTGGTCAGCTCAGCAGCCAATAAGTAGGTGTTATTGTCATCTTCAGTTTCCATGTGTATATGAAAACTGAGGCTCCGAGAGGTTTAAGTTGATGGCGAAGTTACAAGTTAGTGACAGAGCTGGTATGTGAACCAAGGCCTGTCTGACTGCAGAGCCTAAACCCTTTTTCACCACATGGTGCCATCTCCCAGGGGTAGGAAGAGGGCTGAAATTAGGGTCCTTTGCTCCTCTGAGAGCCCAGCTCTCTCAAGATGGATGGTACTTACTGGCCCTTTAAGGACATTGAGATGCTGTTTGGGTCGCTGGTGCAATCTGTCATGACCACTCTGCTTTCACCACTCTTGCTATCAGTTTCAATTTCGAGTGTAGCCATGACGTCCAAGGAAGCATTCAGCTTGACAGTCTGCTTAATGACAGGCCTGCAGACAATAAGATTCACAGTGAGAAGAGGTCTAGAAGACCTTTCACATCGCCCACGTGGTTCCTCCACCTGTGTGAACGTTATTCAGGGTATCTATGGATAATGTCATCATTGCCCACATTCTTTATGGGATATAACCTATGTGCATTAGGGCTTCTTCTCCTGGTCTCCAAGGTTTGGTTCCTATGAAAATTTTGTATAGCAGCACACTAATAATTAAGAAAATAATATTAATTGGTAACATTTATTGAGCACAGATAATGTTAGGCACGTTTAGAAGGTACTTTACCGGGATTAGTCCATCTAATTATTACAGCAATACCATAAGGGAAACTACTATTATTATTGCCATTTCAGAATGAGGGAAGAATCGATATGGAAAGTTTTAGTAACTATCCTAAGATTTCATTGCTAATGAATGATGAATGGACAGTGTACTCAATTTATCAAGAATTTCCCACATCTATTTCTTTTAAAGTAATTAATGTACTTTAACATTATATTTTTCTACCATTTGATTTCATGTATTTGTGGGCTGCAATTAAAAAAAACGAAACAAACAAAATAGAAACAGACTCATAGAACAGACTGGCTGTCAGAGGGAAGGGGCTGGAGGGTTGGATAAAATAAGTGAAGGGATTAAGGAAAAAAAAAAAAAAACACACCCAAAACTCATGGACACAGATAACAGTGTGGTGATTACCAGGGAAAGGGGCTGGGGAGGGAAGGCAGAAGAGGGTAAAGAGAAGATAAATGGTGACGAACGGAGACTAGACTTTGGGTGGTGAGCGTGCCATGCAACGTGCAGATGATGTATTGCAGAATTGTACACTTGAAACCTATATAATTTTATTGGCCAATGTAACCCCGATAAGTTCAATAAAAAATAATTTTTAAAAATAAAATGTTATTTTTCACATATGCCCTTTATTATAAACTATACACTATTATATGCATTTATCTGTAATGGTCACTGTTATTTAAAAAGAATCTTGTGAGACAAAATAATGCTAGAGAAAATTTTGCCAAAGAGTTACTAATGTTTGACCTACTTATTTTTGCAAATTTTACTATTTGATAAATGTTATGATTTCAGAAACATATTTAATGGAGGATTCTTTTAAAAGAGACTTGGTTATGGCCAAAGTTTATTAGAACGTTAGGATTTTAGAGCTGGCAAAGCTCCCTTATTTACAGATAGGGAGACTGAGGCCCAAGGCCACTCAGCAGTGTGGAAAAATGCCTGTTTCTAGTTTGGAGAACCATGGCTGCTGCACTGCCTGCCCCAAATCCCATGTTCCCATGCATACTCACAGGATCAAGGTCACTTCAGCACCGGTGGAGATCCTTAGGAGAACGCCGTCGCCCTCGGGATTTTTTTGGGCATTCATCGCCAAGATGCGGACATTACTGATTTTCAACCTGTGCAAGAACCAAAATTCACCATTGTCACTTCCTGTGACAGCCATTTGCTGAGCACATCTCTGTGCAGCATCATGCTGGGCATTTGGGCCTCCTCAGCCTTGCCTGCTTTGCTCTTTCCCATACCCTCCTCAGAGGTGTGATTGCCTCCATGCTATGGCATGGCATACTGAGGGCCAGGCAGCGGCGATTCCTCCCGAGATACCAAGGAAGAGTAATTGCCTGAGTCAGAATTTGAACTCACAACTCTTTAACTCCAAAATTCTCTGTGTGGAGCCGGTGGGTGTGGATTTCAGTTTCCTCTCTCCTGAGGGGATTTGAGAGTTTATTCTCAGCTATAGTTGGGGAGGAAAGTCTTATTCCCTGGAAAAGGGAATCCGGGCACTGGCAAACAGGTGGAGGCGCGAGTGAGGGGAAGCTTCACCCTGACCCTGACATTACACAGTGTGGGAGCGGAAACCCATAAGATGCTCAGATTGGTCAGGTGGCCCCGCCTCTAATTTACTCAACCTCTGGTGGGCCTGGCCTCGGACCACGTAGGCTCTATGGGAAGAACAAGTTTTGTTGCCTTTCTGCCTTTAACTTTAAATTTACACCCCTCCCCAAAAGTCATGTATTTCCACCTACCCCCCACCCCCTTTATTTTTTTGAGCAAAGATCTCCACCATGAAGCATCAGCTCACCCTGATGCAGGCAATTTTGAAGCAAGTTTACCAAGGGCTTTATTCAACACTTCTGGAATACTCCGTATCGCATCTGGAATATCCTGTACCACTTTTTCGATGGCTTTATAAGCCTCAGACCCCTTGGTTCCAAGGGCCTGTGCAGCGTCTAACAAAATACAAATGCCACTTAGTGTTATGTGCCACTTATGAAGCCGCTATTATGCACCAGCTACTAGATAAGACTGCCTGTGTTATTTCCTTTAATCTTCATGACAACTCAATGAGGTAGATATTGACATTATCTGCATTTTACAGATGAAATAAGAATGGAAAGTTTAAGAAATATGCCTGAAGACATACAGCTCCAGAGCCCCTCTTCCTTCCATGCTGCTTTCATACTAATATATACTCATTTTTTTAAATCAACAAACCAACCAATCAATTGACCAGACAATTGATAATGATTGTACACCTGCTTCTAGTAGAGATTAAGGGGAGGGGGGTGTCTATTGCTGTAATTGAGATGTCTACATAAGTTTGAAAAAGTAGGTCAAAGAAAATGAGAGAATAAACTAAGACATGGAAAACCTAGAATTAAGGAAAAAATATGACTCCGACCCATAAAAGTGAGTAATTGGAGTCCCAGGATGAGAGCATTGCAGCAGGACCAGAGAGCAATAAATCACACAGGCACAGGGAGACAAATAGGAGGTCTTAATAGGAGGTCTCTCGAGAAAAGCGGGATTAATAGAATACATGACATGGCAGAAATAGAATGCAGCGTATGAAAAGAGTTAAAGATATATGTGCAAAATATTTTAAGTGAAAAAGAGCAAGGCAATTACTAACTCAAGGAAAAACAAAAGAATATACTGGAGAAGGTATGTAATCATAGTACTTCAACTTGGCTCTGCAATGGACGGTATCTACCCAGTTATAATTATGCAAACAAAGAATGCCAATCTTGCCGAAACCGGTTTGGCTTAGTGAATAGAGCATCGGTCTGCGGACTGAAAGGTCCCGGGTTCGATTCCGGTCAAAGGCATGTACACTGGTTGCGGGCACATCTCCAGTAGGGGGTGTGCAAGAGGCAGCTGATTGATGATTCTCTCTCATCTATGTTTCTAACTCTCGATCCCTCTCCCTTTCTCTCTGTAAAAAATCAATAAAAAAAAATTTTAAAAAAAGAATGCCAATCTATAATAAATAAAACTATGGAGCTAAGGAGACTTAACTTGGGGTGGTGAACACACAACACAGTGGTTCAACACAAAGATGATGTGTTGTGGAACTGTGCACCTGAAACCTGTATAATCCCCATAAATAAATAAAATAAATTTTAAAAAACTATGTCTGGTCTTATAATGCACTAGGGGACCTTAACTCAGGCACTTCTGTTTCTGAGCTTAGTTTTCTCAGCAGTGAAATTATACATGGGGGTCCCTTCTATATCTTTGAAAATCGCCTGACAATATTTGAAAGGCAGCCATGTACAGAAGTTACTAACTCCTATAAAAATGTTTGTCAATGTGCTGTTAATTTTCCGGAAAATAAAAAGAAAGACAAGTTATTTTAAGAAATCAGAATTAAAAGGAGATTCATAAAAATAGGCATATAGCTACCTATGCTAGGTAGAGTTAATACAAATCAATGAGAAGAGTAAACAACCTACCAGAGTAATATGTGTAGGATATGAACAAAATACTTAAGTTAAAATATATGAAAAGGTTAAAATATGAAAAAAATGAGTGGATTCTTTTATAGAGAACTGTAAAGTAAAACGAGTTACAGTCTTTCATCTTATGAGACTGGCAAGACATTAAAGTTGTCCATACCAGTGCCATCAAGGGAACAGAGTGAAATATTCTTTGAACTTTTAAGATCTCAATTTTAGGAACTTATCCTATGTATATACTAGAGACATGATATAATATGTAAAGGGATATTCATTTAAGCATTGCTTGTTTATAGAAAAATAATAAGTGGCCTGGCCAGAGTGGTTCAGTGGTTGAGTATCAGCCTATGAACCAGGAGGTCACTGTTCCATTCCAGGTTGGGACACATGTCTGGGTTGTGGGCTTGATCCCCAGTAGGATGCATGCAGGAGGCAGCCAATCAATGATTCTTTCTCCTCATTGATGTTTCTCTCTCTCTCTCCCTCTCCATTCCTCTCTGAAATCAATAAGAATTTAAATAAATAAATAAATAAATTCTATATAATAAAAGGGCAATATGCAAATTAACCATCAGTCCATCGCAAAGATGGTGGCGCTCATAGCCACAAGATGGTGGTGTCCAGTCCTCTCAGCCCTGCAGGAGTCCCCCAAGTCCTGGGGGGTGTGGGGGAGGCCGCTGAGAGCAGACCTCTGAGAGCAGGCAGAAATGCTTGCCTTGTCGCCTCGGCGCTCTGTGCCTGGCTGTGGATGGGCCTCTGGGCCACAGAGAGCCTCTTGGCAGCAGGCACAGGGCAGCCAGGCCCCATAGAGAGCTACTGGCGCACAGATTCCTGGGCAGCGCTACTAGGAAATAAATGCATAAATAAGTGAATGAGCCAGAAAGTGACTAACCACCTTTCCTAGTAAACCACCCATAAAGTGTAGCCCCTGGTGGCAGTCCCTGGAAATGCAGCATAATGTTTAGGAAAGAGGCTCTCACCCTGAATATTCTTAAGTACACCTTGAACAAGATGATCTATGTCTTCTACACCATGCTTCATTCCATCGTTAAGTTTCTCCACCACATTCGCTGAGGCCCCAGTGAGCAGGCCACACAGGAGAACACATTTCCAAAGCTGAAACATCTTGTGCTGACACCTGGACATTCATAGGAGAAACAGGAGTGAGAATTACCCAGAGGGAGAAGGAGTTCTCATTGAGCACCTCCCCCTCTTCCACTTCACCTTCCTTAAAGACAGAGGTGCCTAGCTCCTGTTTGACAGATGGGCAGCCCAGCTCAGAAAGCTAGAGCACAGAAACACACAGCCAGTGAGTGGATAAGCTACAACTTGAAAAGTCACACTTGACTACAAATGCATGATCTTGACAAAAAGGTTTTTGCCATATGCTGGCTTCTTTGCCTGGAACATCGGTCCTCTTCTTTGCATTTTCAACCTATTGACTCTCTGGCTTCAGTAAGACAGCGTGTCCTCCCCGGGGCCTACTGTAGGCCCCACTCCAGAGTCTAGGTTAGGGAGCTTCCCCCCACGACTTCTGCATCCGTTCTCTGATCAAAGTCCTGGGTGCCAATTACCCGATGACCTGTCTGCCTCTGTCACCAGCCTGTGAACGCCTTAGAGGAGGAGCGGTGACATCTCACTGTCGAATCCTCAGCCCCCAGTAAAATCCCTGTAGTCAGGACAGTTCAACGAATAACTCTTTGCTGAATAAAAGTATGAACAAATAAATGGGCCCTGTGTCATGACCCTGCATCGCCCATCAGTCTGACACTTCTCTGAATAAAATTATCTATCTCTTAATTTGCTATATTCAACATATTAGCTAACCCAAGCTGCCCTAGTCCTCTGTCTCTAGCCCCAAAGCCTTCTGAAGACCACCCTGTGGGGTGTGGTCAGAGGGAAGCCCACCACTCACAGGTTTGGAGGAGGACGATCACGAATCCTTGTTCTCCTGCACAGTCACCTGGGATCCTTCTGGGTGGTGGTGGCTCTTATATTGGTAGCTACAGAAAGGGAGGCTGTGCAGGGAAACAAGGCCTGTTTCCGGGGCCATCCGACGAGGCTCCAAAGAAAATAACCCCTGTCCGGGATGAGCAGAGAGCCTTCCGGCCCAAAGGTCACCCAGGATGCTGGAATGGACATGAGTGGCTACGGGAGGACTTTCTGCCAAGACTAAGACCAGGCTCTCATGGTGTCTCCAGCTGCCAAGACGATGGCCTTTGTGAGTGGGGGTTAAGGTGAAGACTGAGAATGGACAAATCAGAGAATGTGCTGGTGGGGAGAACCTAAAGTGATCATCAGCCTATTTCTGTCATCATTGGGAAACTGAGGCTCAGAAAGGGGAAGTAACCAGCCTGAGGTGACCCAGCAAGTCAGGGACAAAAATGGGACCAGAATTGTGGTCCACAGAAGGTCAGGGTCAGCAACCAGAAAGGCCATTCTACCCAATCCTCTGTGGTCGGAGAGCTTTCGTGGTGGAGCCAGCCTCAGTTCAAATGTCTGCAATGATGGGGGGCTCACTACCTCTTAAGATTGCCTGTTCCATCTAGTTAGAGATTCTCCTGAGAGTGAACAAAATCTGCCTCCCAGTACCCCCGTGAGTGGGCAACAGTGAAGCCCAGGAAGGGTAAGCACCTTGCCTGAGGTGGCACAGCCAGTGCCAGGAGACACACACACCAGCCTCCTCCCCGGAGCACTTGCTCCATCCACTCTACTCTCAGTGCAGCAGCAGGGTGTGTCACTCGGCGGAAACCCGAAGTCCCACCGTGCCCTGCAGGAGCCGGTGTCATCTGGTCCCTCTCTCTGCCAAAGCCATCTGCCACCTGTGCCTGGTGCCCCCACGTCTTCCTTCTCTTCCCGAAGATTCCGGCCTCTTTCTTGCTTTGAGCTGTGCATCCTCTGTTCTCTCTGCCCATGATTCTCCTCTCCAGCTGCTCCCAGTTCTTGATGTCACCTCACCAGAACCTCCCTCACTGCCCACATGAGCTGGCTCCTCTTCATTGTCCCCAACCTCAGCTTCTTGACTGCTTCTTTCACAGAACAACACCACAATTTTATTTTATTTTTTAAAATCTGTTTTTATTGGTTTTTGAGTGAGATGAAGGGAGAAGGAGAGAGAAACATCAATGAGAGAGGAGTGCCCATGGACTGCCTCCTGCAAGCTGCCTACTATCTGGGCATGTGCCCCGACCGGGAATCGAACCTGTGACCTCTTGTTGCATGGGACGATGCTCAACCCACTGAGCTACACCGACAAGGCCACAATTTTATTTTGTTTAAGAACTTGTTCATTGCCCTCAGAAATGGTTACCACCCTGTGCTCTGAGGCTTTCCTCAAATGTGGGTTTCAAAGGCACTGACCTGTCTCCAGAACGCTCCAAACCTTTCTCTGGGGCATCCTGTAACATTAGGCCCTACCTGGGAAGGTGGCAAGGTCCGCATCACCTGAGATGCGCAGAAATTGGATGAGAGGACTACTGCGCTCTAGTGGGACGCCGCCTGACTGTAAACCGTATTCTAAATGTCCTTGGTCTATTGTTCAAAGACCATTGTCGCATGTTTTTAGTCTTTCCTACCTACGTCTAGCTGCCTCCACATGGGTATCTTTCCCTTGTGTTTCCTCTCTCTTTCCTTTTCTCACCCTCCCCACCTCCCAAGACCCCAACTACGGCTGGCTGTCGCTGTCACCTTGGGCTTGGTGCTGTTTCTCAGCATGAGCCACAGCCAGCTTTTCCCATAACGTTGGCCACCTTGCACTGTCGGGCTCTGAGGTGACAGCGACTTGTCCCCTGGGTGTGGGGCTGGGGCATGGCACAAAGGCAAGAGGGTGAGCAGAGGAGCCTGCTGAGGAGCCATATTCTCAGGGTCCCGCACCCTCTGCCGCTTCACGGCCCCAGCACGCATGAGGGCGGGACTTTGCCGCAGCCTTTGAGGGCCCCTGTCTGCTAGAGCATTTGGAGGCCCCCAAGTCTGACCTACACTAGGCTACGTCTCCCCAGGTGGAGAGAAGCCATGCCCCCTTCTTCCCGCAGTCCTCCAGATCCTAGTTCCAATAGTGTATGTACAACTCTTAAAGAAGCATGTAGATACCTACACATATGTACGAGTTCATGTCCGCACACATACAGCACACATGTGCATACGTGCACATGTGCATGACAGTGCAAGCCAGACTCAGATGAAGATGCATCTTGCTGCCTAAGGGAGCGGAACTTTGCACAGAATCATGGAGGCTAGGCTGCCACTCTGCTGAATGAAAGCGCTCATGGCCGGCAAAGGTGGGTTTGGGTCTCCCCAGATTGCCGACTCTGGTTTTTTCTCCCCCCCCCCTTAAAGACTTTAGACACAATTATCTAAAGACCACCGGAGAACAAAGCCAACACTAAGGAAATGAGAAAATATATCGTTTGTGTGCCCAGATCTAGCTGTGCCTGAAGTCCTATATCCCCCAGACTTTTCAGTTAAAATGCATTTCTCCCCGCACCCTCTTTTTCCATTTTTGCGTAGGCCCTTTATGAGTTGAATTCCTGCCGCTGAAACCCACAGCAGTCCTTACGCATTCATTTGAACACTCACTTGGCCTCCTCCCTCCTGGTGGCTGCTGGGGAGCCACACACTGCATGCGAAAGGTCACAGACATCCAAGCCAGAGGGGCGCTGAGCGCTCGCTCACTAACCTCACTCCTTGCTGGGCAGACTGAGGAGCCTGCGCCCGGAGACAGCAGAGGAACCATCAAAGACCACACAGCAACATCGAACCCCACTGACTTTCCTCTCTTATTGCATATCTTGTCGTTTTGTTGGAATTTTTTTGCTCTAGGTAATAAGCTTTAAAAATGACAGGGGCTTGAGCCCCATCCCTAGATAACTTGGGTGAGGTGTTTTGGCAACCCAAGAGTGGCCTATGTCCAGTGTCTCGGATTGCTGAGTGGAAATGGGAACGACTGCACTAGATGACGCAAAGGTGTCTTCTACCCTGGATTCTATGAGCTGTGACTCCCCCTCTCCCCCCACACCAACCTCTGAATCCCAGCTCAGCCCAGGCATGACCCTCATAACCCTGCAGCTCGTGTGGACAGCACTCTGCAGTGCAGCCTGATGGGCCTGCGGAAGCTCAGAGCCATCGAGCAGACTATTGATAATTGCCATTTTTTGGCATTTGCTATGGACCAGATGTTTTCTTTTTCCTTCTACATCTGGTTTCATCCCCTCACAACCTTGCGTGGGGCGTTACTGCTCCTCTTGTTCTAATGAGGAGCATAAGGTTTAAAAGAGAAGGACAACTTGCTCAAGGTCATGCAGACAGGAAAGGGCAGAGTTGGGAAGAAAACCTAAGTGTCTATGTATCTTCGCAGATTGAGAACGGCTGTTCCAGCTCCTGCCTCCTGGGGGCAGCAGCGAGTCGCATTCTTCCGCTCTTGCTGGGCACCTGGCAGCTGCTGTGTCCCTGGCACTGGGCTGGGTGCTTCAGGTACACTTTCACCAGTTGTCCTCACGTCAATCCTGTGAGGTGGTTTTGGGCCCCATTTGCCAGGTGAGGAAACAGGTTCCGAGAGGGCGGGTGGCTTGCCCAGGACTCACAAGGACAGGATCTGAGGCTTTGGTTTCCAGGGGAAGCCCTTCGGCCAACATCACATTGAGGCAGGCTGTCAGGGCAGAACAGACCTTGGGCTTGGATATCCTGTTTCTCCCTCAGCCTCTGCTGTTTGAGTTGGTGGTAACGCCTGGTGCACTGGCCCGTGTCAGCCTGGAACCGGCCACAGGAACTCAGCCTCTTGCCAACAGACACACTGGTAGAGAGCCCAGGGGCACCCCGTGGCAGTGTCCTCTGTCCCCTCCCCCCCCCCAAGCTCAGCAGGGACCAGGTGGGCCTCTTCTCTGTGTGAACGTGGCCAGGGCCAAGGGTGAGACAGGTCAGGGAGCTAGCTTTCCTCACACAGACCAGGGGTCCCCCATCAGAGCACAGAGCAGGGAGGAGGCGGCAGCCTACACCCCTACACCTGGGCTGGGACCTGGGGGAACCCAGGCCACCAGAGTCTAGCTGGGTGGCCTTGGGACAGTCGGCAATCCCTCTTCCCTGGCTGCCTGGCATCCAGTCCCACAGATATCCGAGGCCCCTCTTCCTCCAGGCGTGAGGGAGAGACCCGAGGGCTGTGCTGAAATCTCTTTTCCCACCCCAGGAACACGGCCCAGGGAGCTGAGTGTCATGTGGTGACCTGAGACCTAGTGTTGGCCCCAGGCCTCAGTCGCTCCATCAGTGAAATGGGACGAACACACCTGTGCCCGGATCCCAGTGCCAGCATGCAAATCACAAGGGTGCCACGGCGGCTCTCAGGATGTGGGTCACAGCCTGGCTCTGGGGTGGGGTCCACTCCTCTCTCTCCACCTGTTGTTCACTGTGTGATCTCTATGAGGCACGCCATCTCACGGACCCTCAGGGTCCTTACCTGTGAAATGGGAAGGGCACCCGGACTTACCTGCCAGGTGTGCTGTGAGGATGAGGTGGGATAATGCGTGTGACAAGGTGAGCACCGGGTAGTCCCTTGATACATGATAACAGGACGGTGATGATTATAATTATTCTTGGTTTCTGGTCACTTCGCTCCTCCCTGCCTCCATGTTCCCATCTAAAAGTGAAGGTGAAATGAGACAGTGCATCCAGTATGCTTGGTGCTCAGTGAAGGCCCGCGTGGCAGGTGCATGCCCCTATTGAGCCCAAGTTCCCCCTCGGGGCCAAGTCTGGGAAGTCTGAGACCTGTGGTCTCAGGGCGACTATGATTCATCACAGGGAGGACTGGATGGACAAATGTTGACTCTGCCTGCCAGCTTTGGATAGGAACCAAAGAGAATCGCTTTGTCCCCTCTTCTGGAACCAAAGGGGAGGCCTAGCTGCCTCTTGCTTGCAATGCCCTCGCCTCCCTTCTCTCTTTGTCATCCTCTCAATTTTAGCTCCATTGGCACCTTCTCCAGGAAGCCTTTCTGACTGCCCCTTACCTACAGGCTGGGTCAGAGCCTCTCCTCTGAGTATTTTTCTCAGCACTTTTGTTTGTGTGTGTCTCTTCCTATAGGACCCTGTGGGCCTCTGTGACAGGTGCAGGTCCTTCCTCTCTCTAACCCCTCCCACCGTGTGGCACATCGTAGGAACACAATCCCTGCTGCACTGGGTTGGACAGGTACTGCCTCAGTCACTCCCAAACTGCCCAGGGCGGAGCCTGGCTCAGCTAGATATTTAATCACCTTTCTATTTTTTTTTAAAGCATTTTTCCCCCTTGCTTAAACATTAGCACAGAAATGCATCACCCCCACAAACAAACTTTTGTCAAATCTCAGTGTCCCTTTTCTATGTTTTCTCCTAGTTTCAGTTGTTTGCATTATTGTGATTCACCCAGCTATAAAACACAGTATTTCCAAACATTTTTTTAAAGAGTGTGCAAAAATAGACTGTTGAGCCCTAGCCAGTTTGGCTCAGTGGATTGAGTGTTGGCTTGTGGCCAGGTCAATTCCGATCAAGGGCACATACCTCTGTTGCAAGCTTGATCCCAGCCCTGGTGGGGGACCATTCTCAGGGCTCAATCGATATGTCTCTCTCACATTGATGTTTCCCTCTGTCTCTCCCCCTTCCTTCCACTTGCTCCAAAAAATAATTAATGGAAAAATATCCTTGGGTGAGGATTAACAAACAAAAAATAGACGATTGAGTTGATGTAACAACTGACTTCTCTAACATGGGCCTATGGCTCTTCTAGGGCCTAATGATGTTTATTCTATCCTCCTTCAAGGAGCAAATAAGTGTTGATTTTCTTGCAAATATTTGGTGAAATGTATACACACTCTCCTCTGTAAATAGAAAGAATTAGTTTGGCAAATAATTTGGTGATGTGTTCCTGAGGTCATAAAATGTTCCAAGGCATAAATATGATCCTGAGATTGTCCTGGAGGAGTGTACGAACATTGGGACGATCCAGCATTTATATAACGGCGTGAAGCATTCAAAAGAGCTTGCATGAGAGTTTGGGGCTCTGGTTCCTAGATGATTTGGGGTCCACTCAGGTTTTGCCTTCCTTCTTCCCATATATTCCCTAGGACAGATGTCCCCTCAACCCCTCAGGGTCCTCCTCTTCCCTGAAGCCTCCTTCATGGGGTGTCACCACCTCCAAGAAGCCCTCAGCCCTCGTTGAGGTTGGGTTGAGTGGGTGAGGAGCTAGTCTGGGAAGTGCCAGGCTCACAATGGGGGAATGCCCCCTCACTTCTTCCCCTTGCCCCCTCCCCCTTCACTGGCCCCATCAGTCCTGGTGGGGCCAGTGGCCTTGGCCACACCTATTCTATGTCCTGGCTTGACTAATCTAGGAGCCTTGCATTTGGCCCATCTCTCTGTCTCAAATGTCAAGTATCTGGCCCTAGTTAATAGAAAATAATGACTAGTCTTCTATACACCTTCAATCCCAGGGAGCTAGAGTTTTCCTGTTTACCCACCCAATCAGCTGTTCTGAAAATGGTGTTACCGTCAAGAAAAGCTTCACCCATTCATTGACTCCACATGGGTAGTGCCTGCACTGTATGTATCTGATTCCTCCCTGGGCCCGTGGTCGGCAAACTGCGGATTGCGAGCCACATGCGGCTCTTTGGCCCCTTGAGTGTGGCTCTTCCACAAAATACCACGGCCTGAGCGAATTTATGTTGAAGAAGTGGCATTAGAAGAAGTTTAAGTTTAAAAAAATGTGGCTCTCAAAAGAAATTTCAATCGTTGTACTGTTGATATTTGGCTCTGTTGAAGAATGAGTTTGCCGACTAATGCCCTGGGCTCTGGGGCTGCTGTGCAAAGGAAGATACCTGCCCTCAAGGATCTCACAGGCTCCTGGGGCAGACAGATGAATTGAGTAAGAACTGAGAACGCCCTAATCGGTTTGGCTCAGTGGATAGAGCATCAGCCTGCGGAATAAGGGTTCCAGGTTCAATTCCAGTCAAGGGCATGTACTTTGGTTGCGGGCACATCCCCAGTGGGGAGTGTGCAGGAGGCAGCTGGTCGATGTTTCTCTCTCATCAATGTTTCTAACTCTCTATCCCTCTCCTTTCCTCTCTGTAAAAACATCAAATATATATATATATATATATATATATATATATATATATATATATATATATATATATATATATTTTTTTTTTTTTTTTTTTAAAAAGAAGAAGAAGGTGAGATCCATGGTAATGAGAACTAACGCGTCCTGAACATCCTCTCTAAATGGAACAGTAACAACCAGGGAACTTGGTGAGACCTGTAAGTTGGGAAGCAGTGTTTTTTTTTTTTTTTTTTTTTTTTTAGGGAGCATTAAGAAAAGGCCTCCACTTTCTTGGGCAGAGTCTTGCAGCTGAGGAGAATTTAGCCAGCTGGAGCTGGAGAAGGAAAGGTGCCCAGGTAGATGGAATAGCGTGGACAAAGGCCTGCCACTGACTAAAACCGGTTACTGCCCAGTCAAATGGGGGCAAGAATGGTGTTTCAGTATAAGGGTGTGGTGAGGAATTAATGAGGTCCCCTGTGCCAGCAAAGGCAACCCTCCATGATGGCTGTGGTCTTAGCATAACCAGTGACACTGACTGGACCACAGCCAGGCGCAGCTTGGGGACACTGAGTTCCGGGGCATGAATGGAGGGGCCCTGGGTGGAGAGAGGAGCTGGTCTCCATGGGACAATGGAACACCACTGGCCTCACCAGGCAGGCATGGCTTTGTGCAGCTTGCCAGGTGGGGGCACACAGGCTCTCAGGGGTGGCGACAGGAGCGATGGGTGAGCTCCAGGGCCTGGAGACCGTGGGCGCTCTCAGGCACTGCTTGAAGAGATCTCAGCTCCAGTGGAGCCCTCGCCCTTCCAGAGACATGGATGGGCAGGCTGGCACGTGGCCCAGGCCTCTGAGCTCCTGAGTCCAGTCAGACCAGGTATCCCCTGATGCTGCACCAGTCCTCTCAGAGTCTCTGACCAGGAATGAAGAAAAGCACCCGGTGGGGTTGTCCCGGGAATGTGACTGTCCTCTTTCCACTGCCTGCTTACTCTAGAGTAAGTGCTCACTCTGCCCCCCTGAATGTGAGTAAGCGAGGCAAGGGTCCCACCACTGCCACAGGCTGGCCATGTGACTTTAGGGCAGTTTCTTGCCCTCTGTGCCTCAGTATCCCTATTTGAAAAACAAGAAGTTGGGCTGGATAGTCACAGGTGTCCCTTCCAGTTCTTTTTATAATAATAATAATAATAATAATAATAATAATTATTATTATTATTATTGATTTCAGAGAGGAAGGGGGAGATAGTGAGAGAGAGATAGAGACAGACCGAAACATCAATGATGAGAGAGAATCACTGATAGGCTGCCTCCTGCATGCCCCCTACCGGGGATTGAGTCCACCACCTGGGCATGTGCCCTTGACCGGAATCAAACCTGGGACCCTTCAGTCCCCAAGCCGACACTCTATCCACTGAGCCAAACCATTGAGGGCCCTTTCAGTTCTTGATCCAGGTCTAGTTGCACCTCCTCCCCCAAATCCCAAATGGAAGGAATGCAACACGTCACACAGGATGATGCAGAAGGGACCTTTATTGCTGGGGGAGCAGGTGATGAGCATAGTCTGCTGTCTCAACTGTGAAGGCAAGGAGCAGCTGAGAGGATTCCTTCTGGCCTCAGGCTTTCAGTCCAGTTGGATGGCGGCAGCATTTTCCCAGGGGGAGCCACTGCAAGGAAACACGGTCAAGCAACTGTGGAAAGAGAGAACAAGAGGAGTTCCAGGGGTCCTCAAACTTTTTAAAGTGGGGGCCAGATCACGGTCCCTCAGAGAGCTGGAGGGCCGGACTATATGAACTACTAATTCCTACTGTAACACCTCGGGTGCGCTCACTGCCCAAAAAACCTGGCGGGCCGGATCAAACTCCTCTGCGGGCAGCATGTGGCCCGCGGGCCGTAGTTTGAAAACCCCTGAGTTAGGTCATTGACGGCAAAAGGACCCTAACTGGCACCTGCACTTCACCACATACTACTGCCCAGGCTCTTTCCCATAATACCTTGCAAGGGCCTAAGGTTTGGGGTCTTTCTCTGGCATCCTTTTCCCCCCACTCTGCCCTCCTCTTCACCTTAGGAACAGTGGCGGGTGTAAAGAGACTGACCAGAGCCCAGGACTAGGACTGTCAGGGTTCAGGGCTCTGTATATAATCAAGATCATGGATCAGTCTGAGGTCAGGGTCAATCTGTGACTAATTTTAGGGCTTAATTACTGGGGCCAACGCTCAGCATGTGACTAGGATCCAGGCTCAGTCGAGGTATGTGATTAAGGCTTGAGATTTAGAATATGACCAGGATCATGGCTCAGCGTGGGACTAAGGTCAAGGCTCAGTCTAAGACCAAGATCAGCAAGATCAGGACTCAGTCTGCTGCAAGAGAAATAAGGGGACCCAATCTTTGCTTTGGCTTCACCATTGTCCCCTAAGGAGGAGCCTCATCCTCCCTTAGCATGGGCCACAGAGTCTGACTCCTCACCTATTGGGGCTTCACAGCAGTCCTCATCTGCCCTCTTCAGGCAATGAGTGGCACTTCTTGTCCCGGCTGACCATTATCTGGAGGAACAAAATCAATAGGAAGCCTCATACTCCACCAAATAGAAAACAGACCCCAATGACTTCCACTCTTCAGTGGATCAGCCTGACAGGGATGGGACCTCAAGCATGCCACTGCACCTCTCTGAGCCTCAGTCTGTTCATCTGTAAAATGGGTACAATGTCGGTACCACTTCCGCAGGGCTATTGTGAGGATCCAATGAGATGGTGCATGCAGAGCACAGAGGGATTGCCCAAAGAACTGGACCTGTAACTATTTCAAGGAAGGGCTACCTCCAGAACCCTGACACATTCACTTGATCCATTTTTTACTGCTCCAGTGTCCCCAGCAACCCCAGATATGCCTGGAGATCTAAAAGCTAAAGAAAGCCCCCAGTGGCTAGAGGAGAAACCCCAGCTCCTCATAAGAAGGGAAAGAGGAGGGAACATGCTGATTCGCAGTATCTGCTGAACGTTAAGCTCTTCGGGCTTTTTCTTTTAATCCACTCACCAACCCTACAATATTAACAATCGTGTTTTCCTGGGAGAAACAGAGGCTGAGAGAGGCAGAGCCTCTTGACCAAGTACCCACAGTTGCTAAGTAGCAGAGCCAGGATTTGAACTCAGACCTGGCCCATGCTCTTCCTCACATCATCCGGCCAGGCAGCACCTGTGGGTTTTCCAAGGGCTGATAGTAGAGAGAACTCAGAGGCCCACAGAACTCCTTCCATTCAAGGACCCCTCCAGCCACACTCTCCCAACTCACTTAGGAGTGGGTCCTTCTGCTTCTCCAGGGTCCCCTGACCAGATCTGCCTGTGGGGCTGGCTCAGGGCTGTATGCCTGCCCTGGGAAGGCAGCACAGGGAATGCCTCTGCTTCCCCAGGGCGTGACTTACCAATGATGTTCTGAATGAACTTCACATCAAAGGAGGAGGCTAAGAGGCGCATCAAAGAGCATATCTGAGGGAAGAAGAGGTGGAGAAGGAGATAAAAGGACAGATTCATCATCAACTGGGGGCGAACTGCTGGCCACCCACAAACAGGCTCATCAGATGGAATCTTAGAACCCTTAGGATTCTAGGACACTGGAAAGGGAGAGGTCAAAAATCAGAGCACCATAGGATGCTAAGATCCTACCACCTACCGCCTTCAGTCCCAGAGCCTTAAGAATATAGGGTGTTCACTTCCCAGACGCCTGTAATCTTAGAAACCTTGAACTTTGGAACCCTGGAATTTTAGAGTCAAATGGGGCCCTGTGAACCCTACAGCAGCGTTTCTCGTGATTTTGTGTGCAGTTCCCTGAGGATCTGATTAAAATGAGATTCCAATTCTTCAGGCCTGAGGTGGGATCTGAGAGTTGGCGCTTCTAGCGAGACCTGTGTTACAGCTGGAGTGGCGAGGCTCAAGCCCCGGGATTTGCCTTTCGTTGACCAAGATTCCTAGGCCCTTTCTAGAATCACTAATTCAGAGCCTCCAGACCTTTGGGCACATGCCAAATACAGTTTCGTATGAGGTACAGGGATCCTGCACATGGTACATATGGTTTTGAATGATGTGCTAAGTAAAATGCCTATGTTATTGTAGGTCTATGTTTATTTTTTAAGTTAATTGTGTTATAAGTGATATTAATTTCTATGAATGGCAGGGATGTAAAGTTTTCTTTTAAAAATAAGTGTGTTTAAATAAATTTAAGTAAGTGGAGTTGTATCGATTAAAGGAACACAGTAGCTAAACACACATTATTACTATGTGGATATGAAAAATAGCTCAAGTTTGGGACCCAGTAATTTCAGCTGATGTTAGGCCTCTGCTCTCCTTCCTACACCCTCCAGACTGAGTAAAGAGGGGCAGGGTCCAGCTGACAGCCCAATGAAGCTTGGGCCTCAGAAGGAAGGGGGCCCAGAGAGCAGAGCCAGGCCTGCAAATGTGCTCTGGGCCCCCAGGAGTGGAGGACTCACCTGGTTCTGCACCACGAAGGCCACAGTTTTGCTCAGGGATTCGCTTAAACCTTCTGCGAATTTGTTGGCCAATGCGTTGTTCCTGGAAAAGAGAGAGAACTAATAAAACATGCTCGAGTGAGCAGAGCTGCCAAGCAGCGAGCAGTGGGGAGAGGGTGGGAGATGGCAGAGTACGTTGAAGGCAGGGAAACAAACTCCAGGGACACTAAGGTGCATTTCTAAGCACAGAGACAGCCTCCCTCTATCCAGGGAAATCCTCATTTATAATCCCACTAGAGGCCTGGTGCACGGATTTGTGCACCGGTGGGGTCCCTCTGGGTGGCCTGCGGGGATTGAGCTGAAACCCACAGTCCAAGGCTGCCTGCAGCTCTTTTTCCTGCCATTCCTGCTCATCCTCACCCCACTGTGCCTGCCGCAGGCTCGCACCCAATCAGTCCCTATGGAGAGGCTTGTGCTGCGGCAGCAGTGCTTGCCAACCATGAGCCCTATGTCTGGTGCTTTCCCGAAGGGAGTGGCCTGCAGGATCTGGCTGAAATCGGGCCTCCAACATCCCCCGATGGGTTCCGGATTGCAAGAGGGCACAAGCCAGGCTGAGGGAACTCACGGGTGCACAATTGGGGCCGGGTAGGGACGCGGGAGGTTCAACAGTTGGAAAGGGACCACGGGAGGGCTCCGGAGGCATGTCTGACCTGTCTTGCTCAATCCGGATCTGCCAGACCCCAGCAGCAAGCTAACCTACCGGTCGGAGCATCTGCCCCCTAGCGGTTAGTGCAAATCATAGCGAGCGTTGAGCAGCCTTAGCATATTATGCTTTGATTGGTTGTTTGGTTGTTCTGCCATTCGGTCTATTTGTATATTACCTGTTTTATATATAGGATGTCTGACCAGGACTCATCCCAATGCCTCATGAGAATCTCATCACAACCCCCTTCATTCAACAAATATTATAGTGCAGCCACCATGTCCCAGGACCAAGCTAGGCTGGGACATAGGATGAGCGAAGCACAAACAGCTCTTAACCTGGTACCCAAACATTAAGCAAGTCTTGCTAAGGCTGGCTCCTTCCCACCTTCAACTCTCAGAGTAACTGTCACCTCCTCAGGGCATCCCCCTCTGACTACTGCCCTAAGGGAGGGCTTTGTATTATGGTTCCCTGATAAGTGTGCTGCTCTGCTCAGGGCTTATGCCCTCTGACATCTTCCTTGAGAGCACTTTATTAAGGGGCCGAATGCTCGCCTCTCTGCCTTTCCCTCAGGACAAAAAGCACCACAAAAGCAGGTCCTCGTCTATTCTCATCAATAAGTTCACCAGAGCTCAGAACACTGCCTGTCTGGCACATGGTAGGTGCTCAATACATTTGTAGCTGAAAGAATGAAGTAAACATACAATTAAATGTATGATGACAACTTGTAATAAGTACTCTGAAGGGTGGGAGCAGGAACTTTTGAGGGGAGGAAACCTGTTTTAGATTCTAAAAAATGAGAGTCACCGAAACCGGTTTGGCTCAGTGGATAGAGCGTCGGCCTGCAGACTGAAGGGTCCCATGTTTGATTCCGGTCAAGGGCATGTATATTGGTTGTGGGCACGTCCCCAGTGGGGGGGAGTGCAGGAGGCAGCTGATCAATGTTTCTCTCTCATGGATGATTCTAACTCTCTATCTCTCACCCTTCCTCTCTGTAAAAAAAAAATCAATAAAATATATATTAAAAAAAAAAAGAAGAAGAAGAATGAGAGTTGGTTGAGGTGCGGGGTGGGGAGGGGAAGGTAACAAGGACAGCCCTGCACGGGTCTGGAGGTGGGAAACAGGCACAGAGCAAAGTCCAGTGAGTTTGCCAGGGGAGAACAAGGAGCGAGTGAAGAGAGATGAGGATGGGGCAGGTCAGGCAGAGCCTAGAGGAAGGTTTGAGATTCCACCCAAAGCAGAAAAGAAAAGCCCTGAGTGGATATGGAGCAGCAGAGTGGAAAGCCATTCTATAGATCTGGACACTGAGATTCAGCGGGCAGAAGGAATTTCCTGGGGTGGCCGGCAAAGCAGTGTCCAGCAGGGCACAGAGCTCTGAATTTGCATCCCAGCTTTTCCAACTAACATAGGACCTTTGTTTGGTTTTAGGGGGTCTTTAGGCAGCCTGTGCTCAGATCCCCTGGTGGAGGTAAGGTGGTTTGGCCCTTATTCCCTGCCAAAGCCAACCTGCACCAGTCCTCAACTTCCAGAGCATTTCTCCTGCCCCAGCCACGGCCAGGGCCACCCATTCTCCCTCAGCCCTCTTCCAGAGACCAAACCTGCTCTTTCAATCACACAGTTTAAGATGTAGATTTTTGTGGGTTAACAGGGATCAGTGATTTAAATGAATATGATTAAGGTCTCAAGTTCTCATCTCAGGAATTTTCCAGTGGGTAGAGAACATTTTGGAGACAATCTGAAATCAGAGCCCATGATGAACATTTACTCCTCTTTCTCCTCCCAATCAGAAGCAAGAAGGTAAATACAATTGATGATGATTGAGATAACAATGAAGGGGTAATTCTTCAAGAAGTTATAGCAATCCTAAATATGCATGCCCCTTACAACAGAGCTTCAAAAATCAAGAAGCAAAACTCTGCTGGAGCTGAAAGGTAATGTAAGCAAATTTATTATTCTATAATAGTTGGAGAGATCAACACTCCTGCCTCAGTCATCATGGGGAGAACAAGGAGACACAAAACCAGCATGGATGCTATTATTACTGAGAGCTTAGTATGTGCCAGGCTCTATGCTAAACCCCTGTATTTTATCATTTGGTCAGCTCAGCAGCCAATAAGTAGGTGTTATTGTCATCTTCAGTTTCCATGTGTATATGAAAACTGAGGCTCCGAGAGGTTTAAGTTGATGGCGAAGTTACAAGTTAGTGACAGAGCTGGTATGTGAACCAAGGCCTGTCTGACTGCAGAGCCTAAACCCTTTTTCACCACATGGTGCCATCTCCCAGGGGTAGGAAGAGGGCTGAAATTAGGGTCCTTTGCTCCTCTGAGAGCCCAGCTCTCTCAAGATGGATGGTACTTACTGGCCCTTTAAGGACATTGAGATGCTGTTTGGGTCGCTGGTGCAATCTGTCATGACCACTCTGCTTTCACCACTCTTGCTATCAGTTTCAATTTCGAGTGTAGCCATGACGTCCAAGGAAGCATTCAGCTTGACAGTCTGCTTAATGACAGGCCTGCAGACAATAAGATTCACAGTGAGAAGAGGTCTAGAAGACCTTTCACATCGCCCACGTGGTTCCTCCACCTGTGTGAACGTTATTCAGGGTATCTATGGATAATGTCATCATTGCCCACATTCTTTATGGGATATAACCTATGTGCATTAGGGCTTCTTCTCCTGGTCTCCAAGGTTTGGTTCCTATGAAAATTTTGTATAGCAGCACACTAATAATTAAGAAAATAATATTAATTGGTAACATTTATTGAGCACAGATAATGTTAGGCACGTTTAGAAGGTACTTTACCGGGATTAGTCCATCTAATTATTACAGCAATACCATAAGGGAAACTACTATTATTATTGCCATTTCAGAATGAGGGAAGAATCGATATGGAAAGTTTTAGTAACTATCCTAAGATTTCATTGCTAATGAATGATGAATGGACAATGTACTCAATTTATCAAGAATTTCCCACATCTATTTCTTTTAAAGTAATTAATGTACTTTAACATTATATTTTTCTACCATTTGATTTCATGTATTTGTGGGCTGCAATTAAAAAAAACGAAACAAACAAAATAGAAACAGACTCATAGAACAGACTGGCTGTCAGAGGGAAGGGGCTGGAGGGTTGGATAAAATAAGTGAAGGGATTAAGGAAAAAAAAAAAAAAAAACACCCAAAACTCATGGACACAGATAACAGTGTGGTGATTACCAGGGAAAGGGGCTGGGGAGGGAAGGCAGAAGAGGGTAAAGAGAAGATAAATGGTGACGAACGGAGACTAGACTTTGGGTGGTGAGCGTGCCATGCAACGTGCAGATGATGTATTGCAGAATTGTACACTTGAAACCTATATAATTTTATTGGCCAATGTAACCCCGATAAGTTCAATAAAAAATAATTTTTAAAAATAAAATGTTATTTTACACATATGCCCTTTATTATAAACTATACACTATTATATGCATTTATCTGTAATGGTCACTGTTATTTAAAAAGAATCTTGTGAGACAAAATAATGCTAGAGAAAATTTTGCCAAAGAGTTACTAATGTTTGACCTACTTATTTTTGCAAATTTTACTATTTGATAAATGTTATGATTTCAGAAACATATTTAATGGAGGATTCTTTTAAAAGAGACTTGGTTATGGCCAAAGTTTATTAGAACGTTAGGATTTTAGAGCTGGCAAAGCTCCCTTATTTACAGATAGGGAGACTGAGGCCCAAGGCCACTCAGCAGTGTGGAAAAATGCCTGTTTCTAGTTTGGAGAACCATGGCTGCTGCACTGCCTGCCCCAAATCCCATGTTCCCATGCATACTCACAGGATCAAGGTCACTTCAGCACCGGTGGAGATCCTTAGGAGAACGCCGTCGCCCTCGGGATTTTTTTGGGCATTCATCGCCAAGATGCGGACATTACTGATTTTCAACCTGTGCAAGAACCAAAATTCACCATTGTCACTTCCTGTGACAGCCATTTGCTGAGCACATCTCTGTGCAGCATCATGCTGGGCATTTGGGCCTCCTCAGCCTTGCCTGCTTTGCTCTTTCCCATACCCTCCTCAGAGGTGTGATTGCCTCCATGCTATGGCATGGCATACTGAGGGCCAGGCAGCGGTGATTCCTCCCGAGATACCAAGGAAGAGTAATTGCCTGAGTCAGAATTTGAACTCACAACTCTTTAACTCCAAAATTCTCTGTGTGGAGCCGGTGGGTGTGGATTTCAGTTTCCTCTCTCCTGAGGGGATTTGAGAGTTTATTCTCAGCTATAGTTGGGGAGGAAAGTCTTATTCCCTGGAAAAGGGAATCCGGGCACTGGCAAACAGGTGGAGGCGCGAGTGAGGGGAAGCTTCACCCTGACCCTGACATTACACAGTGTGGGAGCGGAAACCCATAAGATGCTCAGATTGGTCAGGTGGCCCCGCCTCTAATTTACTCAACCTCTGATGGGCCTGGCCTCGGACCACGTAGGCTCTATGGGAAGAACAAGTTTTGTTGCCTTTCTGCCTTTAACTTTAAATTTACACCCCTCCCCAAAAGTCATGTATTTCCACCTACCCCCCACCCCCTTTATTTTTTTGAGCAAAGATCTCCACCATGAAGCATCAGCTCACCCTGATGCAGGCAATTTTGAAGCAAGTTTACCAAGGGCTTTATTCAACACTTCTGGAATACTCCGTATCGCATCTGGAATATCCTGTACCACTTTTTCGATGGCTTTATAAGCCTCAGACCCCTTGGTTCCAAGGGCCTGTGCAGCGTCTAACAAAATACAAATGCCACTTAGTGTTATGTGCCACTTATGAAGCCGCTATTATGCACCAGCTACTAGATAAGACTGCCTGTGTTATTTCCTTTAATCTTCATGACAACTCAATGAGGTAGATATTGACATTATCTGCATTTTACAGATGAAATAAGAATGGAAAGTTTAAGAAATATGCCTGAAGACATACAGCTCCAGAGCCCCTCTTCCTTCCATGCTGCTTTCATACTAATATATACTCATTTTTTTAAATCAACAAACCAACCAATCAATTGACCAGACAATTGATAATGATTGTACACCTGCTTCTAGTAGAGATTAAGGGGAGGGGGGTGTCTATTGCTGTAATTGAGATGTCTACATAAGTTTGAAAAAGTAGGTCAAAGAAAATGAGAGAATAAACTAAGACATGGAAAACCTAGAATTAAGGAAAAAATATGACTCCGACCCATAAAAGTGAGTAATTGGAGTCCCAGGATGAGAGCATTGCAGCAGGACCAGAGAGCAATAAATCACACAGGCACAGGGAGACAAATAGGAGGTCTTAATAGGAGGTCTCTCGAGAAAAGCGGGATTAATAGAATACATGACATGGCAGAAATAGAATGCAGCGTATGAAAAGAGTTAAAGATATATGTGCAAAATATTTCAAGTGAAAAAGAGCAAGGCAATTACTAACTCAAGGAAAAACAAAAGAATATACTGGAGAAGGTATGTAATCATAGTACTTCAACTTGGCTCTGCAATGGACGGTATCTACCCAGTTATAATTATGCAAACAAAGAATGCCAATCTTGCCGAAACCGGTTTGGCTTAGTGAATAGAGCATCGGTCTGCGGACTGAAAGGTCCCGGGTTCGATTCCGGTCAAAGGCATGTACACTGGTTGCGGGCACATCTCCAGTAGGGGGTGTGCAAGAGGCAGCTGATTGATGATTCTCTCTCATCTATGTTTCTAACTCTCGATCCCTCTCCCTTTCTCTCTGTAAAAAATCAATAAAAAAAAATTTTAAAAAAAGAATGCCAATCTATAATAAATAAAACTATGGAGCTAAGGAGACTTAACTTGGGGTGGTGAACACACAACACAGTGGTTCAACACAAAGATGATGTGTTGTGGAACTGTGCACCTGAAACCTGTATAATCCCCATAAATAAATAAAATAAATTTTAAAAAACTATGTCTGGTCTTATAATGCACTAGGGGACCTTAACTCAGGCACTTCTGTTTCTGAGCTTAGTTTTCTCAGCAGTGAAATTATACATGGGGGTCCCTTCTATATCTTTGAAAATCGCCTGACAATATTTGAAAGGCAGCCATGTACAGAAGTTACTAACTCCTATAAAAATGTTTGTCAATGTGCTGTTAATTTTCCGGAAAATAAAAAGAAAGCCAAGTTATTTTAAGAAATCAGAATTAAAAGGAGATTCATAAAAATAGGCATATAGCTACCTATGCTAGGTAGAGTTAATACAAATCAATGAGAAGAGTAAACAACCTACCAGAGTAATATGTGTAGGATATGAACAAAATACTTAAGTTAAAATATATGAAAAGGTTAAAATATGAAAAAAATGAGTGGATTCTTTTATAGAGAACTGTAAAGTAAAACGAGTTACAGTCTTTCATCTTATGAGACTGGCAAGACATTAAAGTTGTCCATACCAGTGCCATCAAGGGAACAGAGTGAAATATCCTTTGAACTTTTAAGATCTGAATTTTAGGAACTTATCCTATGTATATACTAGAGACATGATATAATATGTAAAGGGATATTCATTTAAGCATTGCTTGTTTATAGAAAAATAATAAGTGGCCTGGCCAGAGTGGTTCAGTGGTTGAGTATCAGCCTATGAACCAGGAGGTCACTGTTCCATTCCAGGTTGGGACACATGTCTGGGTTGTGGGCTTGATCCCCAGTAGGATGCATGCAGGAGGCAGCCAATCAATGATTCTTTCTCCTCATTGATGTTTCTCTCTCTCTCTCCCTCTCCATTCCTCTCTGAAATCAATAAGAATTTAAATGAATAAATAAATAAATAAATAAATAAATAAATAAATAAATAAATAAATTCTATATAATAAAAGGGCAATATGCAAATTAACCATCAGTCCATCGCAAAGATGGTGGCGCTCATAGCCACAAGATGGTGGTGTCCAGTCCTCTCAGCCCTGCAGGAGTCCCCCAAGTCCTGGGGGGTGTGGGGGAGGCCACTGAGAGCAGACCGCTGAGAGCAGGCAGAAATGCTTGCCTTGTCGCCTCGGCGCTCTGTGCCTGGCTGTGGATGGGCCTCTGGGCCACAGAGAGCCTCTTGGCAGCAGGCACAGGGCAGCCAGGCCCCATAGAGAGCTACTGGCGCACAGATTCCTGGGCAGCGCTACTAGGAAATAAATGCATAAATAAGTGAATGAGCCAGAAAGTGACTAACCACCTTTCCTAGTAAACCACCCATAAAGTGCAGCCCCTGGTGGCAGTCCCTGGAAATGCAGCATAATGTTTAGGAAAGAGGCTCTCACCCTGAATATTCTTAAGTACACCTTGAACAAGATGATCTATGTCTTCTACACCATGCTTCATTCCATCGTTAAGTTTCTCCACCACATTCGCTGAGGCCCCAGTGAGCAGGCCACACAGGAGAACACATTTCCAAAGCTGAAACATCTTGTGCTGACACCTGGACATTCATAGGAGAAACAGGAGTGAGAATTACCCAGAGGGAGAAGGAGTTCTCAATGAGCACCTCCCCCTCTTCCACTTCACCTTCCTTAAAGACAGAGGTGCCTAGCTCCTGTTTGACAGATGGGCAGCCCAGCTCAGAAAGCTAGAGCACAGAAACACACAGCCAGTGAGTGGATAAGCTGCAACTTGAAAAGTCACACTTGACTACAAATGCATGATCTTGACAAAAAGATTTTTGCCATATGCTGGCTTCTTTGCCTGGAACATCGGTCCTCTTATTTGCATTTTCAACCTATTGACTCTCTGGCTTCAGTAAGACAGCGTGTCCTCCCCGGGGCCTACTGTAGGCCCCGCTCCAGAGTCTAGGTTAGGGAGCTTCCCCCCACGACTTCTGCATCCGTTCTCTGATCAAAGTCCTGGGTGCCAATTACCCGATGACCTGTCTGCCTCTGTCACCAGCCTGTGAACGCTTTAGAGGAGGAGCGGTGACATCTCACTGTCGAATCCTCAGCCCCCAGTAAAATCCCTGTAGTCAGGACAGTTCAACGAATAACTCTTTGCTGAATAAAAGTATGAACAAATAAATGGGCCCTGTGTCATGACCCTGCATCGCCCATCAGTCTGACACTTCTCTGAATATAATTATCTATTCTCTTAATTTGCTATATTCAACATATTAGCTAACCCAAGCTGCCCTAGTCCTCTGTCTCTAGCCCCAAAGCCTTCTGAAGCCCACCCTGTGGGGTGTGGTCAGAGGGAAGCCCACCACTCACAGGTTTGGAGGAGGACGATCACGAATCCTTGTTCTCCTGCACGGTCACCTGGGATCCTTCTGGGTGGTGGTGGCCCTTATATTGGTAGCTACAGAAAGGGAGGCTGTGCAGGGAAACAAGGCCTGTTTCCAGGGCCATCCGACGAGGCTCCAAAGAAAATAACCCCTGTCCGGGATGAGCAGAGAGCCTTCCGGCCCAAAGGTCACCCAGGATGCTGGAATGGACATGAGTGGCTACGGGAGGACTTTCTGCCAAGACTAAGACCAGGCTCTCATGGTGTCTCCAGCTGCCAAGACGATGGCCTTTGTGAGTGGGGGTTAAGGTGAAGACTGAGAATGGACAAATCAGAGAATGTGCTGGTGGGGAGAACCTAAAGTGATCATCAGCCTATTTCTGTCATCATTGGGAAACTGAGGCTCAGAAAGGGGAAGTAACCAGCCTGAGGTGACCCAGCAAGTCAGGGACAAAAATGGGACCAGAATTGTGGTCCACAGAAGGTCAGGGTCAGCAACCAGAAAGGCCATTCTACCCAATCCTCTGTGGTCGGAGAGCTTTCGTGGTGGAGCCAGCCTCAGTTCAAATGTCTGCAATGATGGGGGGCTCACTACCTCTTAAGATTGCCTGTTCCATCTAGTTAGAGTTTCTCCTGAGAGTGAACAAAATCTGCCTCCCAGTACCCCCGTGAGTGGGCAACAGTGAAGCCCAGGAAGGGTAAGCACCTTGCCTGAGGTGGCACTGCCAGTGCCAGGAGACACACACACCAGCCTCCTCCCTGGAGCACTTGCTCCATCCACTCTACTCTCAGTGCAGCAGCAGGGTGTGTCACTCAGCGGAAACCCGAAGTCCCACCAGGCCCTGCAGGAGCCGGTGTCATCTGGTCACTCTCTCTGCCAAAGCCATCTGCCACCTGTGCCTGGTGCCCCCACGTCTTCCTTCTCTTCCGGAAGATTCTGGTCTCTTTCTTGCTTTGAGCTGTGCATCCTGTGTTCTCTCTGCCCATGATTCTCCTCTCCAGCTGCTCCCAGTTCTTGATGTCACCTCACCAGAACCTCCCTCACTGCCCACATGAGCTGGCTCCTCTTCATTGTCCCCAACCTCAGCTTCTTGACTGCTTCTTTCACAGAACATCACTACAATTTTATTTTATTTTTTAAAATCTGTTTTTATTGGTTTTTGAGTGAGATGAAGGGAGAGGGAGAGAGAAACATCAATGAGAGAGGAGTGCCCATGGACTGCCTCCTGCAAGCTGCCTACTATCTGGGCATGTGCCCCGACCGGGAATCGAACCTACGACCTCTTGTTGCATGGGACGACGCTCAACCCACTGAGCTACACCGACCAGGCCACAATTTTATTTTGTTTAAGAACTTGTTCATTGCCCTCAGCAAATGGTTACCACCCTGTGCTCTGAGGTTTTCCTCAAATGTGGGTTTCAAAGGCACTGACCTGTCTCCAGAACGCTCCAAACCTTTCTCTGGGGCATCCTGTAACATTAGGCCCTACCTGGGAAGGTGGCAAGGTCCGCATCACCTGAGATGCGCAGAAATTGGATGAGAGGACTACTGTGCTCTAGTGGGACGCCGCCTGACTGTAAACTGTATTCTAAATGTCCTCGGTCTATTGTTCAAAGACCATTGTCGCATGTTTTTAGTCTTTCCTATCTACGTCTAGCTGCCTCCACATGGGTATCTTTCCCTTGTGTTTCCTCTCTCTTTCCTTTTCTCACCCTCCCCACCTCCCAAGACCCCAACTACGGCTGGCTGTCGCTGTCACCTTGGGCTTGGTGCTGTTTCTCAGCATGAGCCACAGCCAGCTTTTCCCATGACCTTGGCCACCTTGCACTGTCGGGCTCTGAGGTGACAGCGACTTGTCCCCTGGGTGTGGGGCTGGGGCATGGCACAAAGGCAAGAGGGTGAGCAGAGGAGCCTGCTGAGGAGCCATATTCTCAGGGTCCCGCACCCTCTGCCGCTTCACGGCCCCAGCACGCATGAGGGCGGGACTTTGCCGCAGCCTTTGAGGGCCCCTGTCTGCTAGAGCATTTGGAGGCCCCCAAGTCTGACCTACACTAGGCTACGTCTCCCCAGGTGGAGAGAAGCCATGCCCCCTTCTTCCCGCAGTCCTCCAGATCCTAGTTCCAATAGTGTATGCACAACTCTTAAAGAAGCATTTAGATACCTACACATATGTACAAGTTCATGTCTGCACACATACAGCACACATGTGCATACGTGCACATGTGCATGACAGTGCAAGCCAGACTCAGATGAAGATGCATCTTGCTGCCTAAGGGAGCGGAACTTTGCACAGAATCATGGAGGCTAGGCTGCCACTCTGCTGAATGAAAGCGCTCACGGCCGGCAAAGGTGGGTTTGGGTCTCCCCAGATTGCCAACTGGTTTTTCTTGTCCCCCCCTCCCCCCCTTAAAGACTTTAGACACAATTATCTAAAGACCACCGGAGAACAAAGCCAACACTAAGGAAATGAGAAAATATATCAGTTGTGTGCCCAGATCTAGCTGTGCCTGAAGTCCTATATCCCCCAGACTTTTCAGTTAAAATGCATTTCTCGCCGCACCCTCTTTTTCCATTTTTGCGTAGGCCCTTTATGAGTTGAATTCCTGCCGCTGAAACCCACAGCAGTCCTTACGCATTCATTTGAACACTCACTTGGCCTCCTCCCTCCTGGTGGCTGCTGGGGAGCCACACACTGCATGCGAGAGGTCACAGACATCCAAGCCAGAGGGGCGCTGAGCGCTCGCTCACTAACCTAACTCCTTGCTGGACAGACTGAGGAGCCTGCGCCCGGAGACAGCAGAGGAACCATCGAAGGCCACACAGCAACATCGAACCCCACTGACTTTCCTCTCTTATTGCATATCTTGTCATTTTGTTGGAATTTTTTTGCTCTAGGTAATAAGCTTTAAAAATGACAGGGGCTTGAGCCCCATCCCTAGATAACTTGGGTCAGGTGTTTTGGGAACCCAAGAGTGGCCTATGTCCAGTGTCTCGGGATTGCTGAGTGGAAATGGGAACGACTGCACTAGATGACGCAAAGGTGTCTTCTACCCTGGATTCTATGAGCTGTGACTCCCCCTCTCCCCCCACACCAACCTCTGAATCCCAGCTCAGCCCAGGCATGACCCTCATAACCCTGCAGCTCGTGTGGACAGCACTCTGTAGTGCAGCCTGATGGGCCTGCGGAAGCTCAGAGCCATCGAGCAGACTATTGATAATTGCCATTTATTTGGCACTTGCTATTGACCAGATGTTTTTTTTTTTTTCCCTTCTACATCTGATTTCATCCCCTCACAACCTTGCGTGGGGTGTTACTGCCCCTCTTGTTCTAATGAGGAGCATAAGGTTTAAAAGAGAAGGACAACTTGCTCAAGGTCACACAGACAGGAAAGGGCAGAGTTGGGAAGGAAACCTAAGTGTGTATCTTGGCAGATTGAGAACGGCTGTTCTAGCTCCTGCCTCCTGGGGGCAGCAGCGAGTCGCATTCTTCTGCTCTTGCTGGGCACCTGGCAGCTGCTGTGTCCCTGGCACTGGGCTGGGTGCTTCAGGTACACTTTCACCAGTTGTCCTCACGTCAATCCTGTGAGGTGGTTTTGGGCCCCATTTGCCAGGTGAGGAAACAGGTTCCGAGAGGGCGGGTTGCTTGCCCAGGACTCACAAGGACAGGATCTGAGGCTTTGGTTTCCAGGGGAAGCCCTTCGGCCAACATCACATTGAGGCAGGCTGTCAGGGCAGAACAGACCTTGGGCTTGGATATCCTGTTTCTCCCTCAGCCTCTGCTGTTTGAGTTGGTGGTAACGCCTGGTGCACTGGCCCGTGTCAGCCTGGAACCGGCCACAGGAACTCAGCCTCTTGCCAACAGACACACTGGCAGAGAGCCCAGGGGCACCCCGTGGCAGTGTCCTCTGTCCCCTCCCCCCCCCCAAGCTCAGCAGGGACCAGGTGGGCCTCTTCTCTGTGTGAACGTGGCCAGGGCCAAGGGTGAGACAGGTCAGGGAGCTAGCTTTCCTCACACAGACCAGGGGTCCCCCATCAGAGCACAGAGCAGGGAGGAGGCGGCAGCCTACACCCCTACACCTGGGCTGGGACCTGGGGGAACCCAGGCCACCAGAGTCTAGCTGGGTGGCCTTGGGACAGTCGGCAATCCCTCTTCCCTGGCTGCCTGGCATCCAGTCCCACAGATATCCGAGGCCCCTCTTCCTCCAGGCGTGAGGGAGAGACCCGAGGGCTGTGCTGAAATCTCTTTTCCCACCCCAGGAACACGGCCCAGGGAGCTGAGTGTCATGTGGTGACCTGAGACCTAGTGTTGGCCCCAGGCCTCAGTCGCTCCATCAGTGAAATGGGACGAACACACCTGTGCCCGGATCCCAGTGCCAGCATGCAAATCACAAGGGTGCCACGGCGGCTCTCAGGATGTGGGTCACAGCCTGGCTCTGGGGTGGGGTCCACTCCTCTCTCTCCACCTGTTGTTGACTGTGTGATCTCTATGAGGCACGCCATCTCACGGACCCTCAGGGTCCTTACCTGTGAAATGGGAAGGGCACCCGGACTTACCTGCCAGGTGTGCTGTGAGGATGAGGTGGGATAATGCGTGTGACAAGGTGAGCACCGGGTAGTCCCTTGATACATGATAACAGGACGGTGATGATTATAATTATTCTTGGTTTCTGGTCACTTCGCTCCTCCCTGCCTCCATGTTCCCATCTAAAAGTGAAGGTGAAATGAGACAGTGCATCCAGTATGCTTGGTGCTCAGTGAAGGCCCGCGTGGCAGGTGCATGCCCCTATCGAGCCCAAGTTCCCCCTCGGGGCCAAGTCTGGGAAGTCTGAGACCTGTGGTCTCAGGGCGACTATGATTCATCACAGGGAGAACTGGATGGACCGCCCCTGAGGCCGCTCCTGGGCTTGGAGGGAATGATTGATTGATGATGTCTGTCGGGGTGCAGGACGGGGGCGTGGAGCTCCACCTGTTGCTGGTCCTGGACCAGGCGATGTGTGAAGGCCCCAGCTGCACGTTCATGGACTGGGGACTCCGATCTGGATTCCCGTCCTGGCTCTGCGAATCACCTGCTTTGTACTCCAGCCGGACGCTGTTGTCACAAGATGAAGGGAGCACATGGAGCAGAAGTTCCCTCCAAGACAGCAGAGCCCATGGGGCCCTGAGCATCTGGGGCTTCTGGCCGCATCCCCACCAGCCTGAGGGCCCGTGCCCTTGCCTCGGCAGGAATCCCACCAGCTCCTGCACATGACCCCTCTCCGAGGCCACGAGGGCTGGGCCCACAGAGCACCGCCCCGCACCCAGCACCCAGCACACACTCAGTACATTTTTTATTACTGCCTGTGGAAGCATTTTTAATGCACCCACTTTTTTAATCCGTGCATTCTATAAGCCTGGTCTTGGAGTCAGGATGTGTGTCCCGATCTTTCCCTGTGATAGCTATGCAACAGCAGGCAAGTGCCCTCACCTGGCTTTTGTGTGTGGGTTTCTGGTTTTGTGTTTGTTGTTTTGGTGGGTGTGTTTTTGTTTTGTTTTGTTTTTTCATAAAACTAGTGATCTGGTGCACGAAACTCATGTACATTAAAAGGGGATTAATTAGAGGAAATAATTTAATATTGCTATTTGAGAATATATAAAGAATAATTTAATATTCTCTATAATAGAGGTGTCAGAGATGAAAGAAAATTAGTAAAATATATATGAAAATCTTCCTCCTGTCAGAGTCTGGGGCGCACCATGAGACCCAGAGTCAAGCCCCCATCCACCCACATGCACCTCAAAATCGCATGAGACCCAGACTCGGCCTGCCCATCCCCCATTGGGCTAGATCTAGACCCGGCCAGTCCCACCCTTGTCAAGCCCTGCCGGGCAGGGGAGACAGCCTCAGGTCCCCTGGCTCAGCTCCAGGATGGGTGTGTGTGGCCTGAGGTCCCCCAGCTCAGACCGGGGCGGGGTGTGTGTGTGTGTATGTGTGTGTGTGTGTGTGTGTGCCTTGAGGTCCTCCATCAAGCCCTGCTGGGGAGCAGCCTGAGTTCCCCCAACCCAGCACTGGGGGTGCACCTTGAGGTCCCCATCAAGCCCTGCTGGGTGGGGGGCAAGGCCTGAGGTCCCCTATCAAGTCCCACCTGGTGGGGGGCTCAGCCTGAGGTCCCCTAGCCCAGCCCCAGGACAGGAAGCACACCTTGAGGTCCCCCGTCAAGCCCTGCCAGGCTGGGGATATGGCCTTAAGTCCCCTGGCCTGGCACTGGGGCGGGGGGCACAGCCTGAGGCCCCCTGTCAAGCCCCATGGGGGCGGGGGAGGGTGTAGACTCAGGTCCCTGCTGATTGCTCGCTCCTTAAGACTCCTTATGGGAACTTGGCCTCAGCTGCGGGTGCAGCCATCTTTGTGATGGAGTGATGGTCAATTAACATGTTCCCTCTTTATTGGATAGGATGAGAACAGAATGGTTTCTCCCTCAGGAGAGCTGCAGCGGGAATGAAATGAGAATCTGTCAGGTCTGAAGGGTGGCTGAGAGGGTGGGCTTTCCCCTCTGCTGTGTGGCCTTCTCTGCTCTGGGCACCAATACCAGGCCCAGTGCCCCTCCGGTTTGCTGTTCCAGTGACGAGAGGACGCCAGTCTGCGTCCAGCACAACGCGGGGCTGTGCCAGCACCCCTCCCCACCCAAACCCTCCAGAGCAAGGGTGTCGGGGGACCCGGGGAGGGTCCTTGGTGGTGGTGGAGGCCGGTGCTCTCAGAGCCACTGGGGGTGTCATCCCAGAAGGAGAGCAGGGATGGCTCTGTGCGCCCCGCCCTGCCCCCTCTCCGGAAGCCGTCTCTCTGAATGGAAGGCATTTGCCTTTTAGGAACAAAGGGCCAGTCATGAGGATCGTGGGATGAATTTCTCATTGAAAATCTCCAGCGAGGCATTAAGCCCTAGCTGTCCGGGGCCTGGGACATATTAATCTTGGCGTGACACCCCAGTGCGACCACTAATCCCCACCGCGTTGGCTTCCTGGTCCCACTGATGCAGCCCTAAGCCCCGAGCTGGCACCTTTTCTCCAGCGTGGCTCGGCTCCCTGGTGAGGAAGGCCCTACACTCAGGGTCAGCCTGCCTCCTGAGGCCAGAGAAGGCACAGAGGCGGAGGGACTGGGGGAGACCCCTCCTCTTTCCCCATCCGTGTCAGCCCTGTGGCTGTGCACCCCCATCCCACCCACCACAGGGAATGTCCCCGTTTTGCTGGGGGAGGCTGAATGCGCTGCCACGTGGTGTTCGAAACCAGGCTAGTACCAGCAGCTCATCCACTTTACAACAGGCCCCGGTTTCCGGAACTCGAGCTGCCTACTAGGAATTCTTGGAATTCTTGGAAAATAAGAAAGAGCGAAGAGCCGCCGGCACCGGTTTGGCTCAGTGGTAGAGAGTCGGTCTGCTGACTGAAAGGTCCCGGGTTCGATTCCGGTCAAGGGCATGTATACCTTGGTTGCGGGCACATCCCCAATAGAGGGTGTGCAAGAGGCAGCTGGTTGATGATTCTCTCTCATCGATGTTTCTAACTCTCTATCCCTCTCTCTTCCTCTCTGTGAAAAATCAATAAAATATATTAAAAAAATAAAATAAAATAAAAATAAAATAAAAGAAAGAGCGAAGTGACAAAGCGTTTCCAACTCCCCGCCATTTTAGGCCTGCTCAGTACCAGTCAGTAACGTGGTCATGGCGGGCCAGCGTGGAGGACATGGCTGCCTTCTTTACCGACTGAGGGGCAGCACACGGTGTGTGTCGGCTCTCAGATAATGTTCCGAAAGCCTGGGCTCTGGAGCATCCATGGGGTTAGGTAGCTCCCCCAGGCCTCGGCCCCAAGAAAATGAGGGCTGGCTGGGGACAGGGAGCCTTGTCCCTCCCCACCTCCTCCTCTCCTTTCTCCCAGCACTTGGCCCACGTTTCCCAGAAAATACTCAACACGGTTGGAAAGCCTGCTGCCTCCCTGAGTCCTCTGAAGACAGGGCAGCCTATGTTCCCTCGTCTTGGGTCGCCCAGCGCTGGCTCGGGGGCTGGTCTGGAGTGGGAATCCAGTGACGTTTGTGGGAAGACAGAAGGGAGAGCAGATGGGAAGCAGGAGGGCAGCGGAGAGGAAAGAATGGGAGGAAAGAGGTCCACTCGCCACCATTCTCGGCCGCTCTGGCTCCCCGGACCCTCCCCAGGCCTCCTCTCCCGCCTCCAGGACCTGCTCCGTATCAGTCCCTTCAGGTTCCCAGAGCCAGGCCTGAGATCATACCCCACAAGTCTCCCATCCTTTGTGCCTCTTTAAAAAAAAAAATCTTTAAAATTTTTTCAACTAGTTTATATTCAACGGTATTTACTTTCAGGTGAACAGCACGTTGGCCACACAATCACACACTCCACAAGGGTGCCCCCCAACGCCTCCAGCACCCACCTGGCACCAGACACAGTACAATATTATCGACTACTAGGGGCCCAGTGCACGAACCCGTGTACCTTGAAAGGAACTGTGGGCCGTGAGGCTGCGGTGGGCACAGAGGTGGGACTTGGCCCACCCTCAGCACCCTGCCCAGCCCCTCCCGCTGCGACCCTCTCGCCTGTCTGCTGGAAGCCCCCACTCCTGCCGCTGCTCCCACACACTGATGCACGGAGCGACTGGGGCTGGCGCCAGCAGTGGGTGCAAGTGGTGGCTGCTGCCCTGATCACCCCTCAGGAGCAGGTGGAGGTGGAGAAGCCCTGAGGCATGATCGAGTCAGCAGTCGCCGCTCACACCCGCTGATGGCACCAAGCGATCAGCTCCTTGGTGTGCGGGAGTGAAGAATTTTCAGTAACCTACAGAGGCTCACCCCAATGATAGGGACTGGCGCCCCACCTTGGTCTGGCAACCCTACTCACCTGCTCCACCTTGTCCTGCACACCCCCCCTGGTGGTCAGCGCATGTCATAGTGACTGGTTGTTCCACTGTCCGGTCTAGTTGCATATTAGAATTTTATATAGAGAGATATTCCCTATGCTGTACTTTACATCCCTGTGACTGTTTCATAACAACCAATCTGTACTTCTCAACCCCTTCAACATTTTCACTCAGACGCCCCGCCTCCCTCTCCTCTAGCAACATCAGTCTCTTCTTTGTATCTATGAGTCTGTTTCTGTTTTGTTTGTTTATATTGGTCTATGGATTCCACATATAAGGGAAATCATATGGTATTTGTCTTTCTCTGTCTGACTTATTTCAGTTAGCATAATACCCTCTAGGTCCACCCATGCTGTGGCAAATGGTAAGATTTCATTCTTATTATTCCATTGTAGTTAATATTCCATTATGTAAATGTACCACAGCTTTTTTATCCACTCGTCTATGGATGGGCACTCGGGTTGCTTCCATAGCTTGGCTATTGTAAATAACACTGCTATGAGCATAGGGCTGCATATATTCTTTCAAATTAGTGTTGTGGGTTTCTTCAGCTATATTCCCAGAAGTGGAATCGCTGGGTCATAACGCAGTTTTATTTTTAATTTTTTGAGGAAACTCGATGCTGTTTTCCACAGTGGCCATACCAGTTCTTCAGGGCACCTCTTATATAAACCCTGCCTGGACTTGCCAGTTGGTCCTTCTCACTTTCTGCCTTCTGGGTTTTTCTTGTTTGTTTGTTTTTTTTAACAGGTCTCTTCCTTGCTTACACACACACACACACACACACACACACACACACACCTCAACTCTGGGAGGCCAGCTTCTGTCTGGGATTTATTTCTTTTGTTTTTCTTCTTTATTTTTTATATTTTATTGATTTTTTTACAGAGAGGAAATGAGAGAGAGATAGAGAGTTAGAAACATTGATGAGAGAGAAACATCGATCAGCTGCCTCCTGTACACACCCCACTGGGGATGTGCCCACAACCAAGGCACATGCCCTTGACCGGAATCGAACCTGGGACCCTTCAGTCTGCAGCCTGATGCTCTATCCACTGAGCCAAACTGGTTTCGGCTGGGATTTATTTCTTGTTTCCCTCTATGGCTGACACAGAGTGAGCTGAAATATATTTGTCACTTGCATCTGTCAGGATGATTTGAGTGGCTTGTGATGGAAAACACAACCCAACCTGACTCAAGTGTGGAAGGAGCCATTGCCTCATGCAACTCAAAGGCCCATGGTTTCAGCCAACCACGCTTCTTTCTGTGACCTGGCTCTCCTTCCTTCACCAGTTTCACTCTCAAACTGACTCCCAAAAGGGGTGGCAGAGATGGTCCCCAGCAGATCCAGGCCCATCACTCTCTTACTAACCCAGCAGGAGTTGGTTATCTCTTTCCTAACCATCTCTTCCGAAGTCTACGGCTGTCCCCTTGGTTCAGAGCTCAGCTGGGGTTACATGCTGAGCTCTGAACCAATCAGTGGCCAGGGTGAGGGATACACTGAGTGACCAATATGAAAACAATGTGGTGCAGTGGCTGGAGGGGCAGCGGGACAGGCAGGGGGGCACGGCCAAGGGCAGAACTGGCTTTGAGGACGAGGAAATGGTATCTGTGCCAAGGCCAAGAAAGATGAGGCCCATGAGAGTCTACTGGTTTCCTGCACGTGGAGGCCACTGAGGACCTGTGAGGCCTGAGCTGTGGGGTGACTCCTGGAAAGCAGGTGGATGGAGAACTGACGTGACCGGAACAAGCACGCTGCTCAAACCCCTGGAAACGCAGATTCCCAGGCCCTGGCCCCAACCACGGGCACCAAGGCCTGCATTTAAATAAGAGCTCCAGGTGGTTCTTGCTCAAGTTCAAGGTTGTGAAGCACAGCTCTGGGGAACTCGGCTTCGAAGGGGGAAGAGAGGAAAGAAGGGCTCTAGAGGGAATGTATCCTCAGGGGAGAAACCTTGATTCTTCCTAAGGAGGGGAGGCCGGAGCATGAAGAGTTGTGCTTTCTTAACAATAAGAAAATTCACATTCTGCTCACCATGGGACACTTCGTTAGTATCGAGCAGGGCACTAGTTCCGATTTGCATTGATCAGATTCACACCAACTGTGACCTGACATAGTGGAGGGACGGACGTTGTGGTGGGTGCGTCCTGAACGCCTCCCACTGCGGAGCTTTGGCAGCTGGAGGCGTCCCCGGTTCCTTTGGTGCCACACCAAGGGCAGCAGGTGCTGTGGGCCCCGCAGAGACTTCTGGGGAAATGCCAAAGTTTGCTCCCCTCCCCTCTGTTCTCCCTTCTTTGTCCCCCCAGCTGGCTCCGCGTGGCTCTCCTCCAGGCCCACAGGGACCCTCAATGGTCTTGGCAAAAGGAGATTGAGGAAAGGAATGCTGTCATATATGTCACCTGGCCAGACGGCCCTGGGAGCCGCCACAGTCAGGGTGTCCTCAGGACATGGCCCACGTAGCAGGAGGGAGGCCTGGAGCACCCTGACCTCTGGGGTCGCTTTATGCGGGGTGTGGGGAGATTCTCCCTCTGCTGGTTCCCCAGGCCCCAGCCCTGGCACCTACAGAATGAGATCTCTTGTCTGTCACTCTGAGTCTCGTCCCCTACCCCCCAACCCCGCTGCAGGCAGCGCCATAGAGCCAAGGGGTGGTGAAGGGGCCAGATCCATGCATCCCAATCCCTATGGTACCCATGGGAAACTGAGGCCAGAGCAGCACTGGGGGGTAGGAAGAAGGGGGTGGGATGGGCTCAGCAAGGAGATGGCAGGGCAGCTGTAGGCAGGACAAGGACTTAAGGCATCTCTCATCTCTCAGGACTTAAGGCCCTGGTCATCACCCCCTCCTGCTCTGAGCCAGAAGACCTGGGTTTGAATTTCACGCTGCCTCCTTCTAGCTGTGTGGAGATGAGCCAGGCAGCTAACCTCTCCGAGACTCTGTTTCCATCTGGAAAACAGGAAAAATAGCAGCCACCTCCCAGGGTGGCTGTGAGGACCACATCTATTACAGTCCCGCATGGGGAGACAGAGGCACAGAGAGGTTCAGTACCCTAATAGGCTAAAAAACTGGGGTCTGAACCCAGGAGTTCTGACTCCCCAGCCACACATTTAGCCAGATGTTCTCTGAGCCTCAGTTTCCCCCACACTTAAAATGAAGGTAACTAAGGATGGCTTGAAAATTAAATGAGATCCTGAAAGCCACATGCCCACGCAATGCCTGGCATAAAAAAATATACTGCTTTACACAAATACCTTCAGATCAAGTGTAAAAAACGTGGATTAGCAGGGTCATGGCTCCACCGTGTGGTGAAGTGTGGGAACTGCACCTCCATCACCTACCCTGGAGAGGGCTATTTGGAGGGATGGGAGATCACTGATGAGTAAATAAAGGTGGCAGTTCCTCGATATGGGGTCGGAAAGTTCTGCAGTGACTCTCCGGGGTTTAAACACCCTTACCCTCGTCCTGGCAGTGGTCCCATGTTGATCCTACAGAGGGGAGGACCACTGGGTCCCTGCCATTGAAAGCAAAGGGAGACAGAACACGCCGCCAGGAGAAAGGCCTGTAGGGGCCACGATTTTCCCAGAGGGCCCTCCGGCCTCTGGCCTGGTCCCTGCCATGCCTCTAACACTCACCATCGAGGGAAAGGCCGTTAGTGACCATGCCTGTTTTACAGCTGGGAGAACAGAGGCCCGGAGAGGATGGGGCTGGGATAAGGTCACCCAGAGAGGACTGGGCTGGTTAGAACAGTTGAGCCACAGGACGTGGGGGTCTTGAAGACTGGCTGAAGGGTTTAGACTTTCTCCTGCAGGCGGTGGGGAGCTATGAAATAAAGGTTCTTGAGGAGGAGACGAACCTGATGTTGGTGTCAGATATGCCGAGGTGGACAAGGCGGGCCACTGTGGGAAGCTGGCGCCAAGGCCGTGAGGACGAGAGGAGGCCACGGGGACAGGCCTTCGCTGCTGCTCCATCCTCCCACCACCTCCCTGTGTGAGGACGGTGCCCACCCAGCCGGAGGCCTGGACCCGCAACCCAATGCTCCTCTGCCCAAGTTCTAATCAGCCCAACTCTGTCTTTTCCTCCTTCTCAACTCTTTCGAGTCCTTCCATTTTCTCACTTTGAAAGAATACCCTAGATGTCCTGTGACTTTTAAGAAATCAAAGCCAATGGAAAATGAAATGAAGTATTATAATCCAAAAACTTCCCCGAGGATTAAAAAAAAAAAAAATTCTTCCAAAAATTGAATAGCAGGGGGAAAAAATTAAATGTATT